>NC_090647.1:503578140-503900322 GCF_040937935.1 Hyperolius riggenbachi
TGCACCTCTGTTATAGCGGCGCGTCTGGACTGGATGCGTCAGTCGTTTTGGGTCTAAGCAGGTTTAGGGGTCCCATCTGGTGTGCGGCAAAGGAGGAGGAAGAGAAGCGGAGGCACGGGGGTCAACAGCGCGCCGCGCGCTTCCGGGTAGAGCCGTTCACGTGACGCGTTTCATCACTCCCACGTGACTTCCTCAGACGTGACGTCAGTGGCATTGTTGCGCCTCTATATAGCCATGGCAACCACACCTGCTGCTTAATTCAATGCTGGAAGCGAAGATAATTAAAAATCAGGTTCCGATACGCTGCTTTGTGTAAATCAATGTTCATTAGGCAGGTCATCATAGGAGTATAGTGGCTTTAGAACATATGGATCACAAGAACACTTTTAAATTCAGGTCTCCGTTCAATCCTTGAGGGGATAAGCTCCCACATTCATATATCAGCTTTGACTCCTTCTGTAGGAGTTGTCTGTCAAAGTCACCCCTTCGGGGGCTGATATTCAGCTTATATATCCCCATAAAGCGGAGTCCCGACACGTTTCCATTGTGCACAGACCTAAAGTGCTCAGCAAGAGGATTGAGTCTTTTTTTGTCAATGGTGGTACTCCTAATATTGGCTAAATGTTCTCCAATCCGTGTATTCAATGCTCGATAAGTTTTCCCAATATATATTAAATCACAAGGGCATCTAATCTGGTAAACTACTTTAGTAGATGTACAAGATATATAATCGTTCACAGTGAAAAATCTAGAGCGATCATGATTATAAAAACGGTTGCCAGTCTGGACAAACCTACATACATCACAATCCAAACATTTATGCATCCCCCTATTTGATTTCCTCTTAGGGGATTTTGCCCATCCAAATTCACTGGAAACCAGGAGATCCCCCAGATTGGTACATCTCCTGGCTGCCATATGTGGGTAATCCCCCACAATTTCTGCCATGACCGGATCCCTCAACAAAAGGTGCCAATATTTCTGTAGGATCTGTCGGATCTCGACAAAGTGAGCACCATAAGTTGTAACAACACGGGAGACTGTCTGGGGTTTGGGATCATTGATGGGGGGGGCTCCTTGTGCCCCCACAGATCTCCTAGACAGTAAATCACTCCTGTCCCGGGCCAAAGCCCTGTGATAAGCGGAAATTACAATCCGATTGGGGTATCCCCTTGCCAGCAACCTGCACCTCAAATCTCCAGCTTCATTTTAAAAATCATTTAAAGTTTTACAGTTACTCCGTAGACGGAGGAATTGTCCCGTAGGGACTGCCCATTTTTGTGCTGGAAGATGGGAGCTGGACGCAGACAAGAGGGTATTCCCAGCTGTAGGTTTCCTGTAAGTGCTGGTAACAAGGGAATTGCCGTCTTTCCTAATTAGGAGATCCAGGAAGGAAATTTCATTGGGGTCACAGGTATAGGTGAGAAAAATGTTTCTGTTGTTTACATTTAAATCGGTCACAAAAAGGTCTAATTCGTGTCTGGAGCCTCTCCACAGAACAAAGACATCATCCACATATCTTAGCCATAGGGCCACATGTTCCCGGTATCCAGGCCTGCCCCTCACCACCTCCTGCTCCCAATAACCTAGGTGGAGGCAGGCATAGGCAGGGGAACAAGCGGCCCCCATGGTGACCCCCCTCTTTTGTCTGTAGATTGAACCCCCAAATTCAAAATAATTATTCTCAAGGATCAATTTCATAGCGTCCAAAACAAAATCGGCATGAGTCTCAAAACCTCCATAGTACTTGGATAAATAATGCTCCAGGGCCTCAAGGCCAATAGAGTTGGGTATTGAGGTAAAAAGGGACTCAACGTCCAGGCCAACGAGTAGCCAGTCCTCCCCAACAAATGCATCCTCCAAACCTGCCAGTACATCACCAGTGTCCATTACAAAGGAAGGTAGCTCCCTCACTATGTCCTTAATTTTGAGATCTACATATTTGGATAGCTTTTCAAGGGGCCCATTGTTACCCGATACGATAGGTCGTCCCGGGGGGTTATGTAGGTTCTTATGCGTTTTCGGTAGGAAATAAAAAGTAGGAATGGTGTATTCCGTGATGTTCAAATATTTCATTTCTCTTTCCAATAGGACCCCCTCCAAGAACCCCCACTGGACCTTTAGATTGATTTTACCCACCAATTCCTTAAAGGGGCTAGAGGTCACCCTTTCATAGGTAGATCTATCACAAAGTAATCGTCTAGCCTCATTTTCATAAAAAGTTTTGGTCATCACCACCACGTTGCCACCCTTATCACTATTTTTAATTACTAAGTTTGGATTTGATTGGAGGGTTTTTAATGCTTCCCTCTCGCATTTAGTTAAATTATCTCTCCCCTTTTGATTCCACTCAATTTTCCTCAAATCTTCAGTCACTAAATCCATAAACATGGCAGTATACCTATTTGAAGTAAGGGGGGGCATATAACTAGATTTCGGGAATAGTTTTGGGTGCAAGGTGGCAGGATTCGTTGAGACGCTGACCTGTTCAAACAGATTTTCCAGATCAACGTCATCAACGTCAATAGGTGAGTTTGGGGGCTCATCAATCGGTGACGCACTGGATGCAGTCACCGATCTGTCGATGAGAATTCCTCATCGCGTTCTGTCTCGTCTGGACACCTACTCTTTCTCCCACGTCTGCCCCTCCTCCTCCTCCTTCTGGTCCGCTTCCTAAAAAATCAGAGTCACCCTGTTTCCCATTGAGTCTGTCATTATTTTTCCTTCTGTTTTGTCTTGGTTTTCTTTTCCTGTTCTTTAAGATACCTGGGTTCCGTCTCATTTCCCCATCAGTCCCAGAAGCATCAGTTCCCGTCTCGTCCGAGCCGCTCCCCCACCCAACCCTTCTACCTGGGCCTCGCCTACCTCCATAATTCCGGCCATTTAGATTGAAAATATCACCTTTTTTGAAATCTTCCACATCCCGTGCGAATTTTTTATCCTTAATATCTCTAATTCTATCATGTTCCTTCTCTACATCAAATTTGAGCCTATTATTTAGCTCTTCAAAGGCCTCATTCTCTTTATACTCATTTAGCCTCTGGGTGCTGACCTCCAACTCTTTTTCAATATCTTTGAATTGTATTTTTTCCTCATTTGTAAAAATCCTCATAACTCTCAGGCAATGTGCTTTACATTCCTTCTCCCATTCTGGCAACATACGTAAAGTTTGGAGGTGCTCAGCCGGAGCGACCCTTTCCCTGATGCCTCTGGGAATGATGCCCTTCTCTACATATCTTTCCATACTTATAATTTCTAACTTTTTTTTAACAAATTTAATTGAGATTCGTTTGTGTTGTCGAAATAATCTAACCAATAGCAGCTTATCCTCCCCTGCTAATTCCTCTTCAACACCATCAAAACCATCTATTCTCTCATGATCTGCCTCAAAAGTAGGTACATAAGCCATCCTAATAAATAATTAAATTAAATTCTGAATATAACCAGGGATATCAAACCGTATCAAAAAGATGCTAAAAGGGGCAAATAGGGTACGGGATATCAACAACCTCTTATTGGCCTGTCTCACCCATAAAGTACAATGATGCTAGTAATTGAGTATAGGGAGCTCTAGGCTGGTCAAGTAGGCAGGCTGAAATATGTAGAGTGCACCGCAGATTATGCGCTGTGGGCTGATTTGCAGACCTGGGTCAGGAGGGAGCTCGGAGCTATGCATTCAGTGGAATTCATATAGGGCAGTCTTAAAGGGGTGATCTGATTTTAAAAAAGTGACACTTGTATAGAAAAGGGTTATCAGCTGCAGACGTTTTAAATACTCTCCTTAGCCAGATGGATGAGCCGCCTATCTGAGGGAGTCTGAGGATAACAGTAAAAAATAATTATTTGAATTACAGCTCCAAAGACAAAAACATTACCTCTAAATACAGAAGAATGTTTGAGAGAAGAAGCTTATCAGTATCAATACAACAAGGCCTGTTATTCAATTAACTTTTTCTCCTAGGAGATAATTTTTCATCTTTTATAACTTTTTAGTAGTCTACAATTGTAAAAGTATCAAAAAGTAGGTGAAAAAGTACTGTCAAAATAATTTTTAGTATTTTCTTGCTTGCTGGTTTCTTAAAGAGCATTTTATCAATGAGGTGTAAAGATATCACCAAAGGAGAGAACTTAAGTGCTGATCGTAATGTGCTAATTATGATATCATAAAATTTTGTGTAATTTTGGCAATTGCGATTGCAATCGTAATGGAAAAATCATAATCACGAAAAATGATGTGAAATTTCATGTAATTTCGTCCATACACACATTTTTGTAATTACAATAATTTTCAAGCTGAAATTTTGGAAATTAGGAAAACTTTCAGAATTACAGGAATTTTTAGGACAAATTTTTGTGTAAAACACAAAATCCCGATTTCATGTAACCTGTAATTTCGTGTAATTTTTTTGTTTAATAAGAAATTACGAGTAACACAATATTAAACCAGAAATTACAATTTACGTGAAATAATGACACAAAATAACTAAAGATGGCTCGAACCTCCGATTTTAGGTTCGTGAACCTCGAACCTCAAACCCGAACTTTGCGAACAGCAATAGACTTTCAAAACTTCAAACATTAATTCTGACCACAAAAGTGATGGAAAAGATGTTTCAAAAGTTTAACACTTGGAGGAGGGCATGGCGGAGTGGGATACATGCCAAAAGTCCCAGGGAAAATTACGGATTTGACGCACAGCAGGGTTTTAAGGGCAGAAATCACATTGCATGCTAAATTGGAGGCATAAAGTGCTTTAAAACATCTTGCATGTGTATACATCAATCAGGTAGTGTAATTAGTGTACTGCTTTACACTGACAGACCAAACTCAATGTGTTACGCACCGCAAACAGCTGTTTGTGTAGTGATGGCCGTGCTGGACAGGTGCGCACCATGGCGAGAGTGCAGGCGATGGCAGTTTTCAAGCCCATATGGTCCCTGGGCTGAGGTAGCTCAATGATAGAACAACAGTGACTGTTCAGCTGATCGAATTTGGTCTGTCCACAATGAAGCAACGACCTTATTATCTTGGGTGTGCCCCCCAACACACTCATATAGCCGGCGGTCATTGCTTCATTGTGAAACGCAAGCCTCTTTACCGCAGGAAGGCAACAATCACGAAGGGGAATTGACACATGTAGATGCCTTTTGTTTTCTTGTTGCAGCCGCAGTGCAGCCAGAAAAATTAGGCAGGCATGTACACGCACCAGAAAAAATTATTATTGTTTTTGTTAGTGGCCTAGCCTAGCTAGCAGCAGCAGGTGCAGTGAACAGGTATGCAGTGACTGGTATATAAAACTGCATGCTGTCACACAGGTGCAGTGAGCAGGTATGCATGGACTGGTAATACAAATGTGCAGCTGTCACACACACAGGTGCGGTGAAAAGGTGGGCACTGAATGTGCTGGGCCTGGCACAGTATAGCAATTAGCAAGGGCCACCTGCGAGTGCGACAGACAGAGCTTGGGGGTTGTTGGCATGTGCCTCCTGAACACTGTACTTTGGTCCAGGGCCACACAAAATCATGACAGCACGACCTCGAACAGACCTGCCGGGTGGCTTGCCTCTGGCTCTGCCTCTGCCTGTTTTGACTATATTGGGGGGATGAAGTGAAAGGTATGCACTGACTTGACTAATACAATGTGCAGTCACACATGTGCAATGGAGAGGTATGCAGTGACTGGCATATAAAACTGTGTGCTGTCACACAGGTACAGTGAAAGGTATGCACGGACTGTATGTGCAACTGTCACACACACAGGTACAGTGAACAGGTATGCAGTGACTGGTATATAAAACTGCGTGCTGTCACACAGGTGCAGTGAACAGGTATGCATGGACTGGTATTACAAATGTGCAGGTGTCACACACACAGGTACAGTGAACAGATATGCAGTGACTGGTATATAAAACTGCATGCTGTCACACAGGTGCAGTGAACAGGTATGCACGGACTGGTATCAATACAATGTGCAGTCACACACACAGGTGCAGTGAACAGGTATGCATGGACTGGTATTACAAATGTGCAGCTGTCACACACACAGGTGCAGTGAACAGGTATGCAGTGACTGGTATATAAAACTGTGTGCTGTCACACAGGTGCAGTGATCAGGTATGCATTGACTGGTATCAATACAATGTGCAGCTGTCACACACACAGGTGCAGTGAACAGATATGCACGGACTGGTATTACAAATGTGCAGCTGTCACACACACAGGTGCAGTTAACAGGTATGCAGTGACTGGTATATATACAGCAAATGATTGTGGAGGCATCTTTTAATTTGCATACCATTCTGTGACATCACCACTTATCCAGTATAAATGACCACGTGACAGGTGTGACATTACATACAGGACAGTAGATGGAATAAGTGAATAGGTTAGATTTTGCCAGCATTCTGCTGCTTCCTCCATTCTATCTATTCATGATTCACAAACTCTGGGATTTGTCATCTGTCCGTGGTTTGTTCTCTTGTACATGATCACCACTAATGTTGTCACTGTCACCCCTGCAGGCCAGTGTGACACGTCTCTCCCCACTGTGGGGAATCGGCAGTGATTTTGTGCTCTAATTGCTCTCTGTTTTACTTCACATTTTCATGTATTTTTGCTGGCAGTGGTTGAGTCATAGAAATGTATGATAAGGGCAAAGGTTGCAGACACAGTTCTGTTCATTTGTGAACCATGCCATTCAGATTACCTTAATTGGGCTCAGTTCATGTCTTCTGTGTCAAGAGTCTCTAGCCTAAGTGTGCTCTAATTAAATGTACACATTTCCAAGCCCCAAATTTAAGGGAATATTAGCTTAGGTTTTATGCTGCAAGAGAAAGGTTAGGGGGTGGTGTAGCATAGAGCAGGATCCTTCAACCATTGTCACGTGTGCTTCTGGGGGTACTTACATGATATAAAGTTACACGCATCACATGGTAGTGCATAAAGATCCTATTTCAAAATTCACTGATGTTAAAGGGATACTGTAGGGGGGTCGGGGGAAAATGAGATGAACTTACCCGGGGCTTCTAATGGTCGCCCGCAGACATCCTGTGCCCGCGCAGCCACTGACCGATGCTCTGGCCCCGCCTTCGGTTCACTTCTGGAATTTCTGACTTTAAAGTCAGAAATTCCAGAAAACCACTGCGCCTGCGTTGCCGTGTCCTCGATCCCACTGATGTCATCAAGAGCGCACAGCGCAGGCCCAGTATGGTCTGTGTCTGCGCAGTACACTCCTGGTGACATCAGGGGAAGCGAGGACACGGCAACGCAGGCGCAGTGGTTTTCAGACTTTAAAGTCAGAAATTCCAGAAGTGAACTGGAGGCGGGGTCGGAGCATCGGTGACTGGCTGCGCCAACACAGGATGTCTACGGGGGACCATTAGCAGCCCCGGGTAAGTTCAGCTCATTTTCCCCCGCCCCCTACAGTATCCCTTTAAATGTTCTTGCTTTTTTATTGTTAGTTAAAGGACAACTGAAGTGAGAAATACAGTGGCTTGCAAAAGTATTCGGCCCCCTTGAAGTTTTCCGCATTTTGTCACATTACTGCCACAAACATGAATCAATTATATTGGAATTCCAAAGTGGTGTACACGTAGAAGTAGAACGAAAATCATACATTATTCCAAACATTTTTTACAAATAAATAACTTCAAAGTGGGGTGTGCGTAATTATTCGGCCCCCTGAGTCAATACTTTGTAGAACCACCTTTTGCTGCAATTACAGCTGCCAGTCTTTTAGGGTATGTCTCTACCAGCTTGGCACATCTAGAGACTGAAATCCTTGCCCATTCTTCTTTGCAAAACAGCTCCAGCTCAGTCAGATTAGATGGACAGCTTTTGTGAACAGCGGTTTTCAGATCTTGCCACAGATTCTCGCTTGGATTTAGATCTGGACTTTGACTGGGCCATTCTAACACATGGATATGTTTTGTTTTAAACCATTCCATTGTTGCCCTGGCTTTATGTTTAGGGTCGTTGTCTTGCTGGAAGGTGAACCTCCGCCCCAGTCTCAAGTCATTTGCAGACTCCAAGAGGTTTTCTTCCAAGTTTGCCCTGTATTTGGCTCCATCCATCTTCCCATTAACTCTGACCAGCTTCCCTGTTCCTGCTGAAGAGAGGCACCCCCAGAGCATGATGCTGCCACCACCATATTTGACAGTGGGGATGGTGTGTTCAGAGTGATGTGCAGTGTTAGTTTTCTGCCACACATAGCGTTTTGAATTTTGGCCAAAAAGTTCCATTTTGGTCTCATCTGACCACAGCACCTTCTTCCACGTTTGCCGTGTCCCCCACATTGCTTGTGGCAAACTGCAAATGGGACTTCTTATGCTTTTCTGTTAACAATGGCTTTCTTCTTGCCACTCTTCCATAAAGGCCAACTTTGTACAGTGCATGACTAATAGTTGTCCTATGGACAGATTCCCCCACCTGAGCTGTAGATCTCTGCAGCTCCTCCAGAGTCACCATGGGCCTCTTGACTGCATTTCTGATCAGCGCTCTCCTTGTTCGGCCTGTGAGTTTAGGTGGATGGCCTTGTCTTGGTAGGTTTACAGTTGTGCCACACTCCTTCCATTTCTGAATGATCGCTTGAACAGTGTTCCGTGGGATGTTCAAGGCTTTGCAAATCTTTTTATAGCCTAAGCCTGCTTTAAATTTCTCAATAAATTTATCCCTGACCTGTCTGTTGTGTTCTTTGGACTTTATGGTGTTGTTGCTCCCAATATTCTCTTAGACGTCCTCTGAGGCCGTCACAGAGCAGCTGTATTTGTACTGACATTAGATTACACACAGGTGCACGCTCTTTAGTCATTAGCACTCATCAGGCAATGTCTATGGGCAACTGACTGCACTCAGATCAAAGGGGGCTGAATAATTACGCACACCCTACTTTGCAGTTATTGATTTGTAAAAAATGTTTGGAATCATGTATGATTTTCGTTCCACTTCTCACGTGTTCACCACTTTGTGTTGGTCTTTCATGTGAAATTCCAATAAAATTGATTCATGTTTGGGGCAGTAATGTGACAAAATGTGGAAAACTTCAAGGGGGCTGAATACTTTTGCAAGCCACTGTATATAGATGCTGCCATATTTATTTCATTTTATACAATGCCAGTTCCCTGGCAGTCCTGTTGGTCTATTAGGATGCAGTAGTGTCTGAATAATGTCAGAAACAAGCATGAAGCTAATCTAGTCAGATCTGACAATAATGTCAGAAACACCTGATCTGCTGCATGCTTGTTTAGAGTTTATGGCTAAAGGTATTAGAGGTAGAGGATTAGCAGGATAGCCAGGTAACTGGTATTGTTTAGAAGGAAATAAATATGGCAGCCTCTATATCCCTCTTGCTTCAGTTGCCCTTTAAAGGACCACTGTCATGAAAATCTTCACATTTAAAATATATAATTCAAATAAGAAGTATGTGTCTTCCTGAGTAAAATGAGCCATAAATTACTTTTCTCCTATGTTGCTGTCACTTACAATAAGTAGTAGAAATATGACAGAACCGACCGGTTTTGGACTAGCCCATCTCCATGTGGGGGATTCTCAGGGTTTTCTTTATTTTCAAAAGCACTTTGTGAACAGCAGTTGCTCCATCCCAAAATATCACCTAGGAGAAAACTCAAGAGAAAATGTGGCCTCTGTGCCTTTTTGTTTTCTCTGAAAGGTTCTTGGGACATCTCCCTGATTAATATTAATTATTATTATTTAATTCTCTTTCAAGTAATATTTTTTACATCTTCTGTTATGTTCATACCTTCACTGACGCTTTCAGGATTTATGCCTGTATTTTTTTTCACTTCACTTCACTTCAAGTTTTATATGTCTCTCAAAAAACAAAACAACAAACAAAAAAAAACACCTTCAGGATTTCATCAGTTTCTGTATTATTTTATCCTGTATCTTTATCCAGCAGCTTGTGGCCCAGCAGCACAAATGATCATTGAATTCCGTATTCTTCCTCAGATGAGTTAATTTAGTGTGGGGCTAAAAAGCGTACAGTTCATCAAAAAATGTAGCAAAACATGCAATAGACCAGATGGCTCCATGTGCATTTGGGATGTGTTTGTCCTGCTTAATGAATTCCCATCACAATGCTCTGTGGCTCCTCCAGAATGAAACCTCAGTCAGGAAATCAGAATCAAAACTAGCAGAATGTATTGGGGAAGAGCGCTATGACAAATTAGACGGTTTAAATCTATCCCAGTGTCTATTGAGCCATCTGCTCAACTTCAGCCTGTTATTTATATCAAAGACCTTTGGAGTCCATAGATGTTCTACAAAGAGAAAAATGACTTATTGTGATCTTTTTAATTAGTTTAATTAAAGGCTTATTAAGGTAGTAAAACAGCGTACATTGGGGGGAAATGGGAAAATGATTCTGAAGTATAGCAATTACATACTGAGCCTTATTATTCAATTTGAAATAGGTATGGTCTATACAAATGCCACAGGAGAAGAAAGGCCGCTCTTTGCCACCAGCGATAGCTGGGTCCTCTCTCGTGAGGCAAAGGCTAATGAGCTTCTCAGACAAAATGGGCACATGCACAGAACTTTGGTAATGTTGCTGTGAGAACGCATGACACTTTTAACATTCATTCGGCTGACAAGGTAGCACACTTTGCATAACATGAGCGTTGCTATAGTAATGCATGTCATGATACCTACACTGCATGTTACTCTAACAACCTTTGTGTTGCCTGGGGTTGCGCTAGCTGCGCAACTCAAGCTACCATCTCTGCACATGGCAACTTAACCACAGGGCCAGATTTCTGAAAAGGCCACAAAGGCCTGGGCCTTGGGCAGCTGCAGCCCAAGGGGGCACCTGGACATGATATAAGGGTTGATACATATGAAAGGGAAGGCTGCAAATGGGGAGCAACCCATGAAAACGGAAGCTGATGCCCAAGGGAGCTGTACATGAAAGAGAGGGGCTGCATACAAGGATGATACACATGGTAGAGGGGGCTGCGCATGGAATGGGAGGGGTGCTGCTGCACTTGGCCTAGGGGCGGAAAAAGTATAATTACGGCCTTGCTTAACAAGTGTTAATTGCAAATGCCCTTTTTATTTGTTATGTACTTCCACATTCAATTTTACTTTTAAAGAAGTATATACAGATGGACAACTTTGTTTGTACCCAAACTGCTTATTGAAAAAGGGCTTTATGCATCCTGAAGTTATCAACTGAAAAGAAACCGTCACACATGTAAATGAATGTCATTTATATCCCATTAAGTAAAGCAAAGCAAATGTGACATGAGCTAAAGTGTTGGTTATTATAGATGAATATTGTAAAATCACGTGGACACATTTGGAGGTACCTCTAATGCTGGATACACACGGTGCGTTCGCACACTCGATTTTCCCGTCGATTCCCGTCGATTCCCGTCGATTCGTTTATTTCCAACATGTCCGATTTGGATTTCGATGGATCGTTAGGTCGATTCGGCATACTTCGTTAGGTCGATTCGGCATACTTTGCGATCCATTGAAATCCAAATCGGACATGTTGAAAATAAACGAATCGACGGGAATCGATGGGAATCGACGGGAAAATCGAGTGCGTGAACGCACCGTGTGTATCCAGCATAAAAAAGATAATAAATAACGGAAGCAGGAAAATCGGGCGCATATGAGAAGTGGACAAATCGGGCGCCGCCACTGACTCTAATGTTAAATATTGGCTATTGGGTGCAAAACTGGACAAATAGGGCACGCATTAAACTGTTTTGCGCATATTGTTATTTATCGTTGTTACAATACTATAAAATGTTATAAAATTAGTTTTCACAGATATCATTTTTTTTTAAATTATTTATCACCTTAACTTTTCAATATTTATATATATATATATATATATATATATATATATATATATATATATATATAACCTAAGGGTTAGGCACTACTAGTGGGGTCTTAGGGTTAGGCACCACCAGGAGCGTTTTATGGTTAGGCACCACCAGAGGGGTCTTTGGGTTAGGCACCACCAGGGGAGTCTTAGGGTTAGGCACCACCAGAGGGGTCTTTGGGTTAGGCACCACCAGGGAAGTGTTAGATTTAGGCACCAACGGGGGGGGGGGTCTAAGGGTTAAGGATACGTAGAGGGAGGGTTCTGTGTGAGAGTAGGGTTAGGTTTAGTAGTAATTAGACAAACTTTAACTCTTTAACTCTATTTTTTCAATCACCTAAATCAGTGAAACTAAAATACTGTTTGATTGATGGGAAGGTGTTGTATTGGACTTAAAAAATCAGCCACTAAAACTGTTCTGAAAACCAAAAGATATGATTAAGATTACGACTAATGTTTAGTACCATTTAATTTATACTTTACATGTATTTTTACGGTAACGTGTATTTTCTGCTAAATGTCAGACGTTAACATGATGAAACATAAAGTATGTGTCTCTCGATTAATATCAATCGTTAAAAATGAATTTTAAACAAAGTGATAATTTAAAACTAAATGTATTTGTAAACCGATATTTTTAAACGTATAATTGTTAAATTCGGCTGTATCCTGCACCCTTTTTTCATAGCGCCTCTATTTCATGCACTTATAGTTATAAATAATTGGTTAAAACGCATCTTAAATACTGCACCATATTTAAAGGGACTCCGAGCAGTGCAAAAACTATGGAAAGATGCATATCATTTTAAAGCTCTCTTTCTCCTCTTTCCAATGATATATAAACCGCCGCCCTACACCTTTTAGTTTTCACTATTTTCGCGGTTGAGATTGCAGTGCCCGAAATCTCAAAAAATAGAAAAAACTAAAAGGCGTGGGGCGACGATTTAGGTGTCGCCAGAAAGGGGAGAAAGAGAGCTTTAAAATGATATCCATCTTTCCATAGTTAATTGTATTACACAGGACGACACTTTCCCTAGTGTCAGCAGCTCCATTCAGCAGAATGGAGCTGCTGACTTTAGGAAAAAGATTCTGCTAGATGCTGCTGTCCCCTACCAATACTATTATTATAGAGGTCTTCACAAATATATACAGTATGTTGCCTTACTACAGACAGAAAAGGCCACTTGCTCCAGATAGAAAGCAAAAAATGTAAATATTAATACTACAATTCACTTGATATGCAAGTCTGAATTAAACTTTAATCCACGACTGCTCTGTAAATCCTCATCATCACATTCTTCTCTCTTCTAATCCAGATTTAATTGACACTATTTAACTAAGAATAACCAATGTGTGCTTATGCTTCAGTCTCACTGAGTATTACTGAGGGAGATTATCATTTCTAAGAATAATAGATTCGAGTTTTGAAGTATGATGAATCAGAAACTGAAGATACAGTGCATCACTAACGTATTCTGCTAAGCAGTGTTTGTATGCGTGCATGAAAAAAGGGCACCATGAAAAAAGGGCCTGGCTGGTTAATGAAATGGCGCCGGTGGATAATGAAATCTGATAGCAATTAACATCATTGTCAAACTTGGTTACCGATAAATACCGTTGTTGATGGGAAATAATAATAACGAAAAGATATTAACGTTAAAAATGGTTACATAATTCAATACAGCTTAACCCAACCCTACCCTCACACAGAACCCTCCCCTGGTGGTGCTTAAAACTAAACACTCCCCTGGTGGCGCCTAACTCTAACCACCCCCCTAGTGGTGCCTTACCCTAACCACTCCCCCCAGTGGTACCTAAACCTAAGTCTCCTGGTGGTGCCTAACCCTAACCACTCCCCTTGGTGGTGCCTAACCCTAACCACTCCCTTTGCAGAAACACTCTTTTACACATAGAAACGATAACATCGTTGATAATGTAAAATCTGTACATACAAACGAAATAATATGATAAAAACTATAATGATGCAATCTTCTAAAACGATTCTTCAAAAACTTTAATGTTGTAATGTTGTTAACGATATTTTTCGTGACGCCTTGTTTTCTGCTTTTTTTCGCCGTACTAACGATAATTGCATTAGAGTCTATGACGGCGCCCTTTTCGTCCATCCTCAGCTGGCCTGCTACTGTTTGTATCTAGAAAGACCCAAATTCACCATTCCTCTATTATTACTCCAGGAGCCTCTGAGGTGTCATTGTACGCAGACCATTATTCCAACTATCAAACTCATGTAATTTTGGATGTCTTATTACTGACTGCTCTTTTTAATGACAAGATAGGGTATTTCTGGCCTCATCATTGGTTACCCTGCCTCATCTATTGCAAAGTGACAAATGACAGAGCTCTGTGTCATCAAAACTCAACAGGAAAGTGATCACATGTTACAGCACATTGCGGCCATGGTGACATAAAGTAAACCTGTAGTCAGGGGGAAAAAAAGTTAATTATTATTATTATTTAGTATTTATATAGCGCCGACATATTACGCAGCGCTGTACAGTGTATATATACATATATATCTTGTCACTAACTGTCCCTCAAAGGAGCTCACAATCTAATCCCTACCATTGCCATATGTCTATATTATGTAGTGTAAGTACTGTAGTCTAGGGCCAATTTTTTAGAGGGGGCCAATTAACTTATCTGTATGTTTTTGGAATGTGGGAGGAAACCGGAGTGCCCGGAGGAAACCCACGCAGACACGGAGAGAACATACAAACTCTTTGCAGATAGTGCCCTGGCTGGGATTCGAACCAGGGACCCAGCGCTGCAAGGCGAGAGAGCTAACCACTACGCCACCGTGCTTCCCTCAGTAAGATGAGGGTCCCAGTGAGCAGCCGAGGAGTCATGAAGGATTGGGAAAGCGTCTGGATGGTGAAGCCTTCCAGATCTGCCACGACTCCTGTGGCCCCGGCTGGGACCCTCTTCATCTTCGCCAATGCGCTCAGTGCATGGCTGCTCTAAGCAGGTGCCAGTGGGTTGACACTTGCACAATAGCACTGAGCTCCATGCTGCTGTTCAGGTACAGGACGTACTTTATGCTGCGCAGTGCTGCCGCACTCACTCACAGAGAGGAGCGTAGCCACAAGGAATATTTGACATCAATGTTGAATATTGTTACGAGGATCCCAGTGGAGGAAAGGAGGGGCTGCAAAGGACCGGGGGAAGCCTCCGGATTTCTGACCACCCCTACCCTGGACCATGCCGCGATGCCAGCACTCTTTGTAATGCAAGAATGCATCCAAATCTCTCTAGCCATACCATGCAAATCCTAAATGGATTTGCATGCCTGATGCGATCTTATGCTGCTGGTTTATGCAGCATAGTTCTCAGCTGTCCCTCTTTAGAAATCCAATCCCTCTGTCCCTCTTTCTTCCTCATGTGTCCCCCTTTCAAGACTGATGAACAGATCTATGTAAAAATATATATCATTTCTACTAAAAATTGTGTTTGACTCTAAGCTTTAATCCCATCCTTTAAATTGATAAATGTATTTTCATATGATAATATGAAGGAGAATGAACCAGAATAGAAAGGACCAGTGTGGTATGAATTATAAAACAACATATTTTTCTTATGGTATGCATGACTGCGGGTGTTCCAGGGGCGTGATTAGGGGTGTGGCTTAAAGTATACCAAAGACGCTATAAAATAAAAGTTTTATTCATAACTGGTTCTTCCTCAAGCCCCATGAGCACGGATCGCTTCCACCCGGTCGTTCTCAGCCTTCTGTATCGCCAGTTACCAGGTCCCGTAACTTCAGCCAGTCGCGGCCGGTCTACGCAGGAGAAGTGCGCACTCTACGTATCTCTTCGGCAGCCACCTGAGAGATAACTTTTATTTTATAGCATCTCTGGTTTCCTGTGCGTGTCCATCTTTCTTATCTCAAAAATTTGGGAGGTATGCAGTGAAACCTCAGCCTATATTTTTTTAAAAACAAAAACCAAATCCTAGTAGTTGCTTTTTGATGTGCTGCAGTGCATAGAAAGACATATTCATCAGTTTTATAAATATGCCATGTGATGATATCTCTGCCCTGGTAGCTAATACAGTCGCCCTCCCATCACTCATGATGAATGCGGATGGTGTAGCCATTTCTTTACTGTTATTGTAAGAATTATTTGTTTTAATGCTGTTTACTCTAATACATAAATAACAACATAAACACTATAAATCCAGGTGGAGGATGCGAGAATGCAATCGTAAATCCAGGAAAAAGGGAAAAACAAATCCATGACTATGAATAATTTTAATCTTTTCAGCTGCTAATTACTTCAAATCACGATATAGGTCACGTATAACCTTGGGGTAAGACTACAACTGAAGTGACAACAGGAATACTGCAGCTACCAACATTTCTAATTAATTTGCTAATTTCATCATGCTGTGGAACAAAATTAAATTAATAATTTATAAAAAGGCAGTGCATTGCTCTCCCTCTCTCTCTTTTTTTTTCCCTAGGAAGGGATTTATAAAGGAAACAGGATAGTATCATTTGTCACAGTATGTGTTATTGATGAAGAGCTGTAGAAAATAAAGACAGATGTCATATGATGTCACTGATCCCCAGGATGCCGGGTATGTGCTGCATCACTCACCCACTTGTAGAAGATTAGCGACGGGATCCCCAGCCACACGAGAAGCCCTACTTCCTCTCTGACTACAGCGGTGCATCATGTGACCCGGCAGCATGTAACAGGTCACATGAGACACCGCTGTAGCCATAGATACAGGATGCTGGATGGGTGGATGGAGATCCCATCGCTGGAATGCTGAGAGCAGGTGAGTGAAATGATGCCACGCATCTAGGGAGGTGAAGACAGGGAGTGAGAGGAGGGGGGCATTTGGGTAGGGCCGCAGAGGCGGGACAAGGTCCTCCAGCACCCAAGGCTGAGACACCAAAGTGCGCCCCTCTATCCCTTCCACCCCAGCCGTCACACACTGATTGCTATTAGACTAAGAGGCGCCACAGGGCCCACAACCTCCCCAACACCTTAAAATCTAGTTATCTGGCTTGCAGTCACTGCTATGTATCCCCTTTTCTTATTTCTTTCTGCTTCAAACACAATTAGGAATGACAGCTGAATGAATTGTGCTCCCCCTCCTACACTGTGCCCTGAGGCTGGAGCCTCTCCAGCCTATGCCTCGGCCAGGCCCTAGGTAGGGGAGCCGCCTCTTGCCACCCTCTAATTGCTGCTGCCCTGAAGCATGTGATTCATGTTGCTTCATGGAAGAACCACCCCTAATGACTGGGTACATAGGCTGAGTACAACTGACCCAGAGGTTCCAGGACCTGAATTGACCAGAACCAGTTTCAGTAGCCAAAATATACTACTGCCTTTTTTTCATTTAGTGAGGTGAGGGGGAGGTGTCTCCCCAGCAAAGAGCCATCATGGGACTTTATATTGGGATAGAGGAGGTTCTCCAATGATAATATGTTTGTTTTAAAGAAATGTCTTAAATGTAGGAGGGGTAGCTCTTAAAAAAATACAAAATAAATAGCTTTAAAAGAATATACAGGTGATTTTATTGGCCACTTTCAAAAGACAATACGTTTCATGGGTCCCTGTCCGCTTCCTCAGGTCAAGTTATCTGTGTCATTATACTGTATGTTATAGACTTTAACTACTTCCCTACCTCTGCCACGCCCCTGAGAACTTAATCTCCGGCTCAAGAGCGTAAATATGCGTCTCTCTGTGTTCGCCGTTGTGTTCCTCTGTGCGCTGCTGTACACACACATTACTTCCTGTCTATTGCTCACAGTACACAGGATGGAATAAAGTGTGGGGATACCTAGTGGCTAAAAAGTAAAAATACACTCACATACACAAATATATAAAAATAAATAAATGAATACATAATTGAACTCTTTCACCCCCCAAAAGATTACTAAGGAAATGTGTGCTACTAACGGTAGTGCTCATTAGTAACACATGGTACCAAAGCAACGTTTGCATTAGTCGAGTACCGCAGGTTGCACTACTAACATAACTCATGGTACAGAGTGCCGATAATAAGGGTAATATTGCCGTGTAATGTCTGTGCATGGCATTTTTACCTTGATTTCATACATCAACCCCAATATGGTGTACAGAGTGTTCTATGAGCCAAATCTGTTTCAGTTGTAGTAGAGCTTGCTTCCACTCCTCCCTGGTTTCTGATGGAGGCCATGTCAATCATGGGTGTCCAACTGGCACAGAAATAGATAGGATAATAGATGGAGGACTACATTTCCCTGCAACCCTGCTTGAGTGTGGAAACCATGTATCTACATAAGGAAGGCATTCATATGGCTCTATGGGATAGGGGATTGGACCAATACAACAGAATACCCAAAACGAAAGTAAAGAGGATTAAGAGAGATCGAAAACTCCTCTTACTATAAAGCAATGCTCAGTGTAGACTGTCTTCTTAAAACAGAAGGTGTTTGTTATAATTTAAGTAAGCGACTGTGATCTCCCACAATGCATCACTACTGAATATGCATATGATCTCTTTATGCTCTGAAGCCAGGGTTACATCCAGAACTGCTGGTATATAGCAAACCAATAGCTTCTAAAATATACAGAGCCACTTCAACCCCACATGCAGACAGCCTGTTTTGGACTGTTGGTCCTCCTCAGTGCATTTCAGGGATTGCTATTGCTCTATGGAATAAGGCTTTATAGTAGGAGGGCTTTCGGTCTCTTAGTTCCCTATACTTTCCAAGTGGGTTTGGGTCACCCTGAGCTGCTTGGGTATTCTGTTGTACTGGTCCAATCCCCTATCCCATAGAACAGGGGTAAGGAACCTATGGCTCGGGAGCCGGATGAGGCTCTTTTGATGGCTACATCTGGCTCGCAGACAAATCAGTAGGGGTTGATTCACTAAGCTACACTGCTCAAGCAGCGCAGCTTAGTGTGGCAGCATGAGTAACATTTTCAAAGTAGGCACGCTACTGCTGTAGTGTGCACTACTAACTTACTCTCGCTCCCTCCAAAACCAACGGCCACTCCAATTGTACTAGTATTTAGTTTGAAAACGTATTGTATGGCTCTCACTGAATTACATTTTATTACATCTTAAAATATGTGGCGTTCATGGCTCTCTCGGCCACAAAGGTTCCTGACCCCTGCTATAGAGCCATATTAATCCCTGCCAATTACAGTGACCAGATTTTTCGTGGCTCAACCTGGGACGGAGGTGGTGTGTGTGTGTGTGGGGGTAGCACACTGCACCAAAAAATGGGTGTGTCCATGATCACAGTAGGAAAATGGACGTGTCCATGACATGTGGACGGAGTGAACTGTAATGTAACTACATTACTGCCTGCGCAGTACAGCCCGGCGGACGTCCGATGACGTCATCGCGCCCGCGTGGGATGCAGAAGTGCCAGGCCTTGGAGCGCAGAAGAGCCCGACCTGGCAGCTGGCCTGGCCAGGTCGGGTCGGCCACCGGGGACCATCGGGAGCCTGCGGAGCGGCGGCGAGGGCACCTCCTGCCTGCCACGGGCTGGAGGAAGCCCCAGGTAAGTGGATATTGATTTTTATTTTTTTACCCCCCTCCCTGAACCTTCCCTTTAAGGCAATGTTCCCCAAACGCATAGGAAAGCAGTGTTCCCACAATAATGTGGTGAAGTGGGAGATTTGCATTATGGATGTCAGTCCATGACATGACATGGCAAAGAAATGAACAGCGCTACTTAAAAACAGATGAGTGCTTACCTGCAAAAGAGTGCAAGCCCCACTTATGGGATAAAATACACACTGAGCATACACATGACCTGTCTACCACTTGGAGGATGTTAGTTTCCTATAACAGCTTGCATGCAACTTGTTAAGTACTTGTCCCTCCCACTGTCGAAGAAGTCTTCTTCGACAGTGGGAGGGACAAGTACTTAACAAGTTGCATGCAAGCTGTTATAGGAAACTAACATCCTCCAAGTGGTAGACAGGTCATGTGTATGCTCAGTGTGTATTTTATCCCATAAGTGTGGCTTGCACTCTTTTGCAGGTAAGCACTCATCTGTTTTTAAGTAGCGCTGTTCATTTCTTTGCTATGTTTTAATTTATTTCTGGTCAGCTGCTCCCACTTAACAGTTTTGCCTTTGGTGTATATGCAGAGCCTCTGTTTGGGTTCAAGGTGCGTTTGTAGTTTCTGGGGGGGCTCAGCGCCTCTCTGAGCAGAGGCCATTCAGAGGCGGCCTGGTGATGCGCTGATCCCATTTTTTTTTTGCGCATGACATGACTATTTAGTCTGTAAAGTGCTGCAGAAGATGCAAGTGCTACATAAATAAATAATAATGATATGGCGGGACATTAGACTTTGACTTTGGCTGGGATTGGATTGTAAGCTCCACCAACGACATGACTACATTCTCTGTCAAGTGCTGCCTTAGATGCCATTGCTATATAAACACATAATAATATCATAGGACATTAGACTATGACTATGGTGGGATTAGATTGTGCATGCAATCTGCAGAAGCTGCTGATGCTACAATATTAGCATACCATTTAATAATCATGAGCCCACAAAATGCCAAATGTTGCAACAATAACCCTAAAGTAGCAAATGCAGTCTCTATGACCATCAAATTATAACTGCAGCAACTGTTAACTCTGACACAGGAACTGCAATAACCATTACAGCTGACAAATGAAATGCAACTACCGTTACCTCTGACACATGAAATGCATCAGAAAACGATTACTCCGACTCCGCAAATGGTAAACGAGGCAAACATTACCTTATGCAGCCATAGAGTCCCACGCCTGGGACACCCAGCGGCCAAAAGTGGGACATAACCTGGGACTCATTGCAGCCTGGGACAGGGGACCCTGAACCTGGGACGTGTCCCAGGTAAAATGGGACGTCTGGTCAGTGTACTGCCATGCACTGAGGAGGACCAACAGTCCGAAACAAGCTGTCGGCATGTTGGGTTTATGTGGCTCTGTAGCATTTAAAGCTATAGGCTTGCTGTACACCAGTGATTCTGGATGTAAGACTCTGCTTCAGGGGCATAAAGAGAAAATATTGCATATTCAGGAATGATACATTGTGGGAGACCACAGTCACTCACTTAAAGGGAACCAGAGACGAATAGAGTACAAAAAATGAAAAAGCTTTTATACATACCTGGGGCTTCCTCCAGCCCCATAAGCCTGGATCGCTCCCACGCCGCCGTCCTCCGATTCCTCAATCGCCGGTACCGAGTCCCGTCACTTCCGGCGGACGCGACCATTTTTCCGCATACACAGGGACTTCCCCCATACCCTTACGCATGCGGCTGCGTAGTGTGGAGCCGCACGTGTAAGGATATGGAGGGAGCCCCTGTAATGCGGTAAAATTGGCCGCGTGCTTCCGCCGAGTGGCCGACTGGCCGAAAGTACGGGACCCGGTACTGGCGAATACAGGCAGCGGAGGACAGCGGCGTGGGAGCGAGCCAGGCTTATGGGGCTGGAGGAAGCCCCAGGTATGTATAAAAGCTTTACCCCCAAACATCTCTGGTTCTTTTTAAAGCTGAATTATCCCAAATGACTTCTGTTTTAAGAAGGCAAATAACACTGAGAATTGCTTTTTAGTAGTAGTATGGCATTTCAGTCTCTTTTATCCTCCTATACATTCCTAGTAGTTCTGGGTCACCCCAAGCTGCTTGGATACTCCATTCTACTTAAGGAAGGGGAGGGGACAGAGAGCTACACAAGGCATTTTTGAATTTGAAACATTTCGCACCAAAGGTACGGTAATACCTAGAATTCACAGCAATCAACATGACTGCTTTATAAATCTGCACTGTTCGACTTTGAGTTTAGTTGCGCTTTAAAGAATGGAACATTTTGAACCTGCATCTTTATTCTCAGCCATGCACCGCACACTCACAGACAACAGTTATCAGTTACAGCTGTGCTGACATTTAAAAGTGATATTTGAAGCCGGTTACGCACTTTTAAAGGTCTTTGGTGGGAAACAATGTCAGATTTATTCCACCAGATGTGATTTTGTGACTAAAGACGTTTTATAACAAACAATAAAATCTGACATAAAGGTGAGTGAGGGAAACAGAAGTTTGCCATAATTATAAGCAATGAAACTCAAAAGGCAAACAAACGAAGCTGTGTCTGTTCAAGGTGAGGGTTGGGCTCTGCCAAGTCTGTGTGGGCTATTTATAAGTGGGAGGTAAAAAGGAATTAAAGTTGAACATTTCAATGTTTACAGCAGGGCCGGCCCTAGACTTTTTGCCGCCTGAGGCAAATTTTGAAAAAATTGCCGACGCCAAAGTGGGGGGCCGCCGAGCTAAAGGGGTAGCGGGCAGGACGGGGGTATTGGGCCTAGCGGTGGGGAGGGGGGTTGGACCCCCCTCCCTCGCCTGGGTCCCCCGATCTGCGCTACCCTCCAGCCTTAAATAGTTAAGAAGCAGCCGCTACGCGTAAGAGGCACGGGCGGGGAGGACCCTCTTCCCAGCGTGCGCTCCACTGACGTCACTTCCTGCAGCATTGCAGGAAGTGATGTCAGTGGAGCGCACGCTGGAACGAGGAAGAGGTGAGTCCTCCCCGCCCGTGCCTCTTACGCGTAGCAGCTGCTTCTTAACTATTTAAGGCTGGAGGGGAGCGCAGATCGAGGGACCCAGGCGAGGGAGGGGGGGTCCGACCCCGCTAGGCCCAATACCCCCGTCCTGCCCGCTACCCTCCAGCTTGGCGGCCGGCTCCCCGCACCCACGGACGGGCGGGTGCCGCCCCTAGAAATGTGCCGCCTGATGCAAAAGTTTCACCCCGCCTCATGAGCGGGCCGGCCCTGGTTTACAGTACAAGTGAAATTCTAGAACTAGATTCTGGTGGTGGAGGAAGAATGGGACCAAGTTTTACTTTATAAGATTCCAGGAAATTCTTAAAAGAATCACACATGCAACCCGCCCACACGAAGCTGCCGCCAGGCCCTGATTTACTTCAAAGGATCCTACAGGCACAGATGTCCTGGCACCGCCCCCCATGAACCTACAAACCCCCTCCGAATTTCACCACAAGTGTACTGGCTGCCCTATCTGTCACTTCTTCCTTACTTCCCTTGCCCATCATAGGTAGCTATAGGTGCCACTTAGCATTAGGTAGCCAGAGGTATACTCAGTATTAAGTGGATAGTGATGCCTCCGACTGAAGGTATATCTCAGCAGTGGAATGCCAAGAGCCATGTGAGTAAACCCTCATTTACACTCTGCTTGGGACTCAGTATAGAGAAGGAGCCGCCCTCCATTATCAGGCGCCTGTAGGAACGGGGCTACAGTGCCTTGTGGTAAATCCGGCCCTGGCTACCACCCACCCTAAGACATTGCCCCCACTAAGCTGCCACCCACAACTGTGCCACCCACACTAAGCTGCCACCCACAACTTCGTGGTCCCCTTAGACACTGCTGCCCTCCACTAAGCTGCCATCCACAACTCTTAAAAGCCATTTCCATTTACTGGTATGCATCTTATGAGACAGTTGTGACGTAAAATTGTCCCCCATTTAATATAGATTTTCCTGGTATTTTAATGACCTCAGTATGGGGCGCAAAAATCAAACCATGTCAGCAGATTGACATCCTTCCATTGTAAACAAAATATATCTCTAACGTGATCTGCAGAAAGAGACCCGTGTCTTTCTGTATCCCGTGTATGGATTCTCCTTCTCTCTGTCTACTGCTTTCTTTATCCAACACCTCCCCCTTTCTGTCTCTCAAATCAAATCAAAAACTATTTTATTGGCATGACCAAGATACATAGATACAGCCATTGACAAAGCAATGAAGTGATGAGAGATCATTTTCTCCGTCCTTCCTCTTTCCCTCTATTTCTCTCCACCCTACCTCTCTCTCCCAGCTCTTTCTCTCCCTACCTCAGCTTCAATTATTTCTCATTCTTTCTATAATTTTCTACCATTCTGTGAAACCTCATATTTCTAATCCACAACTGCCATGAAACAAGTTTTGAATCTGACTGGTCGCTGCTGAGGTTGCCTTTCGTCTTTAGTAAATTGGCACCATACGCAAAACGTTCCCACCTGTCCCTGAGACCCCCTATTTACGTTACTACAACTGATTGATAGAATTTGCATATATATTGTTATGCTGGAATATTGCCGTCACATTATCCACCATGTACGCCACACTTGCTGCGGCCAGTCCGTAATGCAGTCATCTCCCTCTGATAAATGGAGAGCGTATTTCATTTATTCTACAATTCTAAATACCAAACCCCCAATTATGAAAAGGGTCTCCATTCCTTTTGTTTCATGGACCGCTAACCATATAGTTCATTCTGCATGTCACAGTTCATTGTAGCGTCCGGATGAAATGCAAGAAGATATCACCCAGGCTTATGTTTCATTAAACCGGTAATAAGTCACCTGCGCTCCGTGACCCTGAACCAAATTTATGTTCACACTTAGAAATGCAGAAGAAGCATATAACATCCTCCACTGGATCTTGTATATGTCAGTGAAATATATTATCTTATCTTACTCAGGTTATGCAGTATATCTTTACATGGATGACTCCCTGTGGTCTAACAGGAAGATTACAGGCAGGGAGGTTGTGAACAATACAGGATGGGGCTAACAAAGATGTGGGATTTCATGCTTAAAGCAAGCCAATGAGAGGTAGCAGAAAAAAAGGGCGCCGGCTGAGGTTGGATGAAAAGGGCGCCGCCATAGACTTTCATGCAATTATCGTTAATAAGGGGGCGCCTGCGATAAATATCGTTAATATTAGAACATTAAAGTTTTTGAAGTATGTTATCAAAGCTTGCAGCATTATAGTTTTTGTCATATTGTTTTGTTTGTATGTACAGATTTTACGTTATCAAAGATATTATCGTTTCTATGTGGAAAAGGGTGTTTCTGCAGAGGGAGTGGTTAGTGTTAGGCAACACCAGGGAGAGTAGTTAGGGTTAGGCACCACCCAGGCGGCAGTTAGTTTTAGGCAACACCAGGGGGGGTGGTTAGGGTTAGGCACCACCAGAGGGGTGGTTGGGCTTAGGCACCACTGGGGGGGTTAGGCACCTCCAGGGGGGTTATTTAGGGTTAGGCACCACAGAGGGGGATGGTTAGGGTTAGGCACCACCAGGGGAGTGGTTAGTTTTAGGCACCACCAGGGGAGGGTTCTGTGTTAGAGTAGGGTTGGGTTAAGCTGTATTGTTGAATTACGTAACGATTTTTAACGTTAATATATTTTTGTTATTATTTCCCGTCTGTTTTTACAACAGTTTTTATTACTTTTTTCATGCACGCCAATAAGATAATAACCTGAAGAGAGGGAATATGGGAAGGGGGGTGTTTGGTGATTCTTGTAAGGACCAAGAATACCTAGATGAAAAGTAGGGAGGGATTGACCTGAGGAAGCGGGCCATGACCCGTGAAACACGTTGTCAGATTGCTTTTTGAGTATAAAACTTTTTTCCAGTTGAACTGGTGTCTATATCGTCTGGAGAGGTAAGCGATTACCTCTTTTTTTATTATTTATATTTTAAAACTCTAAAATAGAACACACATTGGGCGCTTTTATCAGGCTTTTATCAGTGTTTGTTTGAACGTGGAATTCCGATTCCAATTTTCCCTGTCGTTTCAGGCAACCCTGGATGCTACATGTGGCGTCCAGGGTCGATTACTGCAGCATCTTCGTGTCCCCCTGCCGGGATGAAAAACACAGATCGTGAAGGGATGCCGCCGAAAGCCCGAAAAAGACGCCGCCGGCGCCAAAGAGACGCTGCTGGAAGCCGGCCAGTAGCCTGTGTGAACCGGCCTTTAAGCCCCATCTACACCATGGGACATTGAAGCGATCCGGCGGCTCGATTAGCCGCCGGATCGCCTCTTCCGCGTGTCCGCCGCTTCCCCGCTCGCCGCGCGTGCGCCGCATTCGATTCCCCGCTCGTGCCCGCTCGTCCCCGCCGGCGCCGCTTATCTCCCGCACGATTCCCTGCCATTGTCCCCTCGCGGGGATCGAGCAGGGAATCGGCGGTGCGAAGATCCGTCCTGCCGGATCTTATCAATCGAGCCGCATCGGCGGCTCGATTGATAAGGAGCATCGCGGCCGCATCTACGCGTGTAGATGCGGCTTTAGACTGTGCAGAGTGACGTCATGAGGTGGATATTTTCCCTGCCAATGTCTGGCACACGCATCATTCGACACCCAAATATCAGGTGTGTGACTTACATGCTGGTTTATTACATCTCTCGGGAACCTCTGTGACAACTGTTCCCACCACAGACCTTGTTCCCATCTGCCTATCCGTGTTCCTGCCAACCTCATTGTGTTTCCACTCCTGATGCATTGTCCATGAAATGAAATCAATTACTCTTCCGACTGGCAAGGTGAAATCCTGAAGTCCCGGAGTAATTGCTGCAGCAGGTGTGCAGATCTGGAATCCATACACAGACATCTCACAGCTGACATCCCTGATGGACAAAAAAGCCATCAGCTGATTCTCCTTTACAGCCTCTGCCAAAAGCTCAACTGCTGGTTTGGAGAAAAAAAAATGACATAGAAAAAATAAATAATTTTTTAGTACGTATTTTGTAAAATTACAAGTCCAAATATTAGCAAAGAAAGGCAAAAATGCAAGTCTGGGCAGAGTTTCACAATTATGAGCCCAAAATAGAATTAACGGATAAAACTTTTCCCCACTTCATGCAGGGTCAGTTCTCTCATGAAGCAAGGTGCAGGGATTACAGGGGCTGCATGTTTGTACTGTGTTTATACTTACAGCATGCAGTTAGAGTAGGAGGAGAAGCGAGAGGAGAGCGAGCGAGGTGAAGAGGTCGTCGTTAGGGAAAAGCAGCTTGTTGTGCTGTGTGAGGAGTCTGACAGTGAGTGAGGAGAGTGTTTCATTTGACTTGCACAGAAGGAAGGACATAGCACTGCTGTCCTGGAGGAATTAAGTGGCTGAGGGTGAGTAGTCTGTTTGTCACAGACTCGCAGCCAGCCAGTGTGCTATTGTGTTGAGCTGCAGCATGTCATGTGAGAACATTAAATGAAGCAGAGTAAATTGTCGGGTGCTGTGAGCATTCTCACAAGTTTGCCTGCCTCAGGCAGCACAAAGTCTAGAGCTGGCCCTGACTTCAAGCCATGGGCTGAAGCATGTGCCCTTTAGCGGAATAGGAGGACATTTATAAATGTCCTATTTGCATTAAAAGTGCACTAATAGGACAGTAATTCTTTTTAAATAATGCCAATTGCCTCGCTGTCCCACTCTAACACTTTTAGCCATAGCCCTAAACAAGCATGCAGATCAGGTGCTCTCACTGAAGTCTGGCTGGATTAGCTGCGTGCTTGTTTCCGGTGTGTAATTCAGACATTACTGCACACAAAGAGATCAGCAGGACAGCCTGGTAACTGGTATTGTTTAAAATGAAAGAAATATGACAGCCTCCTTATCCCTCTCACTTCAGGTGTCCTTTAATAACATGCAAGGGTGGACCTTGTATGACGCAGCCTGAGCCACATGGTTCAGGCAGCCTCTTCCAAGGGGCAGTGCCGGGATCAGGAATATCCACCATGTCACTGTTCCACCACCGTTGCCACCACCTGCTGTTCCAGTTCGCTCACCTGCTCTGCCTCAGACAGCTTCCTCCTTCACAGAGTCCGGATCTCCCTTGCTGCACTTCCAGGCACAGTGACAATGCATGCTTCAGACCTCAGATCAATGTAACCGCAGGCACTGAAGAGACAGGAGAGCAGTGGCCCTAGTAACGGCACATATGCAGAAAGTAAGCAGTGATGTCACTTCCCCTATACCCGCCGCTACTAGAGTCACCGCTCTTCTGTCTCTTCACTGAAGGTCATCGCTGATCTGAGGTCTGAAGTATGCTGCCACGCCAGGCAGTGCGTGAGGGGTTGGCTACCTATACTGGGGGACAGGCTACCTAATGCTGGGAGTGCAGCCTGCCTAATGCTGTTGGGACAGGTTTTCCTATACTGGGGGTACAGGCTACCTACAGTATACTGGGAGTACAGGACACCTATACTGAGGTACTGGGGGAACAGGCTACCTATAGAGCAAAAAGAAGTGAAATCTTGTGCTGTTAGGACAGAAATAAAAGATCAGCAAGAATCTGAGGTCATCAACACTGGCAGCTCCTGTTTGACCCGGCTGTAGGGTTGGCTTGTACAGGGAAGAACAGAAACAAAGGAGAAGAGCTCTGTCGTGTGATAACGCTTTTAATAGATAATGTGCGCAATAAAAATACAGGCATATCAATGGGCATAGAGCCCTAATGTGTCTCAGGTGGGTGCAACCTCAAACCGACATGGCCAGCAGCATGTTTGTGGACAGCTGCTGGCCACGGCGGTTTGAGGTTGCGTTATCACACGACGTACTGCTCCTTCTCTGTTTCTGTTCTTCTCTGACAGACTACCTATACTGGGGGACAAGCTACCTAATGCTGGGGAAGGGGCAGGGGTGCAACAATAGGGGCTGCAGCACCTGCACCCACTGGGGGGCCAGGGCCCCCCTGAGGCCCGCTCAGGGCCATTTTGAGGGCAGGAGGGGTCGCAGCATGAGGAGAGAGCATAGCCACACATCGGCAGGAGGGGGCTCACCTCGGGCTCTCAACTCAGCGCACTCCCCTCCTGCAATTATCAGTGGCAGCGGGCAGCAGGAAGGAACACATACATCCATGCGTTCCACGCGCCGGAGGTTCCACTCTTTAAGTGTCTGACGCTACTTCCTGTCTAAACAGGAAGTAGCATGAGGCACTTAGAGATCGGACCTCCGCAGAGGATGGAGGTATGTGTTCCTGCCACCGCCCACTGCCACTGATAATTGCAGGAGGGGAGTGCGCTGAGGGGAGAGCCCGAGATGAGGGGGGAGTTTCCACCCTCCCCACTGATGTAGGTGACCAATGCTCTCTCCTCATGCTGCGACCCCTCCTGCCCCCCAAAACGGCCCTGAGCGCGCCTGTGGGGGAGCATCCAAATTTTTGCAGGGGGGCCCTGTCATTTCTAGTTACGGGGGCCTCCTCAAAATGTTTGCTACAGGTGGCAACAAGTCTAGAACCAGCCCTGGTTACATGCCCTTGTCAGCCCTGCCTTCCTTCATGATGTATTTATGATGCAATATGCTGGTCCTCCTGTACTTATTATTCTAATTCTTTCCCATTTCTATCCATCCGTTACTACTATCGTGGTAAAGCTACAGACTTGCCACCTAGATGCAATTTATTGCGCAGCAGGAGAGAACTTCTATGCAGAGGGCAAACGTACAGCGAGGGAGAGGACTTTACAAGGGAAGAGCCATCACCGCCTTTGATTTAAACATATCTTTTTTATAATATTTAAACTTGTTGGTATCTCTGTCTCAGAACTGAAATTAAAATGGAGAAAAAGCGACTACATACTTTTAATTGGCATTTTGTATGAGCTATCTTGCTTCTCATTATCTTTACTGTTTCTATTATTTCAAATACTCCTTTAGAACACTTCATTTCAGATAAGATGTACTTGTGAGGATATCGCCCATCTTTCTAAACTTCTCTCAAGGATCAAAGGGTTTCAGAATTAATCACCTAACTCTGCAGATATCGCTGCTTCCTGCTTGTACCCATCATTCCGGCATTTGCTATGCTGCTGAAGAGCAACGCCACACAGTCCCAGGATGTGACCAGCCCTCGATTCAGAAGATTTATACATGTATTCTGCGTATTCATCATATGTTTTCAAGGACAAGGGATCTGAGGCAACGGATCCCTAACAAAGCTACCCTTTGGATCTAGGGTAAATTAGAAATAGGATTTATTTCCAATTTAAAGAGTTTAGTTTACGACAGATAGAACAATTTAAGAACTTTTACTACAGATATCTACCTGCTTGAGTTCTGGAGGTATGATCAACGTTTTCCTACAAGGTGCTGAAATGATGCAGCAGAAGAACTAAATAGAAGGTGTTGAATAAAGATTCTGTGTTTGAAATTGAAACTATGTACTGTATTTTTCGGACCATAAGATGCTCCTGACTGTAGGACGCACCTAGGTTTAGATTTCAAAAACCAGGGGAAAAAATATACCGATCTTGGTGTGTCCATGGTGCAGGAGCATTTTGTGGATCTTCTACCCCCAATGATGTCCCTCTTCTACCTCTTTTGTCCCCTTTTTGTGTTTTGTGTCCTCCTCTTCCCTTTTTTGTGACCTTATCTGTCCCCCTTGTGCCCTTTTGTGCCCCCTATGTGTTTTTTTTTGGGGGGGGGGGGGGGGGGGGACTGAGCGAACCAGAATGCAAGTCCGACTGAAATGGCTGCTTTGCCCACTTCACAGTTAAAATGGAACTCCCTAGATTTAAATAGAATATGAAGCTCATCACATTATCTCTACTGGATGGAAATCCTCTGACGCTTTTAGTATCCCCAGATTATTGCCAGAGTCTACGAAACCTATTAAAGAGACACTGAAGCGAAAAAAAAAATGATGATATAATGAATTGGTTGTGTAGTACGAATAATTACTAGAAGATTAGTAGCAAAGAAAATATTCTCATATTTTTATTTTCAGGTATATAGTGTTTTTTCTAACATAGCATCATTCTCTAATATTTGCAGTTTACACACTACTCAGCATTCTAAATCTTTTTTACAGAGCAGTCTGTGAACTATTGATCTGTCCTCTGGCAGAGAAAAAGAAAATCCTTGTCTGACAGCTCAGATAACAACCTTCAGAACTCAGAGCTGTCTGCGACTTTGAAAGTCGTAGAGCTCAATGGCTTTTCTGCATAGATAACAACTGGAGTCTCTTAACTCTTCCTGTTCTGGAAACAATATTAGACTTATTTCTCTGCTCCTAATGTTTTATTTCTGAGCTGTACTACACATAAAAAATCATTATATCATCATTTTGTTTTTGCTTCAGTGTCTCTTTAATGGAGAAGCAGAGTTTCCATCGAGTGCCTGGTATTCTCATGTCCTGACTGCAGGTTCTCTTTGGCTGTGTAAATCCTTTAAATAAATGTATTTCACAAAAATACGTAATATGTTTATTAAAGAATAATGCTCTGTAAGAATTGGAAACACAAAGCTTCAGTAGAAGGTTAGTTATTTAGTTGGTTAAAGGTTAGGGACTATGCTAGACTAAGGGCTAGTTCACACTTGATTTAAAAACGTATCCGTAGCTACGTTTTTTGTCCCGGACGAAAAACGTAGCCACGGATACCAATGTTAAAAATAGGAACAGTACACACTCAAGTTAAAAACGTATCCGCGTGTGATCCGCGGAATACGTTTTTAAACCCGGAACGCTGAGTCCGGACTTGCAGCATTTTTCACGGACCCGTATACACGTACGGGTAGTGAAAATCAATGGGGAAACGGGCCTCCCTCTTCACTGACATTTTGGGACACTGGAAACGGATCAGTTTCCAGTGTCCCATGGTGAAGGAGGGGGCCGCCATGCTGGAGGGGGTAGCAGCCAGGACAGGGGGCTGCGGGCAAAGCGGCGGCCAGGGGGGGTCACATCCCCCCCCTTGCTCACCTGGGTGCCCCCCGTCCCCGCTCCCCCTTCAGCTCGCATATAATGTAATAATTTGTACCTAAGGAAGTTCGGCGAGCCGGGCACTTCCGCCCACACCGCTCGCCGTCACTTCCTGCGATGCCGCCCACTGAAATACAGCCCCCCGCCCGCAGCCCCCCGTCCTGGCTGCTACCCCCTCTAGCAAAAAAAAAAACAAAAAACACGCAAGCGGATCCAAAACGTGTGCTGCAAAAAAGGCAGCACGGATCCGTTTGCGTTCCGGGTTTTGAAAATCGGAGCCCGGACCGCGGATGCGTCCCGCACCCGGAGCTAGTGTGGCCCAGCCCTAAGTGGTACACCATAAGGTATCTCAAAGATATGTTGTTTTTTATGATGCAATAACATGGGGTAGGATCTGGGGAAAGTAGGAATTCTTTGTAAAGATGGAGATTAAACCCATAATTAAGCAGTAGCTGTGAAAGGCGGGTGCCATTAGTATGCTGGGAGGCATCCACTGGATTAATAAGCAGCGTTTTCCAACCCCAAGACCAGAAAGATCTTTCTAAAAATGCCTGGGTATTTTGAGTGTTTAATCATTTTACATGGACATGAAGAAATCTGATCTCTTTTTTGTTGTTGTTTCCTAACCCTTGTCTACTTAATGTGACAATGAAGCGAAACAAAATTATGATATAATGAAAATGGTTGTGTAGAATAGATAATTACTAGAATATTAGTAGCAAAGAAAATAGTCTCATATTTTTATTTTCAGTTATAATTTTTTTATAACATTGCATCATTCTGTAATATTTGCAGTTTACACATTACACTCCGCATTCTAAATGATTTCACAGAGCAGGCTAATGAAATTTTAAACTGTTCTCTGCAGAAAAAAACGAAATGCAGTGACAGACACTTGAGATAATAAGCTTCAGAAGACAGAGCTCTCTGTGACTTTGAAAGTCGGAGAGATCAGTGGCTCTTTTGCATAGATAACAACTTGAGTTTCTTAACTCTTCCTGTACTGGAAACAATATTAGACTCATATCTATGCTGCTAATGTTTTATTTCTTAGCTTTACTAAGACATACAAATCATTATATCATACGTTTATTTTCACTTCAGATTCCTTTAAAATCTGAATTATTGCAAATACTTTCTGTTTTAAGAAGGCAAACCACACTAACCCTTGTCTATTGAAGATATGTACATTGTTGTGGAATTTCAATTAAACGTTTGGGTTAAAAAATTACAGAAAATAAGAATATGAGGCACTGGGAGAGTTGTACATACCATTGTGATTACACGTATATTTGATCACCTCTTGAGTAATTTTCAGTTCAGCACCCCTTAGGATCCCTCTTTAACCTTCCTAGCGGTATTACGTTCGGGGTAAGCCGCGCAGGAGGATTTGTCAGGTCCTGCTATCATGTAGCGAGCCCTAGGCTTGCTACATGATTTTAAAAAAATAAAATAAAAAAAAAAACTGCTGCGCTGCCCCCTGGCAGTGGTGCTCACCGCCAGGTCGTGATCACGCTTACGCGTGGATTCACGACCATTTTGACGCATTCCGCCTCGGACACGAAAATCCGTGAATAGATTTTCAACCACGAAAATCTACTTCGGCTTCGCGTGAATGCGGACAGAAATCCGCATTCACGCTCGTGAAACCCGGTGCTGAAGTCGTGGTTTGCGGAAATGCGTCAAACTATGCGGAAGTGACAGATTGCAGGCCAATCAGAGTGCCCCAGCCAGGCCCTAGCAAACAATCACAGGAGGGGAGCTATGCCCTCCCCTCCTGAATATAAAGCGGCGGCCATGATGGAAAAGCTCTGTCCTTGTTAGACTGTGGTGCTGAGAGGATTATCTCCAGGCCATTGTTGTTTGAGCAAGTGCATTTATTGTGTTAAAAACAAAGCGTTTTTTTTGCTAACACTGCTCTTATACTGTACACAGTTAGCTAGTCAGTGAGTGATTGCTGTAGTTAAGGTCCGTACACACGCCGGACTTTAGGCAACGACGGGTCCGTCGTTGCCTCCCGCTGGGTGGGCGTGCCAGCGACAGTCCGGCGTGTGTACGCTCTGTCGTCAGACTGATACGGCTGTTTCTGAGCGATCCGCCCGGCGGATCGCTCAGAAACAGCCGTATCAGTCTGACGACAGAGCGTACACACGCCGGACTGTCGCTGGCACGCCCACCCAGCGGGAGGCAACGACGGACCCGTCGTTGCCTAAAGTCCGGCGTGTGTACGGACCTTTAGTTGTAGTCAGTAGTGTAGTGGGAGTGTTGGAGTCTAGTGATTATTTAACTGTGTGTAGTGCTGTGCAGGCAGGTTCAGTGCTGCAGTGTAGTGGGAGTGGGGATTATCTGTGTGTAGAGTGCAGGCAGGCAGGTTAGTGCAGCTGCAGTGTTCACTTGTATATTCCAGTGACAGTTATACACTTGTACTATTTGCAGGCAGCCAGTCACACCGCCGGCGCCGCCACTCTCTGCCAGCGCTGTTCATTCATTCTGTCAGTGACCTTGTGCCGTGCCCAGTGCCCACTGCTCGCTCGCTCGCTGGCATATGAGCATCTCATTACACAGTGTGACATCCTTGTGTGCCCACTGCATCCTTCAGTGACCTAGTTGTATATCCAGTGGCCACTGCTGTGCCCACTGCATCCTTCAGTGACCTTGTACTGTGGCCACTGCATCCTTCAGTGACCTAGTTGTATATCCAGTGGCCACTGCTGTGCCCACTGCATCCTTCAGTGACCTTGTACTGTGGCCACTGCATCCTTCAGTGACCTAGTTGTATATCCAGTGCCCACTGCTGTGCCCACTGCATCCTTCAGTGACCTTGTACTGTCCCCACTGCATCCTTCAGTGACCTTGTACTGTGCCCACTGCATCCTTCAGTGACCTTGTACTGTGCCCACTGCATCCTTCAGTGACCTAGTTGTATATCCAGTGCCCACTGCTGTGCCCACTGCATCCTTAAGTGACCTTGTACTGTGGCCACTGCATCCTTCAGTGACCTAGTTTTATATCCAGTGCCCACTGCTGTGCCCACTGCATCCTTCAGTGACCTTGTACTGTGGCCACTGCATCCTTCAGTGACCTTGTACTGTGCCCACTGCATCCTTCAGTGACCTTGTACTGTGCCCACTGCATCCAGTGATTCATTACTAGCAACATGTCTGGCAGGGTTTCGCGGGGTGAGAGGAAAGGGAGTTCAATTGCCTCAGCCACTTCTGGGACTGCTCCACGTCCAGGGAGAGGACGCCCAGCTGTACGTGGTCGTGATGCAGCAGAAAAGGGGGCAGCAAAGCCTGGGCCGAGTCAGCGGACGCCATTGTCCAAATATTTTAAAGTTTCTGGTCCCCGTGTGGTGGTTGAGCAAATGGAACCTGACGTACTCATGGACATCATGACTTCCTCCCAGACCTCTACTGTGAGCACCACTCCAAGCAGTAGCAGCAGCAGCCAACATCCCACGCTTGTTGTGACATCCACCCCAGCACCCACTGGTCAGCAGCCCTCCCAGGATGACAGCGTTCTGTCCCTCAGTCCGGCATCTGGGAACCTGCTGATGCAAGAAGCTCAGGACTTACTGGGGACTGATGTGGCAGAGATTGAGATCGGGCCACAATTACAAGCGTTGTTGAGTTCTGGTGATGAAGAAGAGGGGTCTGTGTCTGGGGATGTAGGGACAGAAGAGGAGGCGGGGGAGTCAGAGGAAGAGCTGGATTATGATGATGCTGCTGATGATGACGACGTTGTGGACCCTAACTATGTGCAGCCTGCTGAGTCCGTGGAAGAATGGTCAGAGCAGGATGACGAGTCACCTCGGCCTAGGCAAGGATATCGCCATATGTCAGGCAGGGGCAGGGGCATCGGCAGCAGTGGGCGTGGAGGAAGTAGACAGGACACTGCTTCAGCCGGCACCACCACCATGCAACACCCGGCAACTACTACCACACATTGCTCCGCTGCACCCTCTGCTAGTGGGGGCCGCAGTAAATTAAAGTCACCAGTGTGGGATTGCTTTGAGGAATGTACTGATGACAAAAGGTATGCGGTGTGCAGGTTATGCAGCAAAAGATTGAGCCGTGGGAAAAGTCTGAGCAAGATGGGTACCTCATCCCTCCAGGGCCACCTGAGAAGCCGCCACTGCCGCGAGTATGCGGACTTTAAGAGGAAGCAGGCACTGCTGGCAGGGGTTCCTGAGAGCAGAAGGCCCACCAGCGCAGCAGCATCCTCCCTCCCTCAGGGTCGTGAATCCCCAACAGCAGCAGCAGTAGTAGCACGCAAGCGCTCTTCCACCTCGGCTGCTCAGGACACAGACATTGAGGCTGGCAGCCAGTGTTCGTCTCTCTCCTCTGTCTCTCCTGCATCCCAGCGTCGTCAGACCCTGCTGAGCGACACCTTTCAGGGTCTGACCAAGCCTCTGCCTCCAAGCCACAGGCGGATCCGCAAACTAAATGGCTTGCTGGCCCGGGCCATGGCATCACAGCTGCTTCCCTACTCCCTGGTGCAGGAGGGGAGCGCCATGCGGACGCTGCTCCAATTTGGCATCCCCGAGTGGCAAGTCCCCAGTCGCCACTATTTCAGCAGGAGCGCGATCCCAGCACTCCACAAGTTTGCGGTGGAAAACGTGGCCCGTTCCCTGGACTACTCTGTGGGCAAGCGGGTCCAGGTGACCATGGACTCGTGGAGTAGCAGATTTGGGACAGGTCGCTACCTGTCCTTTACGGCCCACTGGGTGACACTGATGGAAGGGAGGGAGGACAAGAGCGCATCAGCCCAGCTAGTGGTGCCACCACGCGGGATCAGGGGGGATGCAGAAGGGTCCTGTCACGACACTCCCTCAGCACCCGGAAAGCAAGCCCGCCTCGGCAGCAGCAGCGCCAAGCTTCGGCACTGCCAAGCCCTTTTAACATTGGTGACCCTGGGGAAGGAGAGGCTTACGGCTACCAACGTCCTGGCCGCCCTCAGGAAGCAGGAGCGGAGGTGGCTGACCCCCAGAGGCCTGGAAGTGGGGTATGTGGCAGCCGATAACGGGGCCAACCTGGTGGCAGCAGTGCAGCAGGGAAACCTCCAGCACATCCCCTGCTTGGCCCACGTGCTCAATCTTGTGGTGCAGCGCTTCTTGCGCACCTACCAGAGGATGAGCGAGCTGCTGCAGGATGCCCGGGCGGTGGTACGCTTTTTCCGCCTGTCAGCCACTGCCTCTGCACTTTTGTCCACCTTACAGCAGCAGTATGGAAGGCCACAACACCGGCTGATCATCGACATGCCAGTTCGCTGGAATTCGACTCTGGCCATGTTGGAGCGGCTGTGTCAGCACAGGCTGGCTCTTAGGGCCTACATGCTAGACCCAAGTGTCCCCAGCAACCAGCAAGTCCCCATGATTACTGCCACTCAGTGGACACTGATGCAGCAAGTATGCCTGGTGCTGAGTCCCTTCCTGGAGGCAACCAAGATGGTCAGTGAGGAGCGGGCCTCTGTGTGCCAGTGGGTGCCCTTGGTTTGTCTACTGGAGCAGGCAATGGACAATTTAATTGAGCGTGGGGATGAAGCCCTGAGGCAGTTGGAAGAACAGGAGCAGATGGCAGCACAGTCCAGCTCAGAGGAGGGCTCACAGCAGGTAGTGGAAGAGTTGGAGGTCCCTAACCTGAATGAGGAGGAGGAGGAGGAGCAGAGTGCAGCAGGCGTTGTACGTGGATGGCGGTTTGAGGAGGACAACGACATGGCACAGGAAGAGGACAGGCATGCGTTATGGGACAATGGCGAGGACGAGGAAGATCTTGCTGGCAGGGCCCACTTGTTTCCCATGGCTGTGCACATGTTGCGCTGCCTTCGCAGGGACCCCCGGGTGATCCAGATGCGTTCAAGGGAGGACATCTGGATTACCTTGATGCTTGATCCCCGTCTGAAGGGGAAGCTGGGAGACTTAATGACGCCATCCACCACCGAGCAACGCACAAGGGAGTTGAAGGAGGCCCTTGTGCGCAGACTACTGGAAGCATTCCCCCAGCCTTCCACCCCCACTGTAACTGCTCTGCCAAGCCAGCAAGAGGTGCCTGCCATTGCCACTAGCAGCACAACAACAACCACCAGCAGCAGCAGCAGCAACTGGCGCCCCGGAGACCTGAAGAGCCTAAGCAAGAGCCTGTATGCAGTGCAGCAGCCCAGAACAGAGGTGCCCGCCACAGCATCCACCACCAACCAGCACAAGCAACGACTGACCACCATGGTGTCTGACTATATGGGGTCATCCAGCGGGCTCAATGACACCGACAGCCCCGTGGACCCCTTGGAGTACTGGGTCAAGAGACTGGACATCTGGAGCGAGCTTTCCCAGTACGCCCTGGAACTCCTATCCTGCCCTCCTTCCAGTGTCCTCTCAGAGAGATGCTTTAGTGCGGCCGGTGGCGTGGTCACAGAGAAGCGCTCTCGGCTCTCCCACGCCTCTGTGGACAAACTCACCTTCCTGAAAATCAACCAGGCTTGGGTGGAAGGTGAGTTCCTGGCCCCTATTGTCGGACACAGGGGGACATGAAGTGGCTGCTGCATGTGCTGTTGTTAACTATGCCTGCCTTTATAAAGACATTTACTACCTGCCTAGTGCCTACCTTGGTTCATTTTTTGGTGTTATGGTACTACTACCAGTAAGTTGCCATGGTCCTCCTTCTGAGCTGCTGAACTGACCGCCCGCTTTGTCCTCCTGACTCAGTCGCTACTACACTCTGCGTTCACACTGCCCGGGTCGCCGGGTGCATTTAATTTTTTGGCCAGCACTATGACGCTGTGCTACTACTACTGTGCTGCTGCTGCTGAACTGACCGCCCGCTTTGTCCTCCTGACTCAGTCGCTACTACACTCTGCGTTCACACTGCCCGGGTCGCCGGGTGCATTTAATTTTTTGGCCAGCACTATGACGCTGTGCTACTACTACTGTGCTGCTGCTGCTGAACTGACCGCCCGCTTTGTCCTCCTGACTCAGTCGCTACTACACTCTGCGTTCACACTGCCCGGGTCGCCGGGTGCATTTAATTTTTTGGCCAGCACTATGACGCTGTGCTGCTACTACTGTGCTGCTGCTGCTGAACTGACTGCCCGCTTTGTCCTCCTGACTCAGTCGCTACTACACTCTGCGTTCACACTGCCCGGGTCGCCGGGTGTATTTAATTTTTTGGCCAGAACTATGACGCTGTGCTACTACTACTGTGCTGCTGCTGCTGAACTGACCGCCCGCTTTGTCCTCCTGACTCAGTCGCTACTACACTCTGCGTTCACACTGCCCGGGTCGCCGGGTGCATTTAATTTTTTGGCCAGCACTATGATGCTGTGCTACTACTACTGTGCTGCTGCTGCTGAAATGACCGCCCGCTTTGTCCTCCTGACTCAGTCGCTACTACACTCTGCGTTCACACTGCCCGGGTCGCCGGGTGCATTTAATTTTTTGGCCAGCACTATGACGCTGTGCTACTACTACTGTGCTGCTGCTGCTGAAATGACCGCCCGCTTTGTCCTCCTGACTCAGTCGCTACTACACTCTGCGTTCACACTGCCCGGGTCGCCGGGTGCATTCAATTTTTTGGCCAGCACTATGACGCTGTGCTGCTACTACTACCACCAGTATGTTGCCGTGGTCCTTCTGTGCTGCTGAACTGACCGCCCGCATAGTCCTTCTCCTGACTCAGTCGCTACCACCACTGCACTCTGCGTTCACACTGCCCGTGTCCACTGACAACTCTGCTGCGATGTCATTGCTAATTGCTGCAAAAAAAACAAAAAAAAAAATTACAAAAACCTCTCTGGAGCCTTTTTGGCGTCAGCCACTCATCCTCCTCCAGCGGTACCTTCGCCGCCAAGTGCCATTGGAACTCGCCTTCACCTCTTTGACTGCTTAACGCGTATATCCCTTTTTAAAACCACTTATTACCAATTAATAGCCCCATTTAAAGTGTTGATTTCACTTTAACATCCATTTTCTCTAGCAAAAAATTTTTGGGGGGAATTTTTTATGTTGAAGTTATGTTGCCCCTTATCACCTCGATAATCCATGCTATTTGGGGGACTGTAGCATGTATGGGGGCTTTGTTATTAACGTTAAAAGAAAATCCGCCTCCGGGCGTGAATCCGCGCGTGATTACGCCATTCACGGGAAAAAATCCGCGTGGTTGCGTGGACGCGGACGAAAATCCGCATGCGGCGGGGCCGAATGCGGATTTTTTTTTGCAACCACGCGGATTTCCGAATTCGTGGATGAGGCACATCCGAGCATCCCTGCCCCCTGGCGGTTTTTAATCGACCGCCAGGAGGGTTAAAGTAGCCTCTGCCACAATATTCTACTTCTTTGAGCAAATAGATTCCTATTTTAGAGATCTCCCATCAGTTTTTACATCACGGGGTCGGTTTCATTTGTTGATATCTGTAGCAGATTGGATGCATGAAATAGACAAACAAGCGGCAGGTGAGGCGTCCTAGATTTGTTCACAAAATTCTCAAGGGTGGCGCCATAAAGTTATATCTGGTATCCGCATTCCCATGAGCCGGAAGCAATTTAATATCATGCCGGAGGCTACAGCTCCTTGAGGAGGAATGAAATGTGGAACGGTTGTGAGTGACCTGCATTGGTGCAATCTCATGACAATGTGATTTATTAAAAATGTCAATAGAGTATGTTTTGCTAAGTGCAATTTTCTTCTTTCTTGTCTTTCCAAGGAAGGGCAGGTCATGTTGCTGGGTGATCTTATAATAATATCAGGCATAATATAATGTTCTACAATGCATGCATGTTTCTTAACCACCCTGGCGTTCTGATTAAATCTCCAGGGTGGCTGCGGAAGGGTTTTTTTTAAATAAAAAAAAAACTATTTCATGCAGCCAACTGAAAGTTGGCTGCATGAAAGCCCACTAGAGGGCGCTCCGGAGGCGATCTTCCGATCGCCTCCGGCGCCCAGAATAAACAAGGAAGGCCGCAATGAGCGGCCTTCCTTGTTTTGCTTATATCGTCGCCATAGCGACGAGCGGAGTGACGTCATCGACGTCAGCCGACGTCCTGACGTCAGCCGCCTCCGATCCAGCCCTTAGCGCTGGCCGGAACTTTTTGTTCCGGCTACGCTGGGCTCAGGCGGCTGGGGGGACCCTCTTTCGCCGCTGCTCGCGGCGAATCGCCGCAGAGCGGCGGCGATCAGGCAGCACACGCGGCTGGCAAAGTGCCGGCTGCGTGTGCTGCTTTGTATTTCATTAAAATCGGCCCAGCAGGGCCTGAGCGGCAGCCGCTGGCGGTGTTGGACGAGCTGAGCTCGTCCAGACCGCTCAGCTGGTTAAAGAGGGATTGTCAGCCACCAAATCAAATTCCATATACCCACTGCTCTGTGTTTATTATTCAGCCTGGAACCTGACCCTGCATTGTAAGAACCTGACCCTTCATTGTAAGCAATCATACATGTTTCTGCTGTAATCATATCTCAGTCAGCCTGGCTCTATTTGTTCCCTTGCCGATGAGAAAGAAGCTTGTCATCTACCCTCCCACATTCCTGCTCCTCACTGATTGGCTGAGGGCAGTTCAGTGTGAAGCTGCTGAAATCTGATCTATGCTTGCTTACATGTGTTTACAAAGCAAGTTAGATATGACAGAGCAGTTTCTAGGAGAAAAAAGTAAGGGAGGAAATGACATCAGGATTGGCTTCAATCAGAGAGAATTAAGATCGCTAATGCGTGGAACAGTTTTCTCTTTATTTACTATATAAAATTCTCTGAAAGCAAAAAGTTGACAGTACAATACATATGTTATGTAAGTAGAACAAGTACGTATCTACTTATATATTTATCTACCTTTTTCTCAGGATAGTAAGACTGTTCCCGCTGCTTTAAACAATAATCAGTATGGACAATGCAGTCTGATATGACATATGAGTAGCCGGTGCAATATGAAGCAGGTCATTTCGGTGTGCGCTCTAAGGGCCTGTACACACTGCTGCGCTTTTTAATCGCAAGGTCTTTTGAAAAAAAATGAAAATCGTGAAAACATGTACACACTGGTGCGATGCGCTTTTCCTATTCTCATGAAGGCTTGCGATTTAAAAATTGCACGCAAAATTTTAAAAGCGCAGCAGTGTGTACAGGCCCTAACCCACGCTGCTCCTGACCTTGGAGCTGCCATAGATGCGTAAGGGTAATTCAGGGTTCCGACGATTGCAGGACCCCAAATAACTTCTCTCTCCGAGTTGCTGGGACTCTGAGGGGGAATAGTAATTAACACCACCCGGAATTTGTGTGGCAGCAGGGAGAGCCATCATTCGGGTAACCCTGCGGCAAAAGAGAGGCGGCATATATCCATGTATGGTGTTCAGTACGTGTACCGCGGCAGCTTGCAAGCTGTTCATTTTTCCTTGAAGGAAAGATAAATATTCTGTAATTTGTAACTTACAGTCCATATTATGCCGTCTACTGGCTTTGACTTCCCCCTGTTTAAAGCAGACCTGAACTCTGACCTTCTCTCTGCTCTAAAAGATACACAACAGCATAATAACCTTTATCTCCCTTGGCGTTATGATTCTTTCCGGATTTTAGGGTCTAAAAGCGGTGCAATTTTTTTGTACCCTTTAAGACCCTAAAACCTGGAAAAAATCATGCTGCCAGGGAGATCTGAAGCGGTTTTTCAATCACTCACCTCCCTGGCTCCAGCGCTGCAGTTATGCCTCCTTCCTCTGGGTGGCGCTGCAACTCATGACGACGACTGGCGATCTCATCAGCAGGAAGCAGAGCCCCGGAGGAGAGGAAAAAGAATCCCAACGTCGGGATCCCCCGGGAGGTATGTAGAAACGCCTGCTGCACGTAGAGTTGAGCTGAAATTTTCGTAATTTCGCATTACTATAATTACGCATGCGAAATTTGCGATTACGATGCGAAATTAGCGTAGCGAAATTGCCATTAAAATCGTAATTGAAAATACCGTAAGCGTAATTTTCAACGCGAAATTTCGCATTTCGTTCATGCCGTTATTTCGCATTAAACGCTACCGTAATTTCGCGTTAAACCGTAACGCTCCGTATAATATAAAAAAGCCGCCGACTTTAAGGGTTAATAGCAAAGCCCCCTTAAATGCTAAGAGCCTCAAATTTGGAGAATATATTAAGGAGATCAGGAGGAATAAGAGGAAAAAAATTTTTTCAAAAAGACCTTATAGTTTTTGAGAAAATCGATGTTAAAGTTTCAAAGTAAAAATGTATACATTTAAAAACCCGCCGACTTTAACGGTTAATAGCAACGCCTGCTTAAAGTTTAGGAACACCAAATTCCTAGGGTATATTAAGGGGATCAGTGGGAATAAGAGGAAAAAAATTTTTTCAAAAAGACCTTATAGTTTTTGAGAAAATCGATTTTTAAGTTTCAAGGGCAAAAATGTCTTTTAAATGCGGAAAATGTCAGTTTTTTTTGCACAGGTAACAATAGTGTATTATTTTCATAGATTCCCCCAAGTGGGAAGAGTTTTACTTACTTCGTTCTGAGTGTGGGAAATATAAAAAAAAAACGACGTGGGGTCCCCCCTCCCAGACCTCTTTAACCCCTTGTCCCCCATGCAGGCTGGGATAGCCAGAATGCGGAGCACCGGCCGCGTGGGGCTCCGCACCCTGACTATACCAGCCCGCATGGTCCATGGATTGGGGGGTCTTGGAAGGGGAGGGGCAGCCAAGCTTTCCCCTCCCCCTCCGAGCCCTTGTCCAATCCAAGGACAAGGGGCTCTTCTCCACCTCCGATGGGCGGTGGAGGTGGAGGCCGCGATTTCCTGGGTGGGGGGTTCATGGTGGAATCTGGGAGTCCCCTTTAAAAAGGGGTCCCCCAGATGCCCACCCCCCCTCCCAGGAGAAATGAGTATAGAGGTACTTGTACCCCTTACCCATTTCCTTTAAGAGTTAGAAGTAAATAAACACACAAACACATAGAAAAAGTATTTTAATTGAACAAAAAACATAACCACGAAAAAAGTCCTTTAATATTCTTAATTAACCATTAATACTTACCTGTCCCTTTAAATAAATGATCCCACACAATATCCTCGGAAATGTTCTATCAGTTACAATGTAACAAAGTTATTACAATGTAACAACTTTGTTACATTGTAACTACGCCGCACCCGACGTCACTCACCGCCGCCGCCGCCTCCGCGTCTGTGCTGCAGGACCCGACAGAGCAATAGCTCAGAGCTCTCGAAAGCATCTTTGTATTTGGGCTCCAAGGAGCCCCATTGGTCCTTAGCAGACCAATGGGGTTCCTTCTGATTTGAAGGAACCCCATTGGTCTGCTAAGGACCAATGGGGCTCCTTGGAGCCCAAATACAAAGATGCTTTAGAGAGCTCTGAGCTATATAGCTCAGAGCTCTGTCGGGTCCATGCAGGACGCTAAGTCCCCGCCGGCTCCGCTGCCCTCCCCGCCTCTCCCACATGTCACCCACATGTCACCCACATGTGGGTGACATGTGGGTGACAGATGTGGGCGGGGTGGACAGCGGGAGCTGCGGGGACTTAGCGTCCTGCACGCGTCGGGTGCGGCGTAGTTACAATGTAACAAAGTTGTTACATTGTAATAACTTTGTTACATTGTAACTGATAGAACATTTCCGAGGCTATTTCGAGGGATCATTTATTTAAAGGGACAGGTAAGTATTAATGGTTAATTAAGAATATTAAAGGACTTTTTTCGTGGTTATGTTTTTTGTTCAATTAAAATACTTTTTCTAAGTGTTTGTGTGTTTATTTACTTTTAACTCTTAAAGGAAATGGGTAAGGGGTACAAGTACCTCTATACTCATTTCTCCTGGGAGGGGGGGTGGGCATCTGGGGGACCCCTTTTTAAAGGGGACTCCCAGATTCCACCATGAACCTCCCCCCCAGGAAATCGCGGCCTCCACCTCCACCGCCCATCGGAGGTGGAGAAGAGCCCCTTGTCCTTGGATTGGACAAGGGCTCGGAGGGGGAGGGGAAAGCTTGGCTGCCCCTCCCCTTCCGAGACCCCCCAATCCATGGACCATGCGGGCTGGTATAGTCAGGGTGCGGAGCCCCACGCGGCCGGTGCTCCGCATTCTGGCTATCCCAGCCTGCATGGGGGACAAGGGGTTAAAGAGGTCTGGGAGGGGGGACCCCACGTCGTTTTTTTTAAATATTTCCCACACTCAGAACGAAGTAAGTAAAACTCTTCCCACTTGGGGGAATCTATGAAAATAATACACTATTGTTACCTGTGCAAAAAAAACTGACATTTTCTGCATTTAAAAGACATTTTCGCCCTTGAAACTTAAAAATCGATTTTCTCAAAAACTATAAGGTCTTTTTGAAAAAAAAAATTTCCTCTTATTCCCACTGTTCCCCTTAATATACCCTGGGAATTTGGTGTTCCTAAACTTTAAGCAGGCTTTGCTATTAACCGTTAAAGTCGGCGGGTTTTTAAATGTTTACATTTTTCCTTTGAAACTTTAACATCGATTTTCTCAAAAACTATAAGGTCTTTTTGAGCAGCGCTTTAAACAATAATCAGTATGGACAATGCAGTCTGATATGACATATGAGTAGCCGGTGCAATATGAAGCAGGTCATTTTGGTGTGCGCTCTAAGGGCCTGTACACACTGCTGCGCTTTTTAATCGCAAGGTCTTTTGAAAAAAAATGAAAATCGTGAAAACATGTACACACTGGTGCGATGCGCTTTTCCTATTCTCATGAAGGCTTGCGATTTAAAAATTGCACGCAAAATTTTAAAAGCGCAGCAGTGTGTACAGGCCCTAACCCACGCTGCTCCTGACCTTGGAGCTGCCATAGATGCGTAAGGGTAATTCAGGGTTCCGACGATTGCAGGACCCCAAATAACTTCTCTCTCCGAGTTGCTGGGACTCTGAGGGGGAATAGTAATTAACACCACCCGGAATTTGTGTGGCAGCAGGGAGAGCCATCATTCGGGTAACCCTGCGGCAAAAGAGAGGCGGCATATATCCATGTATGGTGTGCAGTACGTGTACCGCGGCAGCTTGCAAGCTGTTCATTTTTCCTTGAAGGAAAGATAAATATTCTGTAATTTGTAACTTACAGTCCATATTATGCCGTCTACTGGCTTTGACTTCCCCCTGTTTAAAGCAGACCTGAACTCTGACCTTCTCTCTGCTCTAAAAGATACACAACAGCATAATAACCTTTATCTCCCTTGGCGTTATGATTCTTTCCGGATTTTAGGGTCTAAAAGCGGTGCAATTTTTTTGTACCCTTTAAGACCCTAAAACCTGGAAAAAATCATGCTGCCAGGGAGATCTGAAGCGGTTTTTCAATCACTCACCTCCCTGGCTCCAGCGCTGCAGTTATGCCTCTTTCCTCTGGGTGGCGCTGCAACTCATGACGACGACTGGCGATCTCATCAGCAGGAAGCAGAGCCCCGGAGGAGAGGAAAAAGAATCCCAACGTCGGGATCCCCCGGGAGGTATGTAGAAACGCCTGCTGCACGTAGAGTTGAGCTGAAATTTTCGTAATTTCGCATTACTATAATTACGCATGCGAAATTTGCGATTACGATGCGAAATTAGCGTAGCGAAATTGCCATTAAAATCGTAATTGAAAATACGATTATATATACCCTGGGAATTTGGTGTTCCTAAACTTTAAGCAGGCTTTGCTATTAACCGTTAAAGTCGGCGGGTTTTTAAATGTTTACATTTTTCCTTTGAAACTTTAACATCGATTTTCTCAAAAACTATAAGGTCTTTTTGAGCAGCGCTACTTAAAAACAGATGAATGCTTACCTGCAAAAGTGTGCAAGCCCCACTAATGGGATAAAATACACACTGAGCACACACATGACCTGTCTACCGCTTGGAGGATGTTGGTTTCCTCTAACAGCTTGCATGCAACTTGTTAGGTACTCGTCCCTCCCACTGTCGTAGAAGTCTTTCCTCCATGGGAGGGGACCTAACACTAACTAAATTATACCTATGCAATAAATTAAAACTATGTTTTAATTTATTTCCGGCCAGCTGCTCCCACTTAACAGTTTTGCTTTTGGTGTATATGCAGAGCTTCTGTTTGGTTCAAGGTGCGTTTGCAGTCTCTGGGGGGGGGGCTCAGCGCATCTCTGAGTTGAGGCCAATCGGTGGCGGCCTGGTGATGCGCTGATCCCACTTTTTTTACGCCATTTTCAATTTTACTTGGTAGCGCGCCCAGGCTATGCATATGCATAGGTATAATTTAGTTAGTGTTAGGTCCCCTCCCATGGAGGAAAGACTTCTACGACAGTGGGAGGGACGAGTACCTAACAAGTTGCATGCAAGCTGTTAGAGGAAACCAACATCCTCCAAGCGGTAGACAGGTCATGTGTGTGCTCAGTGTGTATTTTATCCCATTAGTGGGGCTTGCACACTTTTGTAGGTAAGCATTCATCTGTTTTTAAGTAGCGCTGCTCAGCTCTTTACTATGTTTTAATTTATTTCCGGCCAGCTGCTCCCACTTAACAGTTTTGCTTTTGGTGTATATGCAGAGCTTCTGTTTGGTTCAAGGTGCGTTTGCAGTCTCTGGGGGGGGGGTTAAGCGCATCTCTCAGTTGAGGCCAATCGGTGGCGGCCTGGTGATGCGCTGATCCCACTTTTTTTACGCCATTTTCAATTTTACTTGGTAGCGCGCCCAGGCTATGCATATGCATAGGTATAATTTAGTTAGTGTTAGGTCCCCTCCCATGGAGGAAAGACTTCTACGACAGTGGGAGGGACGAGTACCTAACAAGTTGCATGCAAGCTGTTAGAGGAAACCAACATCCTCCAAGCGGTAGACAGGTCATGTGTGTGCTCAGTGTGTATTTTATCCCATTAGTGGGGCTTGCACACTTTTGCAGGTAAGCATTCATCTGTTTTTAAGTAGCGCTGCTCAGCTCTTTACTATGTTTTAATTTATTTCCGGCCAGCTGCTCCCACTTAACAGTTTTGCTTTTGGTGTATATGCAGAGCTTCTGTTTGGTTCAAGGTGCGTTTGCAGTCTCTGGGGGGGGCTCAGCGCATCTCTGAGTTGAGGCCAATCGGTGGCGGCCTGGTGATGCGCTGATCCCACTTTTTTTACGCCATTTTCAATTTTACTTGGTAGCGCGCCCAGGCTATGCATATGCATAGGTATAATTTAGTTAGTGTTAGGTCCCCTCCCATGGAGGAAAGACTTCTACGACAGTGGGAGGGACGAGTACCTAACAAGTTGCATGCAAGCTGTTAGAGGAAACCAACATCCTCCAAGCGGTAGACAGGTCATGTGTGTGCTCAGTGTGTATTTTATCCCATTAGTGGGGCTTGCACACTTTTGCAGGTAAGCATTCATCTGTTTTTAAGTAGCGCTGCTCAGCTCTTTACTATGTTTTAATTTATTTCCGGCCAGCTGCTCCCACTTAACAGTTTTGCTTATGGTGTATATGCAGAGCTTCTGTTTGGTTCAAGGTGCGTTTGCAGTCTCTGGGGGGGCTCAGCGCATCTCTGAGTTGAGGCCAATCGGTGGCGGCCTGGTGATGCGCTGATCCCACTTTTTTTACGCCATTTTCAATTTTACTTGGTAGCGCGCCCAGGCTATGCATATGCATAGGTATAATTTAGTTAGTGTTAGGTCCCCTCCCATGGAGGAAAGACTTCTACGACAGTGGGAGGGACGAGTACCTAACAAGTTGCATGCAAGCTGTTAGAGGAAACCAACATCCTCCAAGCGGTAGACAGGTCATGTGTGTGCTCAGTGTGTATTTTATCCCATTAGTGGGGCTTGCACACTTTTGCAGGTAAGCATTCATCTGTTTTTAAGTAGCGCTGCTCAGCTCTTTACTATGTTTTAATTTATTTCCGGCCAGCTGCTCCCACTTAACAGTTTTGCTTTTGGTGTATATGCAGAGCTTCTGTTTGGTTCAAGGTGCGTTTGCAGTCTCTGGGGGGGGCTCAGCGCATCTCTGAGTTGAGGCCAATCGGTGGCGGCCTGGTGATGCGCTGATCCCACTTTTTTTACGCTATAAGGTCTTTTTGAAAAAAAAATTTTTCCTCTTATTCCTCCTGATCTCCTTAATATATTCTCCAAATTTGAGGCTCTTAGCATTTAAGGGGGCTTTGCTATTAACCCTTAAAGTCGGCGGCTACCTAACATTGATACATGCGTCAACTTTTCCGCTTCGGGAGCATGACCATACGCATTAATTTCGTAATAACCGGTGCAATGCGAAAATTACGCGAAAAATTACGCTTACGCGAAATTTCGCGAAATCCTTCTTCATTACGATTATGTACTTACGGCCATAAACGTAATTACACTAATTACGCGAAATTTCGCGAAATCGTAATTACTCCATTACGCTCATCTCTAGCTGCACGCATTGCTCTGCACACAGCCTCCGGCGGCTACCCTGAGCAGAGGTCGGGATTACGGCTCTTAGCTGTGGTTTTCTGCCCCGACCCTAGCTCGGGATTACCACCAAGGAGGTTAAACAAAAATAATTTCTTTGTTTCAACTGATACAAATCCTAAAATAGATCTGCACAGTTTCTACTTCCTGATTCATGGAAGCAGACATATTGTTTACAGCCTGTGTTTTCAGATGGGCTTATCTACTTATCTGCCATAGGCAATCATGTGACACAGAGGAGGGATCAAATTACAATTTGAGATTAGACACAAATGAGGAAGACTTAGACAACCTAAACTCTCTGAATACCTACAGGGTGCATTTCTCTATGTTTTACTTCTGTCTTGTGCAAGTGTTCAGGTGCACTTTAAAATATATTTACATGTTTATTTTTCGGTAGCCAAGAATCTTGGCTTTCGTTTGCATTACCTCCCGTGTCTGTGCAATGCACCATTCCTGAGTTACAGGGGTGTTGAGCGAGATGTGTCCACTGCGCCCGGCTGACAGCAACACTAACCTGGTAACCCGAGTTTTCTGCCTGAAGACCAGTGAGTGAAGCAAGCGGGCGAGGGTCCTAGTGTGCGGTACCCACTATCCAAGCGGACATACAGTAGAGTTACAATAAAAAGTTGTCCAAGCCAAACGAGGACCGAGCCCGCAGCTCAGCAAACAAAGTGAGCGGGCAAGGGGACAATGATTACAGTTAAGCGTGGAATATAACTTTAAAAGGAGTGGACTCCCCTCGTTCAATAACCCCTAACACAGGAATAGTGCATCGACACAGGAAATAGCATAAATGAAAGCCAACCCTCTCAAATTTCCAACGATATATAGATTTCTACTTTGGGGACACATTTGTCTACCTATAGCTATGCAAGATCATTTTTGCAGCATTTCAGTAGAAAAAAAGCAGATCGCACATGGCTTTTTTCTCCCTGCATTGGGGGGGGGGGGGGGGGGGGTTTGCTCTACTGGGCATGCATGTATCATACCCATGCAAGCCCAGTACAGATACACTCATACACAGCCTGAGCGAACCCAGAAGAAGAAGATAGTCTTGGGCAGCAGGGGTGTCTTTCCACTACTTAGGTAAGTGCCAAATTATATTCTGCCTCTTGTCACAGATTTGCTTTAATGTATCTAGACTTCAGGTACCTTTTCCGAGTGTATACAAGTGAGTATTATTATTTAGTACTTATATAATATCGCCGACATCTTACACATCGCTGTACAGAGTATATACTGTCTTGTCACTTAACTGTCCCTCAGAGGAGCTCACAATCTAATCCCTACCATAGTCATATCTCTATGCATGTATCGTGTTGTGTATGTATTGTAGTCTATGGCCAATTTATCTGTATGTTTTTGGGGGGGATTTGGGAGGAAACCAGAGTACCCGGAAGAAACCCATGCAGAAACGGGGAGAACATACAAACTCCTTGCAGATGTTGACCTGGCTGGGATTCAAACCGGGGACCCAACGCTGCAAGGCGAGACTAACCATTACATCACCGTGCTGCCCTTGATGATGATGGCACCAATATGAAAAAAACAGGGAGAATTCACAGAATTTTAGTTTACTTTCAAAGGAATCAGCTTCCTATCCGTTCCTTGTTCATTAAAGGCAGGTGTCCATCAATAAATACTAAATAATAATAATAATCAGCCCTGGGGGGATCAATTGTCAGCAGGAAGTGTTGCACAGGACCCTAATAAATGCTACTCTGATCATCTGTGTATTCAGCCTGCTGTCATATTTTGAAAACATTTGTTTTTAATTGGGAAATATGTACTTTAAGCTGTTCCCTTTCACATTTACCTCTGGAAAGATTGCTTCTTAAAATAACAGTTTCCCGTTACACATACAAGTTGCATTATCCCAGGTTTATTATTATCCTCATTACCGGCAGCTGCGTTGGTGTCTTTTTATGACCACCCATTAAAGTTAACCTTCAAAGATTCCCCCTGTAATGAAATTGACGCTTATTTACTTAGGATGTTCCTGGAGCTCTTTAAGATTTATATTCTGTCGATAACAGGAATAAATGCCACACGAGCTAGCAAAGTATCGCAGAAGACTCCTCGCCAGTCATACGTGTGAAATTTGTTGTCTAGGGAAATAATTGCAGGACGAAGAAAATTAAAGTCTCTTTAAAAAAAAGGCTTGTCGTCTCATGGGGCACCCGGGGATGAATGTGTAAACATAACAATATATTCTTACCTTTATAGCGCTATAAACTTCATATTTTATACCGCACCTTTCAATGGATTTTGTACTTAGAAATTTCAGCAGCAATGAGTTATTTTTTTTCCTAAGTGTTGAGGAAATTAAATTCCTATTTGAGTTGAGACATTAAAACAAAACCGCGTTTTTTTCCTCACTCCTGAAGAAATTCCAACCTGTTAATTTTTAGAAACAAAACAAGTACTGTATTAATGGTGATTTGTTTTAGCTAGATTCCTACCTTAAAGAGGAGCTGTTAGGTATAAGGTCTCAGAGAAAAAAAACACATATATCAGTAGCTAAAGATTGGCTGTACTTACATTACATATGCATTTCACTGTCCACGTTTGGATTTCACAGAATTTGTATATAGTATTTTCAGAGAATGATGCTCCTGATAGCTCATGGCAGGTTCCATGTTTGTCTGTCTCCTATGAAGCCAAATGTGTCGTCATGTCCTCCCTGCTTCCTGATGATTCCACTCAGAAAAACGACAACACTACTGTGCAGTGAATATTAATTAGCCATGTGGCTAGGAACAATAGCGGACTCATGCAGTATACTCTGCCCTGTGATTTTTCAGTGCTGTGAGCTGGCCTGCATTACACGCTGTTGTAACATGAGCCTGTAACTTCTCACTAGCAGCCGAGGGGAGGACCCAAGGTGGGAAGGAGCAGCCACAGAATGCTTTGCAGTATGGTATGCGGCCTCTCTGCCTCTTAAAAGCTTGGGTCTAACAGCCTTGCTGTTCAGCACACATCAAAAGTAAGAGAGATTTTTAACTTCAGTATTGCCTTTTTGGCTTCCTTCTAAACTGTTTAACACAGGAGAATAGAGGTTTAAATTAGCTTTTGCAGCCTGACAGTTACTCTTTAAATGAATGCTGTAGGGGGTCCGGGGAAAATGAGTTGAACTTACTCTGGGTTTTTAATGGTCCCCTGCAAACATCCTGAGCCACTCACCAATGCTCCGGCCCCGCCTCCGGTTCACTTCTGGAATTTCAGGCTTTAAAGTCTGAAAAACACTGCGCCTGAGTTGCAGTGTCCTCGCTCCCGCTGATGTCACCAGGCGCGTACTGCGCAGGCACAGACCATACTGGGCTTGTGCTATACGCTACTGGTGACATCAGCAGGAGCGAGGACACGGCAACACAGGCGCAGTGGTTTTCAGACTTTAAAGTCTGAAATTCCAGAAGTGAACAGGAGGCGGGGCCGGAGCATCGGCTGTGCAGGCTTCAGGATGTCTGTGGGGGACCCAGTGGCGTTCCTATTGTAGAGCGCAGGGGGGCGTGGCGCACCGGGTGACAGACACCCAGGGGGGTGTCGCCACGACCCCCTACAGCAGCAGAGCAGGAGGAGGAAGCAGCGCTAGAAGGAGGGGCAGTGGGGGCAGTGGGGGGAAGGGGGGAAATATCCCCCCCCTCCCTCACCTAGGACCCCTCCTTCTGCCTCTCTCCCCCTCCATTCAGCAGTGGCAAGTGCGGGCTCGGCGGCGGGGGCGGGGAGACATGCGAAGAATTACTCACCACTTCCGCGTTCCAAGCGCCGGCAGCGTCATGTCGTCACAGATCTCCGCCTTCATTGAGTATTTTAAAAGCCTTCAAAGTGTATTTTAGGGGAAATATGCCAGGGAAATTTGGTTTAGCTGTTAAATAGTCAAACAGTGACGCTAGAAAAGTACATCATGGGCAGCCTTAGTCTTAAAAAGGATTTCTAAGAAAAAATAAGCAAATGCTTGCCTGGTTATGTATAGATGCCATTAGCTATGCTATTGCTGGAGAAATTCAGAGATAATTTGCAATCAGTCAGCATTACATGGTGAATACCCCCAAGCCACTCCATGGTGATTACTCCTGAATCGTCAACTTGAAAAATAATGAGATATCATTTTAGAGGTAAAGGAAAATTATTATTGGTAAAAGCTAGCCCCATCCAAAAGTGATGCTGTACTTTTTCATTATAATCTAATTGTAAACAGTCATTACATCTAATGATCAGCGGTCAGTGAACTAAAGGTACACTCAGCTGTCAGTTTGATGTTTGTACAGTCAATCATATCCCATCTTTTGTGTTGTCTCACTGTGACCAACAAACATTTTTTCATGCCAGATATTTTTCCCTAATTCCTTTGCTCCAGCAGCAGTGGGGAGCCTCCTGCTTCCCTCCCCTAGTCCCAGACTCTCCATAGAACAGTACAGCTGAGTTAAACAAACCTAACCTATTGCTTACAATAAACCATAATTTTCGGCATATAAGATGCACTTTTTCTGCCCCCAAAATGGTGAGAATAAGTCCCTGCGTCTTTTATGCCAAATACAGGGAGTTACTTACGAACGCCCGCCAATACAATCTGCCGACCTGTCACAATGTCAGGGACTCTCTGTACTGCCCCCATGTCTCCTCCATTACCCCTTGCGCTCCCCCTTTCCTCCTGAAGCCGGCACTATGGGAGCCGTGAGGGAGAGGAAAGGTCTCTGATTGCCTCTGGATCCACTGGATTACATGATTTCTATCTATTTATTCATGGGGAGTGCAGGAGGACAGGGAAATGGAGGCAAAATATGGGGTACAGAAACAAAGGGGAAAAATAAAGGGGAGCACAGAAGGACACATGGAGTGGATGAGAAACACAAGGGGACAGTAGGGGACACATGGGGGAGCAAATGGAGGACATGGGGACAAATGGGGGAGCAAAGGAGGACACAGGGGGACAGAGGGGGACACATGGGGAGCTAAGCAGGACACAGGGACAGAAGTGGACACACAGGGGAGCACAGGAGAAAACAGGGGGGCAGAGGGGGACACATGGGGAGCTAAGCAGGACATAGGGACATAAGGGAAAACTCAGGGGAGAAAAGGAGAACACAGGGGGACAGATTGAGACACATGGGAAGCAAAGGAAAACACAGAGGGGCTAAAGGGGATACATGGGCAACAGAAGGGGACACATAGGAGAACACATAGGGGACACATGAGGACACATCAGGGACACATGAGGTACCAGGTTTAGCATATATTTTTTTCCTAGTTTTTGCCCTCTAAACCTAGGTGCGTCTTATAGCCTAGAGCGTCTTATATGTCGAAAAATACAGTGGGTCTAAAAAATAATAACGTTCAATCCACAGCGCTATTGCGAAGTAATAAAACCTCTTTATTAATTAAAACAACAAGCAGCATGTATCTCCTGGGTCCTTAACTGTCAGGAATATACTGGGGTGCTTATGATGTAAGGATAATATTTTCATTTTCCTGTCTGCTATGCACTTCAGATGCGTATGTATGGGTGGTCATCTGGCTTTGGGGAAGCTGTACTTGTCTGTATGACAGTGTGGAATACAATTACCCTCAGTTCCTCTGGGGGCAGAGAGCTAATTAGAAGCCCCATTGTCCCATTATACAAATCCAGACAGAGTCAGGGAACTTCAAAGGCTAACAAAAGACTCTAGAATTTACATCTGGCAAGCCTGCTGGAAGGTGGAGGAAGCCTTAATCAATTGTCACCTGGAGGGGGGGGGGGGAGACCTTTTTGATGATCGGAAAACTGAGACAAGGAAAGGTTTGAAGTGGCATATCACAGGAAAGGATATGACGCGCGTTATGTATGGACTAGACCTGTGGAAATTGAATTATTGGTGGAGTTGAAAAGCCTCACTTAACAATCTCTTGATGTATAGACATTGTAACCTGGGGAAATTGGGCTAAGGAAGTATTTTGTTGGGTGTGTGTACTATAGTGGATGTTGGATCTCTGGAAATGCAATTATGACTGAGGATGTAATTAAATCTAGCTTCCCCCGTCCACACAGGCTTACAGCCTCGGGGCGAATATTTCATTATAAAAACCAGTTCTCTTCTGACGGTAGCGGCAGCTGGTCTCCCGGCCCAAGCTAAGGGGCTCCTGGTCAAAGCCAGAACTGTGTCCGTCCACAAAAGTCCAAGATTCTTCTATCTGGATCCCTGTATTTGGTAAGCAAATCGCTTTTGTGTGTATCTTTGTAATTCTTAATTTTGTAACTTTTTTACTTTGTTTTTTTGTAATCTTTTGAATATACTCTGTTCTACATTGTTCATGTTTTTCTGGAATATTAAATTATTATTTAATAAGCTTGACTTCTGCCGTACTAAACTAACACTCATAGCCTAGAGGAGAATGCAGTGTAGCTGTGTATAAGTCCATGCCTAATTGTATGCTTGAGCAACACTACCATATGAAATCGCAATTGCATTGTGTGTGTGTGGCACTTCTGCGCTCGACAGCCGAGTGGGAAGTCTCGTATCGTTCGGAACGGCTGTTAGTGGTTTTGCTGCACGACAGTGTAACTTGCATTACAAATCATTGTCTGATTGTGCTGTGTTACTGTACAACTGTACTGTGTGTGTGGGTGCGTGGCATTTTCGTATTCAGCCTAAGTGCGCAGCTGAGCCAAATACGAAAACGCAGATTGCGTGTTGAGCCCTCGACAGCTGAGGGGACGTGTCTAGCAACGCTAGTGGTGGCAGTGGGAAGTGTTTGAGGGGTTCCAGCCTTGCTTGTAGCTTAAATAAGGCTGTTCCCCGCTTAATCTGATCAAACCCGCAGTCGGGAACCGTATACACAGGCGTGCCGCGGGCCGGTTCCTGACATTAACCCTTTTTAAACCATCAATAATCAACAAGCATGCGTTACCCAAACACACTATTCGCTGCAGTAAATGGACTTTAGATGGAAAGAGAAAAAATTGTGCCCAAAGCAAAAACATGCGCTGAATCAAAACTTCCAAAAATTAAAAAATTGTTGTATATGAACAACAAAAAATGTGCTGTGCACAGCTATTAAAACAATCTCCTGTCAAAAAGCTAAAAGCAGCTGTTCCAACAGTTGTAGAGGCAGAGGTATTAATCCCATATGGATATGCTGATATATAGTTATATGTGTACATAGAGTCTCTTTAATCCAAATGATAGAGCCGCTGGAGTAAGTCCTGTGACAGAAGCAGCCATTCATTACATTGTGCAAAGTTACGTCACTCTGAATAGCACGATCTTGCACCCTATCAGCGGGCACTTTCGATCTCTGTGTGCAGCGCTAGACATCTGAGGCTGCATGAATGCTGGTCTCTCCCCGCTTGTTGGAACGGCCGTCCTTTAGTGGAGGATTGAGATGAAGATATCTGTTACCTAACAAGCCACCCACTCTGGACTAGTGTTGGGCGAACAGTGTTCGCCACTGTTCGGGTTCTGCAGAACATCACCCTGTTCGGGTGATGTTCGAGTTCGACTGAACACCTGATGGTGTTCGGCCAAACCGTTCGGCCATATGGCCGAACTAAGAGCGCATGGCCGAACGTTCCCCGAACGTTCGGCTAATGCTGTGATTGGCCGAACGGGTCACGTGGTTCGGACCCGAACGTGCTCTGATTGGCCGAACGGGTCACGTGGTTCGGGTAAAAACATACTCAATCCACGTCATTTCTCCGCCATTTGTCTGTGGGTTTAGCTTTGGGTAGGCAGGCAGGGTAGTTCTCTCTCCAGCCAGGCTAGCCAGGGTCCCCCCAGTCATTGTGTTGCTGCTGGGAACAGAAGTACACCGCTCACCCACACTATATAGCATTGTGTTTACTGCCACTCTGTGTACACCGCTCACCCACCACTGTATAGCATTGTGTTTACTGCCACTCTGTGTCTCTGCTGGGAACAGTAGTACACCGCTCACCCGCCACTGTATAGCATTGTGCTTTGTGTCGCTGCTGGGAATAGTAGTACACCGCTCACCCACCACTGTATAGCATTGTGCTCTGTGTCGCTGCTGGGAACAGTAGTACACCGCTCACCCACCACTGTATAGCATTGTGCTCTGTGTTGCTGCTGGGAACAGTAGTACACCGCTCACCCACCACTGTATAGCATTGTGCTCTGTGTCGCTGCTGGGAATAGTAGTACACCGCTCACCCACCACTGTATAGCATTGTGCTCTGTGTCGCTGCTGGGAATAGTAGTACACCGCTCACCCACCACTGTATAGCATTGTGCTCTGTGTCGCTGCTGGGAACAGTAGTACACCGCTCACCCACCACTGTATAGCATTGTGCTCTGTGTCGCTGCTGGGAACAGTAGTACACCGCTCACCCACCACTGTATAGCATTGTGCTCTGTGCCGCTGCTGGGAATAGTAGTACACCGCTCACCCACCACTGTATAGCATTGTGCTCTGTGTCGCTGCTGGGAATAGTAGTACACCGCTCACCCACCACTGTATAGCATTGTGCTCTGTGTCGCTGCTGGGAATAGTAGTACACCGCTCACCCACCACTGTATAGCATTGCGCTCTGTGTCGCCGCTGGGAATAGTAGTACACCGCTCACCCACCACTGTATAGCATTGTGCTCTGTGTCGCTGCTGGGAACAGTAGTACACCGCTCACCCACCACTGTATAGCATTGTGCTCTGTGTCGCTGCTGGGAATAGTAGTACACCGCTCACCCACCACTGTATAGCATTGTGCTCTGTGTCGCTGCTGGGAACAGTAGTACACCGCTCACCCACCACTGTATAGCATTGTGCTCTGTGTCGCTGCTGGGAATAGTAGTACACCGCTCACCCACCACTGTATAGCATTGTGCTCTGTGTCGCTGCTGGGAATAGTAGTACACCGCTCACCCACCACTGTATAGCATTGCGCTCTGTGTCGCCGCTGGGAATAGTAGTACACCGCTCACCCACGACTGTATAGCATTGTGCTCTGTGTCGCTGCATCACGTGTGCTGCTGCTGGGTTAGCGTTACCGGTCCCTTTTCCTGGAACCTCTTATCTGTATTACATTTATGACTGCATGGCGGTAAAAAGCATGTTACCTGTGCAAAGAAAAATGACATTTTCCGCATTTAAAAGACATTTTTTCCTTTGAAACTTTACAATCAATTTTCTCAAAAACTATAAGCTCTTTTTCAAATATTTTTTTTCCTCTTGTACCCACTCCCAAGGTGCACATACCCTGCAAATTTGGGGTATGTAGCATGTAAGGAAGCTTTACAAAGCACGAAAGTTCGGATCCCCATTGACTTCCATTATGTTCGGAGTTCGGCGCGAACACCCGAACATTGCGGCCATGTTCGGCGAACGTTCGCGAACCCGAACATCCAGGTGTTCGCCCAACACTACTCTGGACGGGTAACGTATGAATGGTTACCCAGTTTATTGCTGATCTACAACTTGACTGTGCAAGATTAAGCAGCTGCTTCTGTACTGTACACATGTAACAGGACTTACTCCAGCGGCTCTATCATTTGGATTTAAAGGGACTCTATGTACACATATAACTACTGTATATTCCTGAAAGAAGCGTGTTTTATAGGCACAGCGCAATCTATTCTTCCATACCGCTCTGATAAACAGGTAGACAAGGAGAGCTGACCAATCCAACCAGTCAATCGCCTATATACTATTATATACTGGGAACCACATACAGTACAGCACCAGTATCTGTTCATACATAGCACCAGTATATGATTAGTTTTTATTGGTGTGCGTTGGAAGAGGGGTAGTCTTATACGGCGAGTATATCCCAAACTCTATATTTTAACTGGAAACGTTGGGTGGTCGTCTTATACGCCCAGTCGTCTTATACGCCGGAATATACGGTATATACCAGCATATCCATATGGGATTAATACCTCTGCCTCTACAATTGTTGGAACAGCTGCTTTTAGCTTTTTGGCAGATTATTTTAATAGCTGTGCATAGCACATTTTTTGTTGTTGATATACAACAATTTTTTAATTTTAGAAGTTTTGATTCAGCGCATGTTTTTGCTTTGGGTCCAGTTTTTTCTCTTTCCATCTAAAGTCCATTCACTGCAGTGAATAGTGTGCTTGGGGAACGCATGCTTGTTGATTATTGATGGTTACAAAGGGTTAAGGACCCAGGAGATACACGCTGCTTGTTGTTTTAATTAATAAAGAGGTTTTATTACTTCACAATAGCGCTGTGGATTGAACTTTATTCTAGGCTTTTATTCAGTAACACAAGGATACTGTTATCCATTCAGCAGCTGACAGGCCTTATTGGTGCAGGTGTTTGACAAACTGTAGAAAATCCATTACAATCCTTCTAAACAAATGTGTATCATCCTCTGACAGGATGTGTTCGCATCATTCCTGCCCCATGATATGGCTGCCGTGTGCAGAGGATTGCAGACTCCTGTGGGCAAGTAATTAGCCATGATTGGCTCCATGGAAGAGAGGATTGATGACTACGGTTAGGCACCAGGAAGGAATAAAATGATAAATAAAATCAAACGGTCCCTGTGCTGGTTTGGGTCGTGCCATTTTCCTCTCTGCATCAAACTTCAGTGTCATATCCACACCACACTATTTCCACATCAGCTGCACAACTCTACTAGTTTGATTGTTTAAAGCGACTCATCACCTTTTGCTCCTGATGAGTCACTTTAGGTTTTAAGCTATGGTAGCTTGAATGTTTTTTTATCTGAGGTGTATTGATACATGTCATCTGTGCAAGAGGCAGCAGTCTGAGTCCTGAGAGGCGGGGTTGGCCTAGATGACCCCAGTGCGCTGTGCACCCATTTAGCAGAGGGTCAGATATAAAGGTTGAGTGCCCACTTCTGAGGGTAAGGTGGTGGTGTTCACTTGGAATTAGTCTAAAGGTTGCCTTCTTGGCTGTGGACCTTAAATCCGCTGTGGTGTTATTAGTAGAATATTGCATATTTTCTGCATAAGGACTTGAGCTATCTATGGGCCGTTACATATATTGGACCTTCCCTATTTATGCCCTACAAGAACCCATTTTGGTCACTTAGCACTTGAGGTAATAACGATAATTTAGCTGTAAGTGAGCAACTGTGGCTTATTTATTTATTGTATTTATAAAGCGCCAACATATTACGCAGCGCTGGACATTAGTTTAGGTTACAGACAATATTTAAGGGTGACATACAGCAATATAACAATACAGGAATACAAGAAAACCAGATAACACAGCACAGTATGAGTACAAGGTAATGCTTAGTCAGTCACTGGATGGAGCACGGAGATTAGGCAAGTTAGGTTCACTCAGATGCATAGCATGGGTTCACAGTAATGGAGGTGCATGATCAGGTAGGACACAAAAGGAGGAGGACCCTGCCCAAAGGCTTACAATTTAGAGGGAGAGGTAAGGACACGAAAGGTAGGGGACCAGAGTTCAGCTGTGGGTTTAGAGCACTTGTGAGGGGTAGTAGGCCAGAGTGAAAAGGTGAGTTTTGAGGGCCTTCTTGAAGATGTTGAAGAAGGGGGCTGCCCTCATTGGCCATCATTGGCTTTCCATGATGCATCACTCCAGAATCACCTAGTGGTTCGTTGTGGTTCTGGGTCACCATGAGCTATCTTGGTATTCTGTAAGAAAGAGAGGAAGACATGACGGAATGCCTTAGCCATAACTCTGCTTAATTATTCTTCCGAACTCTGCATTGTAAAAATATGGATTAACACAGAATAAAATGTGTTAATGAATAAACCTGTCCTTGGTGGTGGTAGCATTTTTCTTCTTTTGGGAATGGAAACTGGAGCAGACATTTCTGGCTCCTGTCCCAAATAAAGGAGCACAATGAGGACCTCTAGAAGTATCTCCAGGCTCTTGTCAAAGTTCATGTTTTGCCACTTGTGAGAAGACAAAATCTGTGATGACCAAAAGAGGTCTTTCATTTTGTGAGAAATGCCAGCTCATTTATCTTTGAATAGTGAACTTGAAAATGTGGTCTTATTGACCTTGCCAAGACCTTGTAATGTTCCAATAGCGGAAAAGCTTAATATAACCAAGCTAGGGAAATGTGTTGAAATTGTGATGATCTGATATTATACATGACTACTGTTGTAAGGCTTTATTACACTTCACAGATTTCAAATTGAAACCTTGCCTGAATCGTCAGAGTAAAACAGTAAAATGATTACACCTCCCAACTTTCTGAGGCTGGAAAGAGGGACACCTTAAAAGGAAACCTAAACTGATTGATGAAAAAGAGATTCACTTACCTGGGGCTTCTCCCAGCCCCCTGCAGCTGTCCTGTCCCACGCCGGTCCTCAACGATCCTCCGCTCTCCTGCTGTGGCTTAGTTTTGTTTTACACTGACTGGGATTTGGTGAGCAACTGCGCCTGCGCAGCCCTTGCCACGCGTAACTTCACTCGCATTCCCGTCCACAATAGAGTCCTGCGCATGCGCACGAAGCTACGCCTGGTGACAGCAGCGCAGGCGCAGTGGCTCACCCACTCTCAGTCAGTGCAAAATGAAACTAAGCTGCAGTGGTAGAACGAAGGATCATAGAGGACCAGTGCGGGACAGGTCGACTCGCGTATAAGCTGAGGTACCCACTTTTCTCTCAGAAACCAGGAAAAAGTGATTGACTCGCATATAAGCGCCCTCCCCAGTATAGCCCTCTCCACAGTAGCCAGATGTGCCCTCAGTACAAGTCTGTTCCCCTCCCTATAGCCAGATGTGCCCTAACAACTAAGTCTCATGATGTCACTAAATGGAGTCAGAAATGAAACACAGCAATTGCCACACAAGAAGAATCCCTAATCATTGAACAGCTAACACGCTGCCTGCACATTCTGCTCCACAAGCGAGGGGACACAGGTAGTCTTGAGCAGTGCACTCGGCACACTATGTTGCAGGGGATGGGGAGCAAAGATACAACAGGGAGCCAGCTGGCAATAGTAGGAACACTAGTCCACAATTCTTACGCTCCTCTGCCAGTAACAAAACTTGCCCCACCGTCTGTTTTGCTCAATTGACTCGCATATAAGCCGAGGGGGTAATTTTTCAGCACATTCTGTGTGCTGAAAAATTAGGCTTTTACGCGAGTATATAAGGTATGGGGGGGGGGGGGGGGGGAGGTGCTTTAGCCGGTTGCTCGAGCAACCAGCAAGCACATGTACCTGGCATCAGGCTATCCCTGCTGGTGCCAGATATTGGGGACTAATAGCTGTATTACTACTATTTGTATTATTATTATTAAACTTTTTTTTATAGAGCACTTACACATTATACAGCACTGTCATACATTTCCATAGCTTGTACTTTTTCCCATGAACTGAAATCTTTCTAGCCAGTAAAGCTAGGAGAACTTTTGGGATTCGGCTGTTTTACAGGGAATAATAATCGCATACCGCTGATTATGTCTGCCATAAAACCGTGTAGTGACCTCACTCATTAGCTGTTCAGTTTTTTTTGCTTTCCCAGCCTCTCTGCCCTCTGTCGTCATCTGATTTGATGACTCAATCAATCCAGTGGATAACCCATACTCAGCAATCAGCGAGCAGTTTCAATGGTCTCTATGTGACGCTGCACCGCTCACACTCCACTCCCCCCCACCCCTGAATTAAAATCAGCTTCCTAGCACTTCATAGCGGCTGTCCGGAGCTAGTCTAATTCCCATCTGTGGCCTGGAAAATAGTCAACACAAATCAATGTGGAACAATGCTCCTGCGCAAGTTCATCAAATACCTTGTGATTTGTATGAAGCAGTAATGCTACAGAATTCCGCTGGAGGTTTAACCCCTCCGTGACCAGACGGGCGTAGCAGCTATGGTCGGTGTGGGAGCTCAGGCCACATAAATAAATATAACATGACAAAGTACACTTGCACAATATTATTAATAATGTACCTGAAATATATTATTTGAAGAGAACAACATTCTGAAAATAAAAATGAAATGTATGTTATGTATGTATTTATTCTGTTATGAGTATTTCAAATAAGGACCACTCATATAGGCACCATGTGCTGCAGAATATGTTTTAACTCAAGCATGCAGCTTGGGGGTACACCAGCACAGGCTGTAGCCTCCCAGGACTTCACAGTCTGTGGTCTCCTAGTGCAGCACAGGCTGTGAACTCCTAGGACAGCACAGGATGTGGCCTTCCAGGACATCACATGCTGTCGCCTCCCAGGACAGTAAAGGTTGTGGTCTCCTAGTATAGCACAGCTTGAAGCCTCCCAGGACAGCGCAGGCTGTGGCCTCCCAGAACAGCACAGGCTGTGACCTCCCAGGACAGCACAGGCTTTGGCCTCCCAGAACAGCACAGGCTGTGGCCTCCCAGGACAGCAAAGGCTGTGGCCTCCCAGGACAGCACAGGCTGTGGCCTCCCAGGACAGCACAGGTTGTGGCCTCCCAGGACAGCACAGGTTGTGGCCTCCCAGGACAGCACAGGTTGTGGCCTCCCAGGACAGCACAGGTTGCGGCCTCCCAGGAGAGAACAGGCTGTGGCCTTCCAGGAGAGCACAGATTGTGGTCTACAAAGACAGCACAGCCTGTGGCCTCCTAGGACAGCACAACCTGTGGCTTCCCAGGACAGCACAGGTTGTGGACTCCCAGGACAGCACACCTTGTGGCTTCCCAGGACACAGCTTGGGGCCTCCCAGGAGAGCACAGGTTGTGGCCTTCCAGCACAGCACAGGTTGTGGCCTCCTAGGACAGCACATGGTGTGGCCTCCCAGGACAGCACATGTTGTGGCCTCCCAGGACAGCACATGTTGTGGCCTCCCAGGACAGCACATGTTGTGGCCTCCCAGGACAGCACATGTTGTGGCCTCCCAGGACAGCACATGTTGTGGCTACCAGACACAGTCTGTGAAACAAATATCAAGATTATACTGTACCCAGCTGCTCGTGTTACATTTAAGGTTGACAACAATGTGCCCCTCTTGGTCATCCTCCTCTCCCGAGGTAGTGTGCTGTGGTGACATTGCACACAGTAAAAGACACATACTTACCAAAGAAGAGAGAAGCCTGTGATCACATAGATTTTTCCCGTGTGCCCCCCCCCCCCCCCCCGCCACTGCTCACCGGAACTTTCTGGAACAACAGGGCTGCACTTCTCTTCCTGCATAACTTGTGCAGTAGCACGGAGCTCTGGCTTACTGCACAGGTGCAGCTGTACTCACATTGGCGCAGTACGGTCGGATTCATGCCAGGGGTGGAGTGAGGCTCTGATCTTCTTTCCGACAAGCCCTTTTGTTGAAATTCTTCAGGGGATCTGCGCTTGCCAATGGGGGCAGTGGGATGATGCAGGATGCCTCTATAAGGGATCCGGAGGCTTCCCTCTTCTTAGGTAAGTATGTGCTTTTGTGCCTGAGGTTCTGGATTTGACTAATACTTGTTTCAGGTATGTGACTCAGACAAAACTGATGCATGAAAAATAAGCAGGATGTCATGCAACTGGTATTTTTAAAAAATAGATATGGCAGCCTCCATATCCCTCTCACTTCTGGTGTCCTTTAATACAAGTTCTTTCGAAAACCAATGTGTAAAGACACTTGAAAAAGCTTAAAATGTCACAAGATCTCATGACCTGCTTCTACTCTGCAACCATTGAGTCCATTCCACGCTCTTCCATCATCGTATGGTACTCTGCGAGCGACAGGTACAACTTGCACAGAACTATAAAGGCTGCAGAAAGGATCATTGGCACCTTCCCTCCCATCACTCCAGGGCAGTCAAGATAGGAAAGGACCCCTCCCACCCCGGCAACCGCTTTCTTGAACCTCTCCTATCAGGCCGCCGATACAGGTTTTTATCCACCAGAACCACTAGTCACAGAAACTCCTACTTTCCCCATAGCTGTTTCTTTTTTTTTTTTTTTTTTTTTTTTTTTCAGACTCAGCTTATTATCTTGCCCGGACTTCCATCAACATGACTTCACAGCCGTGCTCCTGTGTCCCTGGGCGCATCTTCAGTCACATCATAGTCTGAATCCAATTATATAGACATAACACAACAGCAACAACAACAACAACAACAAAAAGAAGAAAAATCACACGAGGAAAAGTAATAGAATAGAATAAAATAAAAATAAATAAATAAATAAACAAAAAAAAAACAAAAAAAAAAACAGCCACCAAAAAAAAAAAAAAGAAATGCCCTCACCAGTCTTATAGGTATATGAGAGGAAAAGCTACTAGGAATCAGAATCAGAATCAGAATCAATTTATTTTCGCCAAGTAAGTTTGCACCTACAAGGAATTTGTCTTGGCAGTTGCTTAACAAACACAAACTAAAACAATACAAGGACAGACAGTGTGAATATTACAAGTTAAGGACATTATAAGTATAGTGGCAGTAAGCAATGTGAGAATTGTTCATGTTTAGTTCTGTGCTGATTACTTTCAGTCCTAGCAGCTCTAACGTGGTTCAGCATTAAGTATGGCTACCGCTTGAGGGAAAAAAACTGTTCCTGTGTCTAGAGGTTTTGGTAGCGATTGACCGGAATCTTACTCCTGAAGGCATGCGCTGGAAGATGGAGTGAGCTGGGTGAGAGGGGTCAGAGGCAATTTTGGTTGCTCTCTTTCTGCACCTGCTAGTGTAAAGATCCTGCAGGGAAGGTAAGCTACAGCCAATTATCCTTTCCGCTGATCGGATGATGCGCTGCAGCCTCCCCTTTTCTAATGCTGAGCAGGAGCCGAACCATACAGTCATAGATGATGTTATGGTTGATTCGATGATTGCAGTGTAGAACTGCACCATTAGATTTTGAGGTAGGCCAAACTTTTTCAGCTGCCGTAGATGGTACATTCTCTGTTGTGCTTTCTTGACAATAGTGGCAGTGTTGTTGTCCCATTTTAAGTCGTTTGAGATCGTGGACCCAAGAAACTTGAATGACTCTACTTGGGTTATTGTGGATCCATTTATGGTTAAGGGGAGGTGCTGGGGGGGAGATCTCCTAAAGTCTATTATCATCTCCATGGTTTTGAGAGCATTTAGTTCCAAGTTGTTGCTGCTGCACCAGGAGGAAAGCTGTCCCACCACATGCCTGTATGCAGACTCATCCCCGTTTTGAATGAGACCAACAACTGTTGTGTCGTCTGCAAACTTCAGAACCTTAACAGATGGATCTGTGGAGATGCAGTCATTGGTGTAAAGTGAGTACAGCAGTGGGGAAAGCACACAGCCCTGGGGTGCACCAGTACTGACTGTCAGAGAGCTTGATGTGAGTTTACCAAGTCTAACACGCTGTCTTCTGTCGGTTAAGAAGTCGGTTATCCATTTGCAGAGGGATTCAGGTATATGTAGCTGGGAGAGCTTGCTGTGCAGCAGTGATGGAATTATGGTATTAAATGCAGAGCTGAAATCTATAAATAAAATCCTGGTGTAGGTTCCTGGGATATCTAAATGCTGTAGTACATAATGCATACACATGTTCACGGCATCGTCTGCCTTATCGAGGCGCAGCTTCCTAAGATGTGATGTAAACCAGGGTTTATCGTTATGGGTGCAAATCCAGCCGCTGAGTGTGAATCCCTGAAAGATTGATGCATTACACCACTTATAGTATCTCACAATAGTTGCAGGGAAAATCGGGAACCATAAATCGGAATCAGAATCGGAAACCGGATCTGCAGAGTGCAGGGAACCCCACACTGCAGCCGCTACTACAACAACTCTAAAATATCAATGCTGCACTGTGAGTACCTCCTTTCCCCTTTCTTTTTCACCTCTCTTCTCCTTTGTAATTAACACCATTGTGACATAAGCATTAGATAGGGCTGCACAGTTTTTCGGTTTAAAACCCAAACCGCGGTTCGCGACAAGACGACCCAGCAATCGCCAACATCCTCGGCCCTTGCCCGGCTCGCCGCCCGCACCGGGCCAGAAGCAGCGAACATGCACTAGTGCCAATGAGCGGGGGGCGGACCCACCCGAGCGAGCGACCGGGCACACACAGCCCCCCAAACCGCCAGACAGCGACGGAACGATGGCAGGCGGAGCCGCACACTCTGTACAGCCCCGCCCACCGCCGCCCCATCGCCACCCGGCAGCCGGCAAGCCGCGCACGCCCGCCCGCGCGGACCCCCCCCCCCGCCCACCAACACACACCCACCGCTCCCGGCCAACCCGCACACAGCGGGGCTATACACAAGCGCACAGACAGCGGACCAGGCAGTGCGGGCACTATAAAAACCGCAAACACTCGTGATGACCACCAGATCGTCCCAACACGAACCGCCCTCCTTCCGCCCCCACATGACCACCCCCCGCCCAGGGTAATGCACACACAGCTAAATGGTCTGACAGAGCCCACCACAGCTGGGCTCCACCCCCCCCTCACCACCATCACACATTCCATGTTGAATGTTCAGACCCCTGCCATCAACCCGACAGACCCTGACCCCGCCCTCCCCTCATACATACATATATATGAATTTGGAAAACAAAAATTGTAAAAAAAAAAAAAAAAATTGGAATCGCAGAGAGAAAAAGAAAATCGCAACTTTAATCTTTCCCCCAAAAACGTGCAGCCACAGCATTAGATATTAAAAACCTGATAGTGGTAGCCGTTACTATAACTACTAAACAGTTGTGCCGCACCCAATTTTACCTTTCGCGCTCAGCAAGTAACACCTAAGAGAGGAAAAAACAAACAATAACACAACAGGGAGTAAGGTATTTGCTTCCTTAATGACCTCCTTACTTATGGCCCATACTCACGAGGGACAATTGTCGCCGTAACACGCGGGGCTCGCGTGCCGCGGCGACAGGTCGCCCGCGAGCACGGGCCGCGCGCACACCGAACTGTCGCCCGGAACGGGCGCGCACCCCGAACTGTCACCCGTCGCTGAAGTCGCCAGGCGATTGAAATGTTCAATCGCCTGGCGACAGTCGCCGCCGCAACTCCGCCGTAGCTGCCGCCAGTCCGCGTGAGTACGCGGACCAGCGACAGCAACCTCCATTGAGGTACGCAGAGCTTCCGGCGGGGGGAGGAGGAACGTCGGCGACAGCTTCCGTCGCGCCGCTGGTCCCTCTTCCACGTGTGTACGCGGAGGGACCTGGCGAGGAGCCGTCGCCGGCCTGTCGCCCACACGCTCACGTGTGCTGGCGACAGGCCACTTTTATCGCCCGTGAGCATGGGCCACAACAACACAGCAATATAAAGAGTCGCAATCCCTCTAGACATAAGTTTCTAAATTGTCCCGCAATTGCTTTATCGCCCGTAACTCATCTCTCTCCGGTTCTACGTCCTTCCCCGATTCTACATTCAAGAAGGATAACATCTTGCAGCGCCATTCTGCAAAACATGGAAGTATATCATCTTTCCACCTATCTATTATCATTTTCCTGGCAACCAATGAGCAACTATATCAAATATTTTTTAGATCGTTCTCTATGTTCAATCTAGTCTGACCAAATAAGGCAAAAATTTCATCATTTACAAAATCTGGGCTGTAATATTTCTTAATAAAGGCTTCTATCTCTTTCCAAAAACCACAAAGTTTATAACACTCCCAAAACCAGTGTTTATAAGATGGGCTTGGGGCTCCACACCTCCAGCAACCACTCTTTTCCCAGCTTCTTTGTTCATCCATTTTTCTGGGGATACAATACCACCTGGAGACCAACTTATATTGGGTTTACTGGACATTAGTGCTGGCTGGTAACCAAATGTCTTTATATACTCTATTCCAGTCTATGTCATTCATCCTAATACCCAATTCTCTGTCCCACATATGTACCCCTCTGCTTCTTCCAGAGTCTCTTTCCTGACTTAGGAAGTTATAAAGCGTACCTAACCCCTTTTTGGGGATAGTACCATTGTTAACAAGCGATTCAAACTTGTTTAAATTTGTTCCAAAGGGGACTCTCTTTTGGGCTGTCCTTAGGTAGTTACTTACTTGGAGTTTCCCTAGGACAGTTGAAGGTATGGTCTTTTCATTTAACAAATCTATAATCTTGATATCTTTGATAAGTCCATTCAGTGTAAACCATCCTAAAGACTGCCCCGGTATAAAGTCTGGGTTGTCTCTTAAGGTTTGGAGTGGTGTTTGCCTCATTTTTCCATTATGTTTAATTAGTTCTAGCATTGTTTTCAACATTGGTTTAATGAAGGGGTGAGATGTACTTCCCATCAGTTTACTAAGGTTACTCTTATTCCAAGAGAAGATCAAGCCGAAGTTCACCCACGATGCCTCCATTTCTACCCACCACTTCCTCTCGCCTATGCATCCCCATTCCAGGATTCGCTTAAGAAGGTTAGCAGTGTGATACCGAGCCATAGCTGTTTCAATCCTGAAATCAATTCCCCCTTTAATCTGGTGCCCCCACTCATGTGAGCACCCCGCTCGCCACTATACTGTATACGGTCTTGTCTCTTGCACTACGACTGCTTCTCTTGTACTGCCGATGTAACGTCTTTACCTTGTATTATACTGTCTGCACTGCTGAGCTGTCTGTGCCAAAATAAAAGAATCCCATGTACTATTCACTGTACTTGGTGAAATAAACATGATTCTGATTCACTTCTGAAGGAAAAATTCAAATGGCAAAAAAACTTTTTAAAGACTTTAAACTTGTGTGCAGCCATTTTCCAGTGGAACGTCTAACATTTGCAATTCCCTTTTTTTGCTTCAAGCAACCGACAAGCTCTGTTTCCCCGATGAGCGTTTAGCTAATCAGAGCATCAACGCGTTTCGAGGAAGAGCGTCACGGCCTCATGTCCTGCAGCTCCTGCGTAAAAGTCAAAGAACCTGAGCCCCATGCTTATCATTCTAATTACATTACACAACCTGGCCTAATATTTGCTCTGCTTTCTAAAGCTCTGCATGCATTAGCATTTAGCGAAAATTCAATCTAAACATTTTACTGTAATTGTGGCTGATCCGATAGCATCGGGCGCGCCGCTCCTCTGTCTTCCATTATTCATGCTCCCCGCACACCAAGCATGCATTTTGCAAATATTCTAAATGAGGAAAGTCAATAGTAGGAGATTTAGATGGAGAAGGTGAATTAGAAAGCATCCTATTGTTATACTAAACACAGCTAACGTTCTTTTCTCCCGCCCCCCTCCTTCTTATTCAGTTTAGAAAATTTGGAATCAAGAAAAAAAATGTCTTGCTGAATCACAAAAAGGTGCATTGCAGCCGTCTTATTTTTATTCCAACAATGAAGTATGAGCATTGTGTATGTTAGGCCTGCACTGCCACCTGGTGGAATCTAGCCGCAAATGAAGAAATAATAAATAGAATAAAAAACAATTTTCTGTTACAGTACACATGTAAGTTTTTTCTTTTTTTTTCAAGTTGCATACTTACCACAGTAGGGGAAGCCCCTCCCCCCGTAACCCCTCTACTGCCTGTTGGGTCGCTCCTCATTTTTGCGGATGTGCAACTCTCTGTGTACAATCGCAGCACAATGCACAGTGGTTTCATGCCTGTGCAGTAGCATGAAGCTGCTCATGCATGGAGAAAAAAGCATACGCAGAGGGGAGAGCGTCCATGAACAATTCTTACTTTAAAGAGGAACTTTAGCGAAAAGGGGGAAAAAATAAATCAATACATTGCAAAGTGAGAAGTTAAAAAATAGAAGAAAGATCAAGAAATGATTAATATGCGCCATATAATTTGTTCATATAGTATGTTCCACAATCAGCCTGCACTTAATCATCTTTACTACTGGCAGACATTAAAAAAATCAGACAGCACCAACTGCCACTATCTATAACCACACTCACTAACTATGCGATAGGCTAAAAGATTGTTTTTTTTTAGATATACATATGCACAGAGGGAGATACTGGTTGCTTGGCAGTTGGAAACAGCAGTTATTTCCCACAATGCTACAAGGCTCACAGATATGTGGGAGGGGTTTTACCACATCATCAGCCTTACATACCTCCCGATGATCTATTTGAGAAAAAAATAAAGATTTCTCATAGGAAAATGGATATCAGCTACTGATTGGGATGAAGTTCAATCCTTGATTAAGGTTCCATTTAAATGTCAAAGTTGGTTCAGAAGGCCCCAGCGCAGCACACGAGGGGTATACGAGGACCGGGGAAACCTCTGTATCGTAGGTTTGGGGGTTTTGTAAATTACAGGTGCGCTTTAAGTTTTAATATGTGTAAGAGGTACTGAACAGTATTTCATGGAAACAATAATGTGTGAATAGGCAAACACATTACAACTTTATGATGTTAATGGTGGATGGTGCATTTTACATAACTCCGTTATAATGCTGAGTCCTGTTCATCTAGGATATTTTTTTGTGAATATAAATTTTAAAAATAAGTAATCATGAGTATGAGTAAGGATTTCTGAAAAAGCCCTTGTTTTGTTTCACTGAAATGTTGTTGGAATGCATTGATGCTGATGAGAAGGGCAACGTTATGGTGATTCTGAGTGTTATTTAGAGGTTTGACATGTCAAACTCCGGCCCGCGGGACAAATCTGGCCCTCCGGCCCTCAGGTGGTTTCCCCACTTTACATTATGTTTGGCCCACTTGAGACCACCAGAGAAGCTATATTGGGTGGTAAGCCCTAGATCACCAGGGAAGCCATATGGGTAGGGGGGCAGCACTCAGCACTAGATACCAGGGAACTGTATAGGAGAGGGAAGGGGGCCACTAGACACCAGGAAACTGTAAAGGGGAAGGAGAGGGCCACTAAACACAAGGAAACTGTATATGGGAGGGAGGACCACTTAGGCCCGGTTCACATTAGCGGTTGTTTGCCAAACGGACCGGATGACCTGACCGAATCCGGACCGGATCCGGATCGGAACCGTACGGTTCTGATCCGGATCCGATCCGGATCCGGTCAGGTTGCATCAGGTGTCCATCAGGATGCGATCCGGATCCGTTTGGCAAAAGTTACGTTAAAAACAAAAAAAATGTTGGGGTCTGGGAGGTCAGCAGAAGGGGGACCTGTGGAATCAGGCCCTCTGCTGTTTAGCACTCACCTCCACCTCCGACATGCTGCCAACATCTCCGGATCCGGATCCAGCTGTGCTGCTCCACTCCAAAATGCTTGCCCATGTGTCCCCATCCAATATCGCCGCAACAATCCCCATAGGAAGTGGGGTAGAACATCCGGATTTCTCAGCCAGTGTGTTGTGCGCTCTCCGGTTCCCATTGGTGTGTATTGGCCGGATGGTGCAGTCCGGCTCCGCCCCGGATACGGCTGCCGGAGGAGCCGGATGAAAAAATAGCGCATGTTGGAACGGAGGCCGGAGTCCGGATCCGGCCCGGATCCGGTCCGGCTCCGGTTCGGCAGAACGGACGCATGTGAACGGACGCATAGGCTTTCATTGCTATGCCGTGCGTCCGTTCTGCAAGCGGTGCGGCTCCGGCACGGCGATTCCGGAGGGCCACCGCAAGTGTGAACCGGGCCTAAACATCAGGAAATTGCATAGATGAGGGATGACCACTAAACATCAGGGAACTGTATAGGGGATGGAGGGGGGCTAATAGACACCAGGAACCTGTAAAGGGGAAGGAGAGGGCCACTAAACACAAGGAAACTGTATATGGGAGGGAGGACCACTAAACATCAGGGAATTGCACAGATGAGGGATGACCACTAAACATCAGGGAACTGTATAGGGGATGGAGGGGGCTAATAGACACCAGGGAACATTATAAGGGAGAGAGGTGGCCACTAGACATTGAGGTCGGCCCACAACTTGATCCCCGAGCTCAATTTAGGCCCCCTTTGTATTTGAGTTCAACACCCCTGCTCTACAGTATCCCTGACCATCAGGGGTGCTCCATGCAACATGCTGGATCTATTCTTGGAAATGATCTCAAAGTTATACATTGCTGAAAAAATATTTTTACTTTTCAAAAATGTAAAAAATAAACTTTTCCTAGGACCCAAATTCCTTTACCCCTTGTAAATAGTTCATGAAAAGGTTTGACTCCAATATCTGTAAAATCTTTCCTCCACCATCATGGACAAGGTCTCCACGTTCCTCTCCAGGATGGCCACCAGGTTCCTGAAGCTTAATTTGGACAAGACTGAGCTTCTGATATTCCCACGCAGAACTGCTGCACCCCTCCCAGATATGCATATCATGATCGACAACACTACCATCCACCCTACCTCCTAAGCCTGCTACCTAGGTGTCACCCTGGACTTTGCACTCCACATCCAGAGTATAGCCCGATCCTGCAACTCCCACCTCATTTCCAGTATCCACTCCTACCTGTCCCCTGACACCACAACTCTTCACCCAATCCCCTATACTATTGCAATTCCCTTTTATCTGGTCTTCCCTTTACCCAAATTGCCCACCTTCAATCAGTAATGAATGCGGCAGCCAGACTAATCAACTCTTCTCTTCGCAGCAGTTCTACAACTCCCCTCTGTAAAGCCCTCCACTGGCTCCCCATCCGCTTCAGTATCAACTTCAAAATTCTGTGTTTGGCCTACAAATGGGTGCCCAGGACCTGCCCGACTTACATATCAAATCTTTTCCACAGGCACACACCGGCCCACACCCTTCAATCCTCCAACGACCTACATATGTTCGCACCGTGCATATCTCACTCACATGCACAATTGCAGTACTTCACTAGGGCTGCCCCACTCTCTGGAACTCGCTCCCACCAACCATCAGACTCGCCCCCACCTTTAATACCTTCAAACAAACCCTCAAGACTCACCTTTTCATGCTCGTGTACCCCTGCATCAGCACCACAATACATTCTGCTGGACACCCTCTCAACAGATGCACTTATTGTCTCTACCCCACCCTTTAGATTGTAAACTTCTGGCAGGGCCCTCCTCCCTAATGTTTCCAGCTTGATTATGAAATCTCACTGTCTGTTGACCCTCTTGTGGGCTTGAACAGACTCTATTTTGACCAAAGACATTGATCTACTGTTAACAATGACATATGCATGATCTTGTTTTATTGTGAGCTGCTTGTGTGTCCTACCTTGTATGTTAATCCATTTATCTATTGTGCAGCGCTGTGTAATATGTTGGCACTATATAAATACAATAAATACTAATAAATAATCATAGCTGGCTGTACATGGCAGTCCGAGCACATATGTAGGTCTGGGGCTGGGGCACATCCCACCGCCAAGCTCAGAAAGAACTGATTAAGGACTAGACTCTCTGAAACATGTCAGCTGTGTGATTTACGTGGATCCTGGATACATCCAGAAATAAAGAAGTCTTTGTGGATACTTGTGGATATGTGTAGACCGCTCTCTCTTTTGTCCGTTGCGTAGGTTTTGCTTACCTGTTTGAGCACTGCTCAAGGATTGCATGGGGAGAAGCGGTATTACCTCTTCTACGTTCATTACCCAGAATTACAGTTACCAAAGAAATCATACTAGAAGTGTTCTTTTCACGTTCAGAGTGTGTTTAATGTTTTCCCTAAGAAGGTAAACATTTAGGCAAGGAATCATACTAGAAGTGTTCTTTTCATGTTCAGAGTGTGGGTAATGTTTCCCTTAAGAAGGTAAACATTTAAACAAGGAATCATACTAGAAGTATTCTTTTCATGGTAAGAGTGTAGAAAATGTTGCACTGAAAAGGGAAAACTTTGCAGTTAACAAATAAATCACACTAGAAGTGTTCTTTTCATGTTCAGAGTGTGGGAAATATATCACTAAAGCGGTAAACCTTTAGCAGAAAAATCATACTGCAAGTGTTCTTTTCATGTTCAGAGTGTGGGAAATGTATTACTAAAGAGGTAAACCTTTACCAGAGAAATCATACTGCAAGTGTTCTTTTCATGTTCAGAGTGTGGGAAATATATCACTGAAGAGGTAAACCTTTAGCAGAGAAATCATACTGCAAGTGTTCTTTTCAAGTTCAGAGTGTGGGAAATGTATTACTAAAGAGGTAAGCCTTTACCAGAGAAATCATACTGCAAGTGTTCTTTTCATGTTCAGAGTGTGGGAAATATATCACTAAAGAGGTAAACCTTTAGCAGAGAAATCATACTGCAAGTGTTCTTTTCATGTTCAGAGTGTGGGAAATATATCACTAAAGAGGGAAACCTTTAGCAGAGAAATCATACTGCAAGTGTTCTTTTCATGTTCAGAGTGTGGGAAATGTATTACTAAAGAGGTAAACTTTTACCAGAGAAATCATACTACAAGTGTTATTTTTATGTTCAGAGTGTGGGAAATATATCACTAAAGAGGGAAACCTTTAGCAGAGAAATCATACTGCAAGTGTTCTTTTCATGTTCAGAGTGTGGGAAATGTATTACTAAAGAGGTAAACTTTTACCAGAGAAATCATACTACAAGTGTTATTTTCATGTTCAGAGTGTGGGAAATATATCACTAAAGAGGGAAACCTTTAGCAGAGAAATCATACTGCAAGTGTTCTTTTCATGTTCAGAGTGTGGGAAATGTATTACTAAGCAAAAGTTGCGGCTGAGGGTGCAATGTGGTGGCACACATAAAACTTGCATCTGTTAATGTAGTTCACCCCAGCTCATAAGAATTCTGCCACCAGCAGGTGAAAAGTGGCACACTGTTCCCGACATCCATAGTTAACCTCTTGAGGACCAGGGGTTTAACCCCCCTAAAGACCTATTTTTGTAAAAAAAAAAAAAGGCCACTGCAGCTTTAAGGCCAAGCTGCAGGACCGCAGAACACAGCACACCAGTGATTCCTCCCCCCTTTTCTCCCCACCAACAGAGCTCTCTGTTGGTGGGCTCTGATCGCCCCCCCCCAGTGTTTGTTTGTTTGTTTGGTATAAATATTGTGGTGGTTTTTTTATAAATCTGCCTCTTTTTTTCGCTCTTTTCCCTTCCTCCCACCCCACAGCCAGCCAATAACGATGATCGGCTGTCATAGGCTTCTGCCTATGAGAGCCGATCACTCTCTAGTGTCCCCAGTACAGCGCTGCTGCTGATCGCAGCGCTGTACAATGTAATTAGACGGTGATTCCGCCGTCTAACAGTCTCCCGAGCGGCAACCGCCGCTCGGAGGCTGAAGGCGGAGCTCTGCTCCGCCCACTAACAGGAGATGCGCGCACAGCCTGTGCACGATCTCCTGCACTGTGAGCCTCAAGGACTTTACGCCAATCGGCGTTAGCTGGTCCTGGGGCTGCCGCCGCGGCCACGCCCATTGGCGTGACGCGGGCGGCAAGCGGTTAAGGCCTGGAACCCGCTAGAAGAGCTTTTCAGAGTGCTTTGTGATTTGAAAAGCTCTTGCTAATGTAATGGGTGTGATCCCACTTGAGTGATTTGATTTTATAGAAATCCCCCATAGCACTGAATTAGCAAAAGCTTTCTGAAATCACTAGTGCTTAGAAAAGGCTTCTAGTGGGTTTGAGCTGAGATGTTTGAGATGATGAGAAATGGCTTGTGGTGTGAACAGCTGAATATTTGAGTATAAGGTGGCAGTTCATAGGCAGTCTACATGGCAAACAGTGTACTGTCCCCATGCCATGGTCAGGAAGAAGCACAATTTGAACTTGCAATCAGTTAAGAAATTAATAGCTGCCTGCAAATTAAATTGAAATTGAAATTTTTAGACCTGTTAAAAAAAACCACGGCATAACTCATCTACTCCTGGTTCCCTTTGTTGTCTTTTCCATCCTATCAGCTCTCCCGTTCTGCCGCGGTGCCCTCTTGTATCTGCCGGTGTAATGTTTGATTGCTCTGCCCTTCCACACTGAGTAGCACACATGCTCAGTGTGAAGTTAATTATGCTACTGGTGGTAAAATAATAAATATCTCCGCTTCCACACATCATACACTCCTCAAATGATGATACTACCTTACACATACAGTTTCTTTTTCTTTTTCTTGTTTTTCCGCTCTCCTTTGCCTTATAAGATACATACCAATATGCATGTGCTTGTATGTTGCACATATCAATGTGTTAATATATGAACATATTGTCATTCTATTTTATTTAGGATCCGTATTACTTTATTTTGTGTTTTTTTGTATTATTTTTGTATGTTCACATAATATTTATCAGCAGTAGACTATTATTTTTATATTGTTTATATTTTTTATATTTTGTGCACAAGTGTGGTTAATTTAGAGTAATTTTACTGGTTAATATGCTGATCTAATCAAAATTGAACTTTATATTTAGTTGGGTTCTTACTTATATGTGTAACTATATATGCATATACGCATAGTAGCTAGAGTGATGACAGATGTCTGTAGTGTAACGCTTATATGACGTTTATATGGCGCTGTAACATAGCTCGAATGCGAGCCATCGGCCGCATGCCGCATTGTTTACTTCCTGGTCTCATCCCATTGGGTACGCCAGCGTCTCAGTTCCATCTTATGACGAGAGTCTGCGGGCGCGTCCCGCAGCACTCGTCATACAGTGACGGCCTGACGCGTCATGCTGCGCATGCGTGCAGACATGTACGCGTCATCACGGCAGTTCTCTGTCAGGTCCGCCACGGCGGCCAGACGGGAGGGCGGCACTGACGGCTGACACTTGAGAGATGCAGACGTTATCCAAGGCGGGTGTGTGTGGGGGTGGGAGGGACCCATGTTTAAACGCACCAATGAGAGTAAGTTAAGACAGTTCCCCATCAGGTCCGCTATATACAAGGACCATTATGATTGGTGGTAATGAAATTTGTGGTTCATTGGTCAGGTGCACTCCATGGAGAGTACATAAAGATGTCGATTGTTAGCTTCAATGTATTTCACTTGCAGCAAGAGCTTGATAAAGAGGTTATCCTCGAAACGTCGCAATGTATTTGCTGTAATGAATTGGAAAAATAAAAGAGCATGAAAATTACGTTGGATGGTGCCGGCCTTTCTTCTTCTCAAGTTTGAATGTCTGGAGTACTGCTGGACTAAGCCTTGGCACATCCCCTTTTGGGCAACTGAAGGTGTGCATCACACTCACCTACGACTACTAGTGGATAACCAGTACATCGTGAGAGCACCCTTAGTGCAACTATGGAGGATATTGATGTGGGGACACTCATATTCTCATACACCCCAGAGGAGACTACCAGGATTATGGGACAGGTTTCCAAAGAGGTAGCCTTTCTGAATATGGCTGACGACAAAGCGATACGGAAACAGATCATCAAGCTTGCAAGAACCCATATTACTTTTGAATTACATGCAAGGACTCTAGCAGAATACCATAGGGTCAAACGTATACCCAGAGGAATGAGATCTAACGTCTCCCCTATAATGTTTCCCACTGACAAGATATTCTGTGACAAATGGAGCAGGATATGGAATCGAGCGTCCTTTGATTCAATGGTGTTGACCATAGAACGCATACAAGAGGAGCTTCCTAAGTTGGAGTCACAACGGATTGAACTAAAAACTAAACTCAAACAACTGATCCCAGTGGCAGAATATGATGCATTTGAGGAGGAACTGACAAATAATCTCGAATCACATGAAAAACAAATACAAGTCATTAAACGTGAGAAATATCAAAGAGATGAGCACGATTATACCATTGGATTCATTTATAATTGGCAGAGGCCAGTACAAAGTTCCCGCCTCCCACGGAGGCCACGACAAGGTGGAAAACCTGGCAGCAAACCAAAAAATGGCCAATCTGAAATATCCGAAATACCTACGAGTTCATCCCAAGATATGTCTTCGGATTTAGCATCAAGTCAAGAAGGAAACGTAGGGGTGGACGTAAGAGAAGGGGGAATCAAGGAGCGACTTCGGTCTCGACAAAATCGACCATACCGGAGAACATGATAGTTACCAATATCTCCTCTTATCCACTTACCCCTACTCAGCTCTCCGCATTGAATTATGGCTTATCATTTGCACCGACTAACTTTCCTAGTCCATTGGAAATAGATATAGAGTTACAGCGATTTTTTCGTGCTATCAAATTGAAATATTTCTTTTCATTGCCCCGAACTTTGGACTTTGCTTCAGCCTGCGACGTTGAAACTGAACAGCTGCAACTTAAGGACACAGGCTTACGCCCCAAAAGCAAATTCCAGCCCCCATCATGTCAAATTATAGACATTTATATAAAAAAAAGTTCAAAATTAGATAGATGAGCTATTTAGAAAACAGAATCTGATGGGCTTTACAGTACGTAAAAATATTAGTAGACAGGAACAGGTAGCATTGAGGGAACTGGTGGATAATCCGCACATTACTATCAAACCGGCGGATAAGGGTGGAGCAGTGGTGGTGATGGATACGTCGATGTATCGGGGAGAGGCCTTGCGGCAGCTCTCCGATACATCGACCTATCGGATGTTGGATAATGATCCATTGTGTGGAATACGGCAGGTGATAAGTGATGTTGTACAATCAGCAGTGGTAAATAATACAATTGATGACAAACTTGCAACTTTTCTTTTACAGGATCATCCAATAACTCCAGTTTTTTACATCTGTCCTAAAATTCATAAGAGGTTAGAGAACCCACCAGGCCGACCTATAGTGGCTGGGATTGGTTCAGTCCTAGCCCCTATAGCTAAATATTTAGATCAGTTGTTAAGACCATTTGTAGTGGGTATTAAATCCTATTTACGAGATACACAAATGTTCCTGAATATTATTAGAAACATGGAGGGTCTGAGTGGCCCCTGTTTGTTGGTGACATTAGATGTGGAGAGCCTCTATACCTCCATCCCACATGATGGGGGTATAGAGGCAGTCCAATATATGTTAGAAACAGCTTCAGATTATGATTCGGTGCAGATAAAATTTATCTGTGACTTATTAAAGATAGTGTTGAAATACAACTATTTTCGTTTTGAAGATAAGTTTTACATGCAGATACGGGGCACGGCTATGGGGTCGAATGTGACCCTACGCAAATATATATATGGGCGTCTACGAAGAGATGTTTATTTACACGAATGAAATTTTTAAGAAACATGCTGTAAAGTGGTTTCGTTATATAGACGACATATTTTGCGTGTGGGCGGGGCCACATTCGACTCTGCAACAGTTCGTGGATGAAGTGGCCATTAGATGCAGAGACATTAGACTTACAGTACACTGTTCTGAGAATCAGGTTAGTTTTCTGGACACCATGGTTACCAGACAGGGTGACCGTTTGGTTACCGACCTCTACGTCAAGCCCACGGATGTGAACTCCATCTTGCATTATGGGAGTTTCCACCCGTGGGCTACAAGGAGGTCGGTCCCAATTAGCCAATTTCAGAGAATCACAAACATAGTGGAAGATGAGAGCAAACGGGTGGAGAGGATGGAGGAGATACGGGATAAGTTTAAAATAAGAGGATATCCACCAGCAGTGATACAAAAAGCATGTGTCCGAGTGGGGACACAGAGTGGGGGACATAGACGTAGGAGACAAATACACAATAGAAATCCATTTGTAACTAAATACAATACCCAAAGTCATACGATTGCTAAAATTATTAAACATCATTGGTATCTACTGGCAGATAGTCTGCCAGAAATAGAACATTTAAAAAAAAACCCTCTTATATCTTATAAAAAGGCACCCACATTGAGAGATCAATTAGTTCATGCCGACATAGGTGATAAGCAGCGACCAGCATGTGTGACCACTAGGAGAGGCACATATCCATGCCTCAACTGTGTACATTGCAGTTCCGTAATTAGAGGACAGGAAATAGTTCATCCCCACCGGGGTACGAAATATAAAATCAGAGGATATCACACTTGTGACTCCTCTTATGTGATATATGCTTTAAAATGCCCATGCGGGTTATTATATGTGGGACAAACAACACAAAAGTTAAAAAAAAGATTGTCATCGCATAAACATGCGATTCGGGAACGACTAATAGACCAGGCGGTTGCTTATCACTTTGCACAGGCCAAACATAATGCCAGTCAGTTGAGATTCATGGTAATAGAACAGGTGATGCCTCTAAGAAGGGGTGGAGATAGGATAAAAAAATTATTGTGGAGGGAAGCATTTTGGATAAAATTTTTTGGATACAATGAAGCCGAGGGGTCTTAATAGAGAATTAGATCTAATACCGTTTCTATAGGTAGATCCTTACGGCTGCATTGTATCCAGATTATAATGTGACTCTGTATGATAGTCTCCCCATTCTGTGATACTACCTTAAACATACAGTTTCTTTTTCTTTTTCTTGTTTTTCCCCTCTCCTTTGCCTTATAAGATACATACCAATATGCATGTGCTTGTATGTTGCACATATCAATGTGTTAATATATGAACATATTGTCATTCTATTTTATTTAGGATCCGTATTACTTTATTTTGTGTTTTTTTTATTATTTTTGTATTTTCACATAATATTTATCAGCAGTAGACTATTATTTTTATATTGTTTATATTTTTTATATTTTGTGCACAAGTGTGGTTAATTTACAGTAATTTTACTGGTTAATATGCTGATCTAATCAAAATTGAACTTTATATTTAGTTGGGTTCTTACTTATATGTGTAACTATGTATGCATATACGCATAGTAGCTAGAGTGATGACAGATGTCTGTAGTGTAACGCTTATATGACGTTTATATGGCGCTGTAACATAGCGGCGAATGCGAGCCATCGGCCGCATGCCGCATTGTTTACTTCCTGGTCTCATCCCATTGGGTACGCCAGCGTCTCAGTTCCATCTTATGACGAGAGTCTGCGGGCGCGTCCCGCAGCACTCGTCATACAGTGACGGCCTGACGCGTCATGCTGCGCATGCGTGCAGAAATGTACACGTCATCACGGCAGTTCTCTGTCAGGTCCGCCACGGCGGCCAGACGGGAGGGCGGCGGTGACGGCTGACACTTGAGAGATGCAGACGTTATCCAAGGCGGTTGTGTGTGGGCGTGGGAGGGACCCATGTTTAAACGCACCAATGAGAGTAAGTTAAGACAGTTCCACTTCAGGTCCGCTATATACAAGGACCATTATGATTGGTGGTAATGAAATTTGTGGTTCATTGGTCAGGTGCACTCCATGGAGAGTACATAAAGATGTCGATTGTTAGCTTCAATGTATTTCACTTGCAGCAAGAGCTTGATAAAGAGGTTATCCTCGAAACGTCGCTATGTATTTGCTGTAATGAATTGGAAAAATAAAAGAGCATGAAAATTACGTTGGATGGTGCCGGCCTTTCTTCTTCTCAAGTTTGAATGTCTGGAGTACTGCTGGACTAAGCCTTGGCACATCCCCTTTTGGGCAACTGAAGGTGTGCATCACACTCACCTACGACTATTTGTTTGTTTGGTATAAATATTGTGGTGTTTTTTTTATAAATCTGCCTCTTTTTTTCGCTCTTTTCCCTCCCTCCCACCCCACAGCCAGCCAATAACGACGATCGGCTGTCATAGGCTTCTGCCTATGAGAGCCGATCACTCTCTAGTGTCCCCAGTACAGCGCTGCTGCTGATCGCAGCACTGTACAATGTAATTAGACGGCGATTCCGCCGTCTAACAGTCTCCCGAGTGGCAACCGCCGCTCGGAGGCTGAAGGCGGAGCTCTGCTCCGCCCACTAACAGGAGATGCGCGCACAGCCTGTGCGCGATCTCCTGCACTGTGAGCCTCAAGGACTTTACGCCAATCGGCGTTAGCTGGTCCTGGGGCTGCCGCCGCGGCCACGCCCATTGGCGTGACGCGGGCGGCAAGCGGTTAAGGCCTGGAACCCACTAGAAGAGCTTTTCAGAGTGCTTTGTGATTTGAAAAGCTCTTGCTAATGTAATGGGTGTGATCCCACTTGAGTGATTTGATTTTATAGAAATCCCCCATAGCACTGAATTAGCAAAAGCTTTCTGAAATCACTAGTGCTTAGAAAAGGCTTCTAGTGGGTTTGAGCTGAGATGTTTGAGATGATGAGAAACAATGGCTTGTGGTGTGAACAGCTGAATATTTGAGTATAAGGTGGCAGTTCATAGGCAGTCTACATGGCAAACAGTGTACTGTCCCCATGCCATGGTCAGGAAGAAGCACAATTTGAACTTGCAATCAGTTAAGAAATTAATAGCTGCCTGCAAATTAAATTGAAATTGAAATTTTTAGACCTGTTAAAAAAACCCACGGCATAACTCATCTACTCCTGGTTCCCTTTGTTGTCTTTTCCATCCTATCAGCTCTCCCGTTCTGCCGCGGTGCCCTCTTGTATCTGCCGGTGTAATGTCTGATTGCTCTGCCCTTCCACACTGAGTAGCACACATGCTCAGTGTGAAGTTAATTATGCTACTGGTGGTAAAATAATAAATATCTCCGCTTCCACACATCATACACTCCTCAAATTTTCAGGGTAGGGAGAGGATCCTCCGAACGACCTCTATGCCAAATTGCAGCCCCCGAACACCGCTGGTTCAGGAGATAGATTAGAGAAACCTATCTCGGGAACCAGTGGGGCTCGGGGGCTGCAATTTGGCATAGAGGTAGTTTGGGGGGTCCCCTCCCTACCCTGAAAATTTGGGGAGTGTAGGATGTGAGGAAACTGAGATATTTAGTATTTTACCACCAGCAGCATAATTAAATAGGAACTGTGGCCGCACAGTCTCCTACTGCGCATGCGGGGCAGCACAAATTAACAGGCAGCATAATCAGGCACAACACTGGCATCTTCACCAGTATGGCGATGACCCGGAAGTAACCCGAAAGTACTTCCGGGTCAGCACTATAATGGTGAAGATGCCAGTAGATACGAGAGGACACAGTGGCAGAACGGGAGAGCTGACAGGGTGGAAAACACAGTGAAGGGAACTAGGAGTAAGTGAGTTATATTCTGTATTTTTTAACAGGTCAAAAGATTATGGAGTTACAAGTGGGCATGATCAGGGGTGTTCCTAGGGAGGATAACTGCCATTTCCTCCCTGCCCATATTCAATGTTCTAGTCAGTCGAAGATTTCAGCTGACTAAAGCGGGGGACACAGGGGGCACTGGACTGAGAGGAATCACAAAACCCCACCTAGATCAATCAAACCCCCTCTAAGTTCAGGGGTACTTTAATAACATTGAATTACAAAAGGATTCATGTAGCATCAATATATGTTTGTCGCTATTTTATGGAAACACAGCAATTTCCCTTTAAACTCTAAGACTGAAAATTGGAGCAATAAACTTGTAATCCTCCTTCAATAAATCTCTCCTACCCTCTTCCCGCATCCCTGAATGCAATGTGCGCTCCCTCTCTGAACAATACAGAGCTCTGACCTTGAAGCTGAAAATCAAAATTTGCATATACAAAGTAATTATAACCGCTTCATTAAAATTTAATTTGTTTACTAATAAAGAGATATGTTGTAAAACAAAAAAGGAAAGCAAGATTTGCATATTGAATGTCTCGGGTTTGGGGGCTCTTGGGGTGCTCTGCAGGATAAACAAAGGTATATTGTCAGTACCTGCTTTTAACTTTGTGTGTCAACTAGAGCAGTGTGTCTGTCCCATAGGCTTACTGAGGAATCCTTTTATCAAATAAACCAGCGATTCTCAGCTTTGTGAAATGAATGCTGCTAATTTCGATAGCCCAAACTTATTAAAAACGTATCTAGGTAAAAAAAGAAAATGTATCCTTAACCCTTTAGCAGCCAATTTATTTAGATGCTTGCAAGTGCTCCAGGCCAATTTATTTTAGTACATAATTTTTATTTCTTATTTGTTACATTTGTTGGCTACTAACTAGTACTGCTGTAATGTGTATTTATGGCCATTTGTCACTAGGGGGCAGTGTGAGACTATTACAGAGTACTTCTGCTTTCAGTTTTTATATTTTCTGATAGCAGGGAGAGATCAAAGCATTCCAAGAATTTACAGCACACCAAGTTCTGCCGACTGAGGTCTAAAGCAGTGCACTTATCTCAAACAAGATAACTCTATTGACGCTGCTAATGGGTTAAACCGGAGGGAGGAAAACCCTATAAGTATTAAAGGCCCATCCCCACTTAACGATTTTTCCAAATGATTTTTCGTGACAAACGATTTTATCCACGATATCATGGAACATCGTTTAATGCAAATTAATTAACAATGTTTAACAATGCACTCCACCCGCAGCAATCATTTCATTTTTGAAAGACTCCCATGTTGGCTTAAATCCTGAAGGATCTTTCCTATCCTCATTGACATTTGGGGTTTTTGCAGATTTCAGCTACATGGATTGGGGAACAATCATTTCTCGGCAGAGATCCACGATCCATCTGGCCATGATCTGCCTCTGTCTGAAGCTTACCATCCTGATACCCAAAATGTATATCATAATAGGCCTGATGCTTGAAAGGCTGGTCACTTTGTCAGTCCTAATGCCAGGAGAGCAATGCCGAGCTGTAACACTATTACCTACCTGTGTTACTGGCAGAAGCAAAATTACCAGCCTTTTGTGTATCACGCCCAAATGATCTTACTTATTGTTCTCCATCAGGGGCGTTGCTAGCCCTAAAGATCAGTGGCACGTGCCACGGATCTATGCTGGGGTTCCCTGGATGTCGCCCAGGAAGAGTCAGCGCTGTGGAGCCTCTATGGGGGTATGCTGGGAGCTGTGGTGCCTCAGTGGTGGTCAGGCATGCTGGGAGCTGGGATGCATTAATGGGGAGTATGCTGGCTCTCGTGGGGCCTCTATGGGGGCATGTTGGGTGCTGTGGTGCCATGCTGGGTGCTGTGGTGGTTTTATGGGGGCATGCAGGGCATACATATGAATTAGCCACCAGGAGACTTGGGCAGAGGATACTGTCGGTATGGCTGATCCCGCTGCTGCACAAGTTCTCGGCGGCGTTAAATACTAGCCCCCCTCTAGGTCGACAGGGATAGTGGCGAATTACAGTGTTTTAGATGCAACTTCAGCTCCATCTTCTGACGGCGCTGAAGTTACTGACTGTGTACCGCTATAGCCATAATTTTTATTACTGAGCCGGCTGCGCCCAAATCTCCTGCGCTGTAATCACAGTGCTCGCATGCAGGGAGCTTTGGTTATTCTATGGGGACATGCTGGGAGTTGTGGTGCCTCAATGGGAGGCCTGTGGAAGCATAGTAGGGGGACCACTGCTATGGGGGGGGGGGGGGGAGGGGGCTGCCAGACAACCCGCCAGTAGCCAGCCTCCCCAGTAGAAAGTCAGACCAGCTAGCACAGAAACCAAGTAACTCTGCCTAGTTATATATGTGATATGCTGTATTTATGTACTATATTAATGGAGAGGGAGGCTTCATCCAACATTTTAATGGTTAGGCCTACTTGGACCGCTGTTAAGTTCATGTAAATTTGGCCCCACACATGACCATACCCACATTCTGGTGCATGGCCACGCCCATTTTTCAGCTGGAATGCTCAAAACTGCCCCAGATCTCTTAGGATCCTAGCAACACCCCTGTTCTCCATAGCTGTAAGGAGAGAAAATAAACAGATAAAGAGAAATAAATCATGTCTAAGACTAAGATCTAAGTTTAGATGCAAAATAATTAGTGAGATAAAATAGAGAAAGGAGAGATAAATTGTGAGATCAAGAAATAAGGAGAGACAATTTATAGCATAAGTTTCCACTAGGCCTGAATTTGCAGTGTTTTCCTGCAGGCAAGTCGGGAAGGGAAACACTGCCTATTCCTCCTATGGCTTGCCATTCTGAATTGCACTTCAGTGAACACCATGCTTCAGTTTCCAGCAACACCCACTCAAACCCCTACAGCTGTGCATGGCATGGCTAAGCTATTGGGAAGTGTCCTCACATCACTGCAAATGCCGGCGTGCATCCTCCAAAGCTCACGCCGGCACAGTGGAAACCAGACCTAACAAGCTCACCTAGACAGCGTTCCGATGATGCATCCTGCCTTTTCGTGATCCAGCCTATCTTATTCCCTCCAGCAGTGCCACTAGCAGCCTGGAAGGGAACTGTTATTAATTGTTAGTTGAGAGGCCACTCTGTTTTTTTGGCAGCATCTGGGCTGACCACAGACATCATCAAGATCACTCATCAGCGCTGCATATTATGTTGGTGCTTTAAAAATGTAAATAAATAAGCTAGAAAGCAATTTATAGGCTACTATTTAATTTTATTTTGATCTTGTAGTTTGTTGCTGCTACTGCGCTACTATAATAAAGTATAATAAGATCCTTTAAAGTGGATCCGAGATAAACTTTTACTCATTACTCTAATGCCCTATAAACTAAACAAACCCGCCCACAGCTCCTTTTGTGCCTTGGCACTGTAGCAAGGGCTTATGGGAGCTCAGTCTGGGCAGGAGGAGGAGGATTCTACCCATTGATTTCAGAGGCAGAGGGGAGGAGGAAGGAGGAGAGGGGACTGAATTTACACTCAGGCAAGCTGATAGCATCTCCAGCCCTCAGCCTGTGACAATGTGACAAACAGAACTTGGCTGCCCTCATTGTATCACAGGAATAAATAATCATAAACAGTTAAAGCTGTTTGCAGCTAGAAATGCTGTGTAAACTATCTAAATTTTAGATAAGATATATAGACAAATTACTTGTTATAGTTAGTTTTTCATCTCAGATCTGCTTTAAAGAGTGTAATGATGAAGTCAATGGCACATTGCTTGGTCCTCTGTTATCTAATTATGGAAGAAAAAAAAGAAACATTCTGTGAAAATTACTTTTAGGGGAGTGAATTTCCAATTAAGGGGTCTTTAAAGGTAATTTACTGTCATGTGTGCTGAAATAAAAGAGACAAAATCAATTAATTTTATTCATAAATACTCTTTAAATTGCTAAAAATATCCTTGTTTGGTTTATTTATTTTTAGCATTTTAACACATATTAAAATTGTTTTGTGATGGAGTTAGTCTAAGTGCAAATTATCTTTAAGTATGTATTATATGTTGTGAACTATAAATATAGTCAATTGTTTTACATGAGAAATGTGGGTTTAATATTATTTTTCATATATTTTTGGCACTAATTATTTTACCTGAATTTATGAAAACATTATTTTAAATGCTCAGAATGGACATATTAATTGAATTTTTATATGAATATGTTCATCACTAAGTACTGATATAATATATATGAAGTTTATTCCGCAATGGAGTTTAAAATGCATGACATGCACGGCCCACACGGCAGGTGCAAGTACTAAGTAATATAAATCAGTTATCCTCATAAACATTCAGTATTCATTTAATAAATTTATTGATTCCCTATATAAATGTTTGCTTCCTCTGTCCAAGCAGCTATAATCATAATAAATCCAGGACTGTGAAATCAATAGACGGTATAATAATCTGGATATAATCTCTTCAGTTTTTTAATGTGCTGCCTATTAGGAATGTTTTCCAAACATGAAGCTCTATATGACGGACTCTGGATTAAGGACATTGTTTAGACTGCACCTTTCAGGTACCTGCTTTCATTACATATAAAGGTAGCCAGGCTTGTGTTGTGTGTTAAAGGCTGAGATATTTTTAGTGGAAAGTTCTGGCTTCAGAAATTGTTTAGTGTGGATAAACTTTCAGTGTCAGTGGAACTAGTTGTGTGGCTTTTGTACTAAGCTAAATTCATGATTCACTAATAAAAATCATCTGACTCAAAAGTACACAAACTGACTAATATTGAACAAAAAACAAGAAAATTTAAAAAATGTTTGAAGATGTTAGGTTTTACTTTCTCATTAAAGGACCACTTTTGCGAAAATTTGTAAAATGTAAAATACATGTAAACATACACTGTACAAATAAGGAGTTTGTTTCTTCCAGAGTAAAACGAGCCATAAATAACTTTTCTCCTATTTTGCTGTCACTTACAGTAAGTAGTAGAAATGTGGCATTACCGACAGATTCTGGACTAGCCCATCTTCTCATGGGGGATTCTTAGGGTTTTCTTTATTTTTAAAAGCACTTAGTGAATGGCAGTTGCTCCGTCCAACTGCCCAAAAAAGTGTGCAGTGAGCAGGGAGGCTGGTCAGCATCTTTGTATAAATCTTTTTCAGGGAATGCCTTTATATATACTGTATACACTGTCAAGAGAGTCCCTTTTTAGGGACATATTGGTATTTCATTCATTTAAATTAGTTTTTCCTTTTTAAATATTAAATATCTTAAATATCGTGGGTTGTTTTCATACGGTTGAGAAAAAAAGAAGATACGGTAAAACACCTACTTTTTAGTGCTTTTTGCAAGTGCTAAAAGGTTTATGTAACATGAAGATAAAAAATTATCTCCTAGGAGAAAAAGTGAATTGCATACGGCCCCAAATGTTAAGTTAAAGTGGGGAGACCAAGATAAAACTGATCCTTGTCCCAAATGTAAATAATGTGCATACAACTAAATTTTAAACCATACTGTGTTATAAACTTAAATACATTTTATTAATAGTTTGAGACCTGCAGTGTGCACAGAAGCATCAGATTTTTTAAAAATTCAAAATGTAAATATTTCATTTGTATTAATTTGTCCATGCTTATAAAATGTATGTTGCATTTAAATACTATATACAGAGAATAACAAAAATAATGTTACCATTTCTGGTTATCTGGTAAAACAGCTGTATTTCAAAAAAGAACTTCTTAAACCATAGCTAAAACTCTGAATAAGCTCAGTTTTATGAAGACTGCTATATTTATTTTTATTGATCTACTTATTTGTCTCAGTTCCATTGAATATATTTTTTCACATAATTTTAACAACTGAATTATGACAAGACAAAAAGCAATTTAATAAAATTAAATTTCAAAAAGCGATTTAATTAAAAGCAATTAGTTTACATCTGTAACATTAAAAAGTGCTTCTGGTGGTGCTGCGCCTGTTATTATGATTATTTAATTTATACAGCGCCAACCTATTACAGAGTCCTAAACAATAAAGAGGTATTTAGAGAACAAACTTGCACAGAAAGCAAATATAAATTATGAGGGAGAAGCCAGTCCAGTCAAATTTACAAACTATTGGTTGAGGAACATAGTATACAAAATATAGGAGAAATTAAACTGTGACTTAGTGGCGGTAAGGACCTTTTACACCAGTAGCGTTTCCAGATTTCCGTGATTTGCCGATCGCAAGGGCACTGTGATAACATGGTAATCGTCGCAACCTTTCTCCACCAGTGTGCTTCGATTTTTCACTGATCGCTCCAAGTGCTGCATTTTCCCTCCATTTGATAATTGGTTTTAATCTTGCACTCACATCACAGTGAGTTTGCAATGCTTATCACGATTTTAAAAGGGACTTTTACACAATTTTATTCATGTAAAAGGGCCCAAAGAAAGTAAAAAGGATGTGTAGGTAAATTTGAAACGCTGAGTTTCGAGGGCTTGTATAAATGTGATTCAAGGTGGAGGCAGTCCTAGAAAAGTCTTAAAACTGTACACAGGCAGTTTATAAGTGCCACTTTTTTTTTCTGAAGAAGCTCTAAAGACTCCAAACTTTGACGCACTAAAAAATAACTTTTTTTTAGGAAAGTTGTGCATTGCCTCACTACCTCTCTAGACTTGAGTAAAAATATAATATTACTGGCCATTGTGCATGATTCCTAAATGGAAAGTTAAACTACCTAACAGTTTCAAAGCTTTACAAAATGTACAATTTCCCACCTCATGGGGGTCAAGTGGTCAGATCGAAAGAAAAGGATTACTAGCAATGTTGGAGATACAGTGCAGTTGAGACTCACCAGGAATTCATTTAAAAAATAACAAAAGACAGACAATACTACACTTAATATGTTCCTTTCTTTTTATGTCTTTTTATGTTTATAATAAGGCACTGGGATGTCTACACTATTGCCTGAAACCCCTCTGACATTCAGTATAAACAAACTTATTTTTAGAAAGTTGCAGAGGCACACAAAACCCTTTAGTATCTGCAGCAGCTCTCCCCACCACTACTGATAAAGCCCTGTCTACATTGTGCAAATGCAAGTTGGCAACCCCTAGAGACAGCTCTTACAAGCAAGGTGAAATGACAAATACTGCTATTAAAACAAATGTTTTGGGTATGTGGACCATGAGAGAAACAGGATAAAGTTGAAAAACAATTGCTTCAGGTTTTCTTTAAGGTAGACCATGTTCATTCCACATGGTTCAAATCTTTTTAAAGACAAAGTAAATGAAATGGTATTGACATCACCTGTTGGGACAAGTCTGGTGGTTTTAGTAGGGATGGTAGAAAAGAAATTGTTGCTATTGCCTGATTGTTCTGTGAGGAATAAATGGTTCTACAAAATGACAAAATCAGTTCACCTAATATTATTTGAGACTAAATCTACATTTAATGATTTTCTTTAGATCACTAAATTTTTGACTTTCAGCAATAGGACTGAAGCCCTGGGAGCTGAAGAAGTTAATTTTGGTGCCACCATAATCGCCTATGTTAATAGCAGCGTGATAGCTGCGTAATTGCCAGTCATAGCTGCTAATCGCAGCCAATAACATAGGCGCCTTTGGCAGCAGCCATATTGTTGGCAGATTGGGTTAGACAATGACAGGTGAAGCCTTAGGTTTAGGCATTGTAGGTGAACTTCTTAGAGTTGGGCATCTCTGAAGGGGTCCTTAGAGTTAGGCATGGCTGGGGGGGCTCCTTAGGGTTAGGCATTGGCCGAGGGTCCTTGGGTTAGGCATCGGCAATGAGGTCTTTAGTGTTAGGCATCTTTGGGGGAGTGTTTAGGGTTAGCCATCGGTAGGGGGGAGGGTTGTTAGGGTTAGGCATCGAGAGGAAGGGGTTGTGTGAAAGTAATGTTAGGTTGGGCCATAGTAAAATATCGTTAAAAATTACCGACATTTTACTTCTGGAATTGCTCATTGATTCATAGTAGAATATCAGTAATTTACCCATATTCTACTTGCGGTATCTCCGGCGCCCAAATTCCTGCGGCGCCTTTTTTAAATTTACGCCTGGAAACTGGTGAACATGAGTAGTCTAGCTATGATTCAGATTGTTCCAATTTAAATTGATAGTTCATTAAGAAAAAAGCCCAACTGCAAAGGCTAAGGCAATAAATAAGTGGAGGTCCAATAGTCATTATTATTTTTCTGAACACAGATTAGAAAACAGCACAATCAGATCAGTACATAAGCCTCTGAAAAAGGTCATTTATTGGTCAAGGGACTCATAGCTAATTCTAATCATCACTCGCACTCCCTGAAAATACTCATCTTCATCTCTATTCATACCTTACCTGAGGTCACTGGCTGCAGTGATGAATATTTGTGCATCAAGTGACACAAACATCAGCTGTTCCTCGGGATTGCAGGTTTGAGTTTCAGTAACAAACAAAACATTTTCCTAGCAAAGTGATTTCATTAACATATTCAAGCCCAACGTGTAAAGTACAGGTCAGCAGTACCAAGAAAGGCAACATCACCTGGCTGAATGTAAAACTGCGGTTATCTAACTGCTACTGCTGCTGACCAATGACCGCAGAGGAATAAAAATGGTCATCATATTACATGGCAGTATAGGAAAATAGATTACTGAGAGATTCAGACTTTAGGAAAATATTAACAATACAGCTACACTCGTTTATCTAAGCAAAAACGTAATTATTCCTTAAAGAAGAACTTCAGCCTAAACAAACATACTGTCATTAAGTGTACAATAGTTATGTTTAGGGATGGGACGAATCCACAATTTCTTCGAATCCGAATCCGGATCCGAATCTAAAAAGGTTCTCGAATATCTCGAACCTTTCGAATCCCGAATCTAACGAATCCTGCACATACGAATTGTGCGATCCGTGGTATAGTTGCCCGCAGTATAGGTAGCGAGGTAAAGGTGCCTTCAGTATAGCTAGCTATGGGTGCCTTCAATATTGGTAGCTTTCAGTATAGGTAGCAAGGTATATGGGCCTTCAGTATAGGTAGCAGGGTATATAGGCCTTCAGTATAGGTAGCAGGGTATATGTGCCTTCAGTATAGGTAGCAGGGTATATGTGCCTTCAGTATAGGTAGCAGGGTATATGTGCCTTCAGTATAGGTAGCAGGGTATATGGGCCTTCAGTATAGGTAGCAGGGTATATGGGTCTTCAGTATAGGTAGCAGGGTATAGGGGCCTTCAGTATAGATAGCAGGGTATATGTGCCTTCAGTATAGGTAGCAGGGTATATAGGCCTTCAGTATAGGTAGCAAGGTATATGTGCCTTCAGTATAGGTAGCAGGGCCGGGCCGAGGCATAGGCTGGAGAGGCTCCAGCCTCAGGGCGCAGTGTAGGAGGGGGCGCACAATTCATTTAGCTGTCATTCCTAATTGTGTTTGAAGCAGAAAGAAATAAGACAAGGGGATACATAGCAGTGACTGCAAGCCAGATAACTAGATATTAAGGTGTTGGGGAGGTTGTGGGCCCTGTGGCACCTCTTAGTCTAATAGCAATCAGTGTGTGATGGCTGGGGGGGAGGGATGGAGGGGCGCACTTTGGTGTCTCAGCCTTGGGTGCTGGAGGACCTTGTCCCGCCTCTGATAGGTAGCAGGGTATATGGGCCTTCAGTATAGGTAGCAGGGTATATGGGCCTTCAGTATAGGTAGCAGGGTATATGGGCCTTCAGTATAGGTAGCAGGGTATATGGGCTTTCAGTATAGGTAGCAGGGTATATAGGCCTTCAGTATAGGTAGCAGGGTATAGGGGCCTTCAGTATAGGTAGCAGGGTATATGGGCCTTCAGTATAGGTAGCAGGGTATATAGAGGCCTTAAGTATAGGTAGGTATGTAGGTAGGTATAGGGGCCTTTAGGTAGGTAAAGGGACCTTCAGTATAGGTAGCAGGGTATAGGGCCTTCAGTATAGTTAACAGGGTATATAGAGGCCTTAAGTATAGGTAGGTATGTAGGTAGGTATAGGGGCCTTTAGGTAGGTAAAGGGACCTTCAGTATAGGTAGCAGGGTATAGGGCCTTAAGTATAGGTAGGTATGTAGGTAGGTAGGTATAGGGGCCTTTAGGTAGGTAGGTATAGGGGCCTTTAGGTAGGTAGGCACGTATAGGGGGCCTTTAAGTAGGTAGGTAGGTATAGAGGCCTGTAGGTAGGTATAGGGGCCTTTAGGTAGGTAGGTAGGTAAGTATAGGGGCCTTTAGGTAGGAAGGTAGGTATAGGGGCCTTTAGGTAGGTAGGTAGGTAGGTAGGTACGTATAGGGGGCCTTTAGGTAGGTATAGTGGCCTGTAGGTAGGTAGGTAGGTATAGTGGCCGGTAGGTAGGTAGGTATAGTGTCCTGTAGGTAGGTAGGTAGTTAAAGGGACCTTCAGTATAGGTAGCAGGGTATAAGGCCTTAAGTATAGGTAGGTAAATAGGTAGGTAGGTATAGGGGCCTTTAGGTAGGTAGGTATAGGGGCCTTTAGGTAGGTAGGCACGTATAGGGGGCCTTTAGGTAGGTAGGTATAGAGGCCTTTAGGTAGGTATAGGGGCCTTTAGGTAGGTAGGTACATATAGGGGGCCTTTAGGTAGGTATAGGGGCCTGTAGGTAGGTAGGTATAGTGGTAGGTAGGTAGTATAGGGGGCCTTTAGGTAGGTATAGGGGCCTGTAGGTAGGTAGGTATAGTGCCCGGTAGGTAGGTAGGTACGTATAGGGGGCCTTTAGGTAGGTATAGTGGCAGGTAGGTAGGTAAAGTGGTAGGTAGGTAGGTAGGTAGGTAGGTGTCGCTCACCCCCATGGCCTCCTCCGTCCCCTGTGCCTCCTCGCTCACCCCTGCATAAGTATCAACTTACATGTCCAGTGGAGCGCAGACAGAGCGGCAGACCTCGTCCTTCCTTCTCGGTTCCCTCTAGTGGCCGGACCGGCTTTTACTGATGACGTCATTGTAAAAGCCGTCACTAGAGGGAACCAGGAAGTCAGCGAGAGGTCTGCCGCTCTGTCTGCGCTCCACTGGACGGGTGAGTTGATACAAAGTATGCGGGCGGCCGGGCGGAGGAGGCGCGGGGCGGTCGGAGGAGGCGCGGGTCGGAGGAGGACGAGTGCGAGCGGCGGATGCGCGGCGATGCAGCGTCGGGATTCGGCGGATTCGTAAAGTGGAAAATGGCGTCGGGATTCGAATCCACGAATCTCGAATATTTCCCAATATTCGAGGGATTCGTGGATTCGCCGGATTCGTCGTCCCATCTCTAGTTATGTTAATTAAAGTAGATAGGTGATATAATCTCTTACCCACCCTGTTTTAAAAGAACAGGCAAATGTTTGTGATTTCATGGGGCGGCCATCTTTTTGGTTGAAAGGAGGTGACAGGGAGCATGAGACACAGTTGCAACTGTCCTGTGCCCTGATCACCCCTCCCAGCTGCGACATCAGAAATCCCATCATGCTTTGCACAGCATCAGGGGAAAATGCCCAGGCAGATTTCTTTGATGGGGCGGAGCTTAGCTTCTGTGCAGCTAAAAATGAGGCTTGGGTGAGAAAAACAAAGTTCTGATGCTGTGAAACTGTTAAAGAAACACCAAGCCTTTTCAGTGCTGCTGAGTAGATTTTTAGTCTGGAGGTTCACTTTAAGCAGTGCTGTGGTGTTGTACTTGAACATTTCCATGTGAAGTGGAAACCATATTAATAAGATGTGTTCCTTCTCACCTACTTTACTCTGGACTCAAAATACAACACCTGTGCTGTTTAAAAGGGTTCAATTGATCGACTCTGAATGCATTTTCTGAGTTTTAAGCACCTATGTAAGTAACACTGATCGAAAACAGGAGCAGCAGCTACTCAACAGACGGAACACACAAATCTGCCTGGAGCTGTTTATAAAGCAGACCTATAGAATTGTGCATATGCAGGGGTGTCGCCAGCATACAAGTGAGGCAAGCCCCTGCTTTGGGCCTCACTTTACAGGGGGCCTCGCTCCGTCGATGGCGGCCGCCAACCTCCCCTCTGTGCAGCCCCGGGTGGTCCCCCGTTATACTTACGCAGCCTCACTCCTGTGCAGACTCCTTGCAGCAATCTCCTCCTGTCGCTGGCCTGCTCTCTCCTCCTGTGTCGCCACCGCTGCTGGCATCCTGTTTCCATGGATACCCGACGGCACCTCTAATGACATCAGAGGTGTCGCCGGAAGTAGCATGGATGTGGCGAGTTGGAGTCCGCGTTGGAAGAGGTAAGCTTACTACCTATACTGAATGCCCCATGTGTACCAGGCTACCTATATACTGCTGCCCCTATAGCTCACTACCTATACTGAAGGCCCCATCTGTACCTGGCTACCTATATACTGCTGCTCCTATAGCTCACTACCTATACTGAAGGTTCCATCTGTACCTGGTTACCTATATACTGCTGCCCCTATAGCTCACTACCTGTACTGAAGGCCCTATCTGTACCTGGTTACCTATATACTGCAGCACCTAAAGCTCACTACCTGTACTGTATGCAGCATCTATAGCTTGCAACCTATATTGGAGCATCACCTGTACTTGGCTACCTATACTGCAGCACCTATGGCCAGCTACCTATACTGAGGGCACCACATGTACCTAGCTACCTATACTACGGCACCTATGGCTTGATACCTATACTAAGGTCACCACATGTACCTGGCTACATATGCTGCAGCACCTGTACCTGGCTACCTATACTCCAGCACCTATAGCTCGCTACCTAAACTGAGGGAACCACCTGTACGCTATCTCGTATGTTAACTGGGAACTAGCTGAATTTTGCTAGTATTTGGCTCCACCCACAGCACATATTGGCCATGCCCTCTTTTTAGGGGGGAGGGCCTCAAGTCATGGGCTGCTTGGGGCCACCAAAACCTTAGCTGCACCCCTGTGCATATGTCATTAGAAGAAAGCGCACTCCTTGATTTTCTTGACCTCTTACAGTAAAAAATATAGATGAAAACTCCCAGTTTAGCTATGATACTATAATTGTGCCTAACTAAAAGTAGATAACAAGATGCATGCTGGGAGATTAAAATGTGCAGAGACGAGGCTATATTTCTGCCCAATTTCTTAAAGTGTACACAAAACCAGATAACTAAAGAGAGGGAAGCCTCAGGATCCTATTGAGTCTTCCCTCTCTATTCTCGCTATTCTAATGTCCCCCACACAGCACCTCTTCTGTGTACATGGCCGTGCAATAGCCGATTGAGCTCACCCGCACATGCACGATAAGCTGGAGCCACGGGCTCTGTGCTAATTGCGCATGAGCAGGCAGGCTCGCGAGGCTACAGCGCAGCCATTAATACGGAAATGAAGATGCGCGGCCCTCATTTGGAGGGGGGTCACGCTCTGCAATGGGTGGCTGCCGACTAGAGATGGAAGCCTCAATAGGATCCTAAGGCTTCCCTCTCTGCAAGGTAAGAACTTGTTTTGAAGCTTCGGTTTGGGTTCACTTTAAAGAACAACTTAAAGCGGAATATAACCCTGCATTTCAACTTTGCTCTAAAACATTATTTACAGCATATTATATGCAACCAGCATTTTTTTTTTTTAGGGTTACACACAGAGCTTGAAAGTTCCGTGCAGAGAAATGCTGCCGCAGCCGAACTTTCAGGTAATGATACATTTAAGTAAACACAAGATAACAAGTGAGGAATGTGACACATTCTCTGACTGTGCATGAGCTGGTGGACACAGGCAGAGAGTCAAACCATGCCTGGCTGCAATGCACAATGAATAAAACCAGTTATTAATAAAACACAAAGTCAGCTCACAAAGCAAAAAACTGTACTTTTGGAAACCTATAACTTTGAAATGAATATTAATACTTATGCACAAATGCAAATATGATAACCGTATGGCATATAAAAAGTAGGAAAACATGTTTTTATTGAATATTATGTCAGGGTTTGAAACCGCTTTAAGTGAGAAGAATATGTAGGCTGCCGCATTGATTTCCTTTTAAACAATACCAGTTGATGATCTATTTGGCTGCAGTAGTGTCTGAATCACACCAGAAACAGGCATGCAGCTAACCTTGTCATTAATGTCGGAAACACCTGGTCTGCTGCATGCTTGTTCAGGGTCTATGGCTAAAAGTATTAGAGGCAGAGGATCAGCGGGACAGCCAGGCAATTTGAATTGCTGAAATAAATATGGCCACCTTCGCATCCTTCTTGCTTCAGTTGTCCTTTAACTTCTGAAGCAGTACAATGAAAGAAGTTGACTTTTCAACAATAAATCTTTATTGAACAAGTTAGGCATATAAAAACATGTTGCCCTTGATTCAACACCACTATAGGAAATTGCCTAGGGTTAGTAAGGCAGAAGGCTGAACATACTGTACATCGGAAAAAAATACTACCTAGCTGGCAATTCAAACAGGGCACTTTATGAAAAAACATAATGTGTGGTGGATAGTTTTGCTTTAACCAGTTGTCATGCTTTTCTTTTTAATACTGTATACATTGTTGAGTTAGGTGTACTGCAAGCTTATGGGAACCCTGTTGGTTAGAACCGTGGGAATTAAAAGTGATTGTCATGCCAGAGATATACATTTTCTATTTCTATAGATATTTTTCTGTAAGGACAGATGAGAGCAGGGACAGGTGTTTCGGTAAAACAAATCTAACTTTATTTGTTCTTTACCTAATATGTCCATTTTCTTCTATTTCTGGCTTTGGGCTATTGTCACCTATAATGCAATTACACTGGTTTGCATTGAAAACCCAATGAAGCAGGCATTGCGGCAAGACCAATAAGCCATCTATATGTTTGCTAAAACCTGCCACATTGTGTTGCTGCATGGGAAAGTGTCTTTCATTCAGACCGCTAATTGGCTCTATGCTCGTAGATATCGTCATTAAACCTAAAATCCCTTACTAACCCCATACTGCTCTTTTTCATGAAAGGTTACCAACAGTCTCCTCAGCCTGTATAATAAATACATTTTAAATAATAAGAACCCCCCCTCCCCCCCCCAAAAAAAAAAAAAATCATTTACCAGTGAAGTTTTATATCAGTTTTTTGAATTTTAACAAATCTCCATTAGGTCAGGTAAGTGAGAATGTTTTTGTTTGGTAAATATTTTAATCAATACCTTGACTCTCAGTTTTATGATTATTCAGAAAAATTGGATAATGATAATGATACATACGGTAAGCGTTTTGAGTCCTATGGGAGAACTAAACAATGTTACATGTTAGAAAATGGAAAGTAATACTAGACATAATAAAATGTGGACAGTAAACACTTGAATTTACAAACAATAAACAATAATACTAGTGTAATAAAATGTGTTATAATGAAAATGAACACAAGGTTAGATATAATGTAGATTAGAGCAAACCATCCTCGCTCTCACTGAGACATGGCTCACCCCCTCTGACTCTGCCGCAGAGGCTGCCCTCTCCTACGGGGGGCTTCACCTCAGTCACACCCCCAGACCAGACAACAGGACCGGGGGAGGGGTGGGAATGCTCCTCTCCCCATCCTGCACCTTCCGTGTCCTCACCCCACCTACATCTCTACAATTCACATCATTTGAGACCCACACCATCCGCCTCTACCACCCCCTCCCTGCCATTGTTGCGGTCTTATACCGCCCTCCGGGCTCCACCCCACAATTTCTCGATGACCTTGCCTTCCGGCTCCCTCACATCCTCTCCTCTGACCTCCCCATCATCATCCTTGGGGATTTCAATATTCCCATCGATGAAGCCCAGAGCTCCGCTGTGACCCGGCTACTCACCATTGCCAACTCACTTGGACTAGTACAACACACCAACACCCCCACTCACACTGCAGGTCACACTCTCGACCTTATATTCACTAAATCCACCACCATTGCAGACCTTGACATCGCACCCTTTCCACCCTCAGACCATGACCTTTTCACCTTCAACCTCCTCACGGAAGGCACCTCCAAATTAGCCACCCACCCACCTGGTCGATGGCAGTGAGACCTACGCAAGCTCAACCGTAGTGTCCTTGCTGACCCCCTCCATGCCCTCTCCTCCACTCTCCCTACCCTAACCTGTCCTAATCTTGCTGCAGCTCAGTATCGCCAAACTCTCTCATCAGCCCTAGAGAAAGCTGCTCCACCAATATTTTGTCGCAACCAACCCCCTAACCCCCAGCCCTGGCGCACTACCCATACTCGCATCCTCCAGAGGAAAACACGCGCCACTGAATGGAAATGAAGAAAAACTAGACTTAACCAGGATTTCCTACAGTACAAGACCAACCTGCTGCAGTTCCACACTGCCCTTGCTCATGCGAAGCAGGAATACTTTACCAAGCTCATCGGAGCACAAGCTTCCAACCCCCGGCGTCTTTTTGCCACCTTCAACTCCCTGCTTAAACCCACCCCCACACCCTCCGTTTCCTCCCTCTCTGCCACAGATTTAGCCACCCTCTTCACCAACAAAATTGTCTCCATCCGCCAGGAAATATCCAATCTCCAATCTTCACCTCCCACCCCCTCCCAACCAGCTCCTCCTCCACCCTATCCTCCCCTCACATCCTTCAACCGAGGAAGTCAACCACCTACTGCAGACTTCCCATACCACTACTTCCCCCCTTGACCCCATCCCTTCTGATTTACTCCAGCCTCACTTCACAGAATTGGCCCCTGTCCTCACTACCCTGTTCAACCTCTCCCTTTCCACAGGCACCTTCCCCTCAGACTTCAAGCAGGCCACTGTACTACCCCTGCTCAAGAAACCCACACTCGACCCCTCGCTACCCTCCAACTACCGTCCTATCTCCCTCCCCCCCTTTGCCTCAAAACTCCTTGAGCGTCTGGTTCACAAACGCCTGACCCAGTACCTCAATGCCAACTCACTGCTAGACCCACTCCAATCTGGATTTCGGCCTGCCCACTCAACCGAAACTGCTCTCACCAAAGTGGTCAATGACCTTGCCTCAGCTAAAGCTTAAGGTAAATACTCCATTCTCCTCCTCCTTGACCTGTCAGCAGCTTTTGACACAGTAGATCATCCCCTACTCCTCCAGTACCTCCAGTCCTTGGGCATTCACGATCTCGCCCTGTCCTGGCTTTCATCCTACCTCTCCAACCGCTCCTTCACGACCGATTTCAATGAGTCCTCGTCCACCCCCAACCACCTCTCGGTGGGAGTCCCCCAAGGTTCGGTCCTTGACCCCTTACTGTTCACCCTATACACATCCTCCATTGGCAAGGTTATCTCCTCCATGGGTTTTAACTATCATCTGTATGCAGATGACACCCAGATCTACCTCCACACCCCTGACATATCCACCACTACCATGGACAAGGTCTCCTCCTGCCTATCAGCCATCTCCTCCTGGATGTCCGTTAGGTTCCTGAAACTAAATCTAGACAAAACAGAATGTATGATCTTCCCACCCCGGCCATCCACGAACCTCCCAGATGTGCATGTCACTGTTAACCACACAACCATTCGCCCTACCTCTCAAGCCCGCTGTCTGGGTGTCACCCTGGACTCTGCACTCTCCTTCACTTCCCACATCCAAAACCTCACAAAGTCCTGCAACTTCCACCTTCGTAACATCTGTAAGATTCGCCCCTTCCTGACCTCTGCCACCACCAAACTCCTCATCCATGCCCTCATAATTTCCCACCTTGACTACTGCAATGCCCTGCTGTCTGGTCTCCCTATGACCCGAACAGCCCCACTGCAGTCCATCATGAATGTGGCAGCCAGAATTATCCACTGCTCCCATCGCTCCACCACGGCAGATCCCCTCCTAGAATCCCTCCACTGGCTTCCTATCCAGTCCAGAATCAGATTCAAGATACTGTGTCTGACCTACAAATCTTTCCACAAAACCTGTCCAACCTACATTTCCAATCTTACTCAGAGGTACACACCTAGCCGCTCACTCCGCTCTTCCAATGAACTTCGCCTAACCGCCCCACGCATCACCCAGTCCCATGCACGCCTCCAGGACTTCTCAAGAGCTGCTCCAACACTATGGAACTCCCTACCTCCACCCATTAGGGCAGCCCCCTCCTTCAACATCTTCAAGAAAGCCCTCAAAACTCACCTTTTCACTCTGGCCTATTACCCCTCACAAGTGCTCTAAACCTACAGCTGAACTCTGGTCCCCTACCATTCGTGTCCTTACCTCTCCCTCTAGATTGTAAGCCTTTGGGCAGGGTCCTTCTACTTTTGTGTCCTACCTGATCTTGCACCTCCATTACTGTGAACCCATGCTATGCATCTGAGTGAACCTAACTTGCCTAATCTCCATGCTCCATCCAGTGACTGACTAAGCATTACCTGGTACTCATACTATGGTGTGTGATCTGGTTTTCTTGTATTCCTGTATTGTCATATTGCTGTATGTCACCCCTAAATATTGTCTGTAACCTAAATTAATGTTTAGCGCTGCGTAATATGTTGGCGCTTTATAAATACAATAAATAAATAAATAAATTATTTCAATTTTTTTTTTGTTATTTTTCCAATTGCATTTAGAATAAAATAATTCTTAGCAAAATGTACCATGCAAAGAAAGCCTAATTGGTGGTGAAAAAAAAGATATAGATAATTTAGTTGTGATAAGTAGTAATAAAGTTATTGGCGAATGAATGGAAGAAGTGAGGAAAGGTAAAAATTGCTCTGGTCCAGAAGGGGAAAAACCTCCCAGTAGGGAAGTGGTTAAAAGGGAATAAATATGACAGCCTCCATATCCCTCTCAGTTCAGGTGTCCTTTAACCCTCTGGGGACCGGCTGGGTCCAGGACCCCCCTTAAAGACCAGGCCATTTTTCATGCGGGGGGGGGGGCACGTTTGGGGGGTCAAGCAGCAAGATTTCCATTGCAGATAGCTAGCCATGGAGTCCCCAGTGTAGCCAGGTGTCCCCCGTATTTCCAGCAGCCCTTACTCACCTCCCAGGCTCCAGTGATGAGCAGCTCTAGCCCACTCCACTCTGGCCGGCATCCCCGCTCGCACTGCCGTTAAGTTCCGGGTCGCAGCTAGGTGACGTCATCAAGCCGAGACCCGAAACTTAAGGCAGAGCGAGCGGGGATGTTGGCCAGAGCGATGATCGCCGAGGGAACGTTAGGAAGGTGAGTCCCGGTCCTCTTCTTCCCCTCAGACCGCCGCTGCCAAAAGTGATCACTACGATCGGCCAGCGATCATAGTGATCATGTGATCAGGAGCCAAACGCTATGGCTCCTGATCACTGAGGGGAGCTGTCATATGACGAGTGCGCACGATCGCGTCGGGAGCGGAAATGACAGGTGGCGTAAATCCTACGCCGCATCAGAGTAATGCAGCCACAAGTGCAGCGTAGGATTTACTACCGCCGGTCCACAAAAGGTTAAAGAGTTATAGCAGCATAAGACTGAAATGAAAGGAAGCGTTTAACAGAAATTCTCAGCAGAGAATTTCTCAGTGTTATAGAAAAATATAATGCGGATTTACAACTGGGACAAAGCAAAAAGAAAAACAAAAATCAAAATGAGCACAACAGCCAGGAAAATAGCATTTTTAACTATGGCAGAAAAATGGCAAACTCCATATTTCCTTAATGTCAGGTTCTCTTTTAAGACGCAATATTTATGTTTCGTCAGAAAATGTTTGAAACTGGGCATCTTAGATGTGATGTATAAACTTGGAGGAAGGAAAATGTGCTTTTGACAGCAGTCACTTTCCACTCCTTTGTTGCCATGGACGACTAAGTTATCTTTTAGCCAGTTCATGTGAATGAGTCCTGTTGTTCTTATACAGGGCTTCACAATTCTAACTACATGAGATCAGCGGTGTACGGAGAAGACAAGCTGTTTAATAGGTGCAGCTTCTCAGGTTTCCGTGTAGCTACACCAATTGGCCGGGCATTGTTAAATCGGATGGGAAGGGCAGCTAATGCCTTTATGCAACAATCTCCTGGGCAAAAATCATTAACATGGATCAAGGGATTTCCTAAGCGTATAAATACCTGCACACGCCAAACACTCAGCAGGCCGCTTGTTAATGCATACATGCAAGCACTGGAAGCAATTTTATTCAAAGATTCATTGCAAACTTGGCCAAGACTTGGAGAAGACTTTTAAAATTCATCTGCCTGTGATCTACCTTTGTCTGGGGGAATGAGTTTCCAGGCTTTTGTGACAGCTGATACTTTTGTGCCTTTAAATTCTGACTCCTCGGCCACGTTCCCTCTTAGGATGCACCATAGCACTGCTGAATACCTGCCAGTCACCAATCACACAACCAATGTGGTCTCCACAGGTACTTTTGTGTGCATGTTGTATACATAGGCTGTTAACAAATCACCTGGCTTATTTATTGATTGGCATGACAACCAATCAGATTTCATGTCCCAGTTTTGGCAGAATATTTTAAAGAGACGTTTGATTGGTTGCTGTGCGCTATTCTCAAAAAAATTCATAAAGCCCTATCACTTGTTAACTAAGATCATGTGTATTAATAACGAAGATCATGACGTTTAACTGCTGATCATATTAATACTTAAAAATGTATGTATTTAATTAATTTTAATGTAATTAAAATTGTATATTGTATACAGTATTATTGTGTGTATGAACATTGTTATTATTATTGATTTATAAAGGGCCAACATATTCCGTGGCACTGTACAAAGTTAGAAACGAGCATGAGGTACATAATAATACAGACAATGGTGTACACCAATATACAAGATAATTATTAACAAAATACAAAAATGACACAAAATGCATAATACAAAATACAGAATTGTTAATGACAGTGATAAAAGTAACACGATAAATAAAATTTATAATGATTTCCAAGATACAAAAGGGGAGAGAGCCCTGCCCTTGTGAGCTTACAATCTTGCGAAAGCACACCTGACCTGAAAAAAAATGATATAATGAATTGTATGTGTAGTATAGATAATGTTTTTTTTATTATTTTTTATTTTATTAAAGATTGCAAATTTGCATCATATTGCCACAGTTGCAGTTTTAAAACCACACTGGGCCATATGCCATTTATCTTTTTCTCCTGAGTTATCTCCTTTGAGATAATTTTCATTTTTTCTTTAAAATAACGTTTAAGCATTTTACAATTAAAAAAAAAGTACCTAAAATTTGGTGAAAAAGCAGTAGCAAATTTATTTCGAGTATTCTCTTGCTTGCTGGTAGTTTAAAAGGCATTTTATGACAGGATACGAAAGTATCCCCTAGGAGAAAACCCAGGAGAAAAAGTGAATTGCATATGGGCCCACTCTCTTTTAAGCTATATAACAAAGTAAAAATAATGACCCTTTAAACTTTCATGCAGTAAAACCTTATCTAAAGCGGTCTCTTACTGTTTCCTGGCTGCTTAAGTGCTGTGGAAATCAGGACTGTATTTAATCCAGTGGGTCAAATAGCTCAGAGAAGCGCTTTTGCATAGATAACAAGTTAACATTTTTAACTCTTCCTGTCCTGGAAAACAATATGAGGCAACCCTAGTCAAAAATGTGGCAAATAATTACATATATAATTGCAGACAATGGAAAATGTGTCTGGTATTTAATTAACCTAATAATTGCTTGTGTCCATCAAGCTTTGAATTAGAGGCAGGCAAATCAAATACTACAACCAAAGAAGTTTCAAATGAGGGCAAAAAATAAACAAAAATAACATAATAATAAATGACCATGCAAGGTTAATAAATCTGTCCCAGTGCACTATAATTGGTGAACCATAATGAAAGTGTATGGAATAATGAGTTCCAAGTGGGGAAGAGAAATAAAGGCTGCTATTGCTTTTGCTCCTCTGCTTTGCTCCTCCTCTCTATACTGTACTTTCTAAATAAGTCACCTGGAACAAGTTTGCATATCAGGTGTTCCAGAAATGTATGCCGGTTCCTGGAGAACACTTCTAGCTTTGTTATAAGCAAGTGCACTGTCGATATGGATATGGGACCAGCAGTTTAGCCCAGCAATGGCAACCTCAATGGCCCTTATTCCATTCCCCCTTTTCTGCTAAGATTTCTCCTAGGTGATATTTTCAAAGCTAATCAATAAAATGCCCTTTAAAGGGAACCGTAGATGAACAGGAAAAATATGTTATACATACCTGAGGCTTCCTCCAGCCCCATACGCTCTGATCGATCCCACGCCGCCATCCTCCGCTGCCTGCAGCTATGAGAACCGGGACCCCGCTCTGCCGCCAGTTGGAGCCAGTCTGAGCGTAAGGTAAGTGCGCTGTTTGCGTATCTCTGCAGCAGCCGCTGGAGAGATATGTAGAGGGCGCACTTCTCCTGCATAGCTGGCTCCGATGACATCAGTGACGGGACCCAGTTCTCATAGATGCAGGCAGTGGAGGACGGCGGCGTGGGATCGATCAGAGCATATGGGGCTGGAGGAAGCCCCAGGTATGTAAAACATCTTTTTCATGTCCCCATCTCTGGTTCCCTTTAAGCCACCAGCAAGCAAGAAAATACTTATGACAGTATTTTTTTTCACCTACTTTTGGTACTTTTTCAATTGCAGGGTGCTGAAAAATAATTTCAAACAGAATATGAAAAGTTTCCTCCTAGGAGAAAACTTGGGAGAAAAAGTTAATTGCATATGGCCCATATATAATGTCTCTTTCATGGCAGGTATATTTTCAAGGAAATGTATAGGGTGGTTTTAGCATATTTGATTTATATTTATTATTTAAGTATAGCACTAAAAATATTAGTATTTGCTCAACGGCGACCACCTGCACCTTTACTTGGTCATGTTTTATGAAGAGAAAAATGTATAGTTTTAATGTTGCAGTAAGAAACCTTTTAACATTACAACTGACTGATATTTACAGCCTGTTGTTGACTGTTGAGCTATTTTATTTTTATTGCACTGCAGCAAAATGAGGTCTTAATTGCACTACCACAACTTGTCCTTTAATCCAGTAGGGGGAGCTCCAAATAATTGTCACAATTTTTTTTGTTATAGGTAATATTTTTCTGGTTAAAGAAAATACTTTTTTTCTTTTTTTTTTTTTTAAAGCGCACCTATACAGAAACTCCTAAAACAGGTCAGAAAAAAATGCTTGTATACATGATATTGCTGTAGTACAAACTGACCTCTGACCACACATCAAGCACAAATGAGTAAACCACCATCCAGAAAAACCCAGGATTCATAAAGCCACTTGTGACTAAGCAGTAAAGAGGACCTGTCACAGCATCTCACTTTATTGTAAAATAGTAGTGCTGGCTATTATATAAAGCAGTAAAATGCCTTAAAATGTTGACTATTTAACATTATTATAATTATAGTACAATAATATTACATTGCAATAGTAAGCTTTCAAAAATGCTAAGGTCTCCTTGACAAGCATGGTTCACACACCACAATAGCACATGTTCAGTAATTTCACTATGCTAAATTTCTTTATAAAATTATAAAATTACCCTTCATCCATACATTAGATCATCTAGTACTGTGATTTATATAACTGCAGTGTTCACACTAGTTTCTCATGACACCACTCTCCAGGCCGCATTAATGTCACAATATGTAGCTAAACGTAGGCAGAAGATGTTGTCTCAGATGATGTGTGATACATACATGTTCTCTTTTATCCATCTTATGGTGGCCACTAATGATCCAATCTTTTTCATCCAATCTTACCCCTTCTATGTAATATAAGGGAACTACCTAAATTTTCCATTCATTATTCACTCAATTTACCCTTATACTACATAGATTTGGTAAAATGGGATGAAAAAGATTGGAACATTATGCTGGGAATACACAGTTCGTTTTTTAGGTGATAAGATGGTTCGATAGATAATTTCCTACATGTCCGATCTCCCTTTCGATTCTTTCTCCGCTCGATTTCTGATAGAAGTGAAAGGGAAAAGATAAGAAAAACGAGCAGAAGATAAGAGAATCCACTGCAGAATCGAGTGGCAAAAACGATCGAGAGGTGAAACGCACGGCAGAAACGAACCGTGTACTCCCAGCATTAGTGGCCACCTTTAGGTTTAACAACACACAGACCAATTCAGTTTAAGGTGGCCACACACAATACGATTTTTTACATTTCTTTTCAATTCAAGGTTTACAATCAATTTTTCTGATTGATTGTAACATTTAAAAGCTGATCCAAAGCTACAGCCATAAGCATCATTAGCTTCTAGCTGCTCAGTGACATGGTGATGACATTTTGCACATCAAAAAACATGTCTCCCTGGCCAGAGATACCGCATGAATTTGTTTGCACACGTCTGCGCACATGCTCACCTAACATACAGTACATGCCAGTGTCTTATAGTCCAGGGGCTCCCATCATTGTAGTGCACATGACTGTGATGAATACAACCTGCAGAAAGTGATCCGCTATGCTATGCACAACATGCCTATCTATCTCTTGCATGCTGCGGGCAAATGGCTCAAAACAATTCAGGCAAGTGGATGAATCTCACCCCTTCCTTGCGACTTGCGTACTGCTCTGGGAGCCACAGGTCCTGATCTACCTCCCAGCTGATCAGTGGGTCTTGCACTGCGCCCAGTGCAGTGTTACTTTTGTTCTTGCATTTTAGTGCTATTGAAGCTGATTTGTCAATATTTTAGTACTAGTAAAGTGTTTTTGGTATACCTGGTATACCTATGGACATAGTAACCTATATTTCCTACTTTTGGTGATCCTATCTTTATTAGGGTGTTGTCTCCCCTTATATCTGTACAGGGCTGATAATAGCCCCAATTAGGGAAGAGCTGTTGTTCTAACATATCGTGCATATAGTCACTCATTGTCTTATATTCCTATTGCAGTCTAAAGCCAATTAATCTATCTGTAATGTTTTATGGGATATGGGAGAAAGTCAGAACACCCTTAAGACCCCTATGCAAACACGGGAAGGACATAAAAATTCCATGAACAGCTTGCAGTAACTGAAAAAACAAAAACTGAGAAAATCAGCGCCAATGCAAAACAATAAGTGACCGCTGCTAAGGGAGAACAATGTCCAAAGTTCCAAAAGAAACATAAGCAAATCAACGCAGGACAAACTGAATTTAAATTCAGATAAAAAGTTTCCACTTTCCACTGTGCCAGGTTATCTGAATACTCTACAATTAAATGTGCATCCCAACACCAACCAAAAGGATAAGGCTTACCAGCCACATGCAACCAGGGGAGGACTAGGACCTTTTTGCCTTGGGGGGAAAACACAAGCTAGAGGCCCGCGTTCATGGCAACCCAAGCGCAAATTATATCACACTCGTGCCCCACTTGCTATATGCCGGTAGTCACATGGGGCAACCGTGCGTAAGTACAGCAAGGAAACTTGCAGGACAGCGTGACAGGTAAAGTATAAATGCACAGGCATTGGGGGACAGCCAGGGGTTTTTGTTGTGTCCGTCATTTGTGATTATCGCTTGCCATTAATACTGCTCAACCGATAAACCACATTAGCCTGAGATTTACCAGCGTTTCAGATTCAACCAATTTCTACCCAAAATCAGTCAAACCGTCGATTGGGTATGCTTGTGGCTGGACCGATTTTCATCCAATTTGACAGTAATTATCAAAACAATTGGTTGATTGCCGAGTCGACAGATGAAGGGCCACCTTAATTCCCCAAGGTCCCCCCCAAATGCAGTAGGCCTAGGCCCTGCACCAGCCCTAAATCATTAAAAGAGAGGTGGCCTGGGGGGAAATCTCCCCCCTTCCCCCCTGGCCAGTCCTCCCCTGCATGCAACCCACATTATACAGTTGTAAGAGAAGCTTGGCCTGTCCCAGATGATCCTGTAGATCCACAAAACTCAAGGATATGATGTCATCCTTCCATCAAAGTCAATGCAGTGTAGGAGGTATTATCATAAAAGACTAATTAGCAGCAATACTAAGTGTAGCCTGCTTTGTTGTGAAATACAGATCAAGTAAAACCACAAAAGGAGCATTTACATACAGGGCCCAGACTATGAGTACCCTGAAATCAAAACACGCATGTGTGCAGGCCAGCAATAGGTTTTAATGTCGCCCATCTCCTTCCCGATCGGTTTTGCAAATTTGCACCATCCGGGCATAACCTGTTTGACTGGCGAAGTTTTTTAATCACAAAAGTTATAAGCTGTCCTACCGCTATAGTGATTGTCACGTCTAGGAGAACTCATGGAGAAGCACGTGATTTGTTTGATCAGCTGATAGATTTGCAAAGCTCTGATTTGCTGTGATAACATCCTGCTTTAGCACATGATCATGACTGGCAAATCAGAGACTGACCAAACTGATCACATGAGATGAGTTCTCCTAGACATGACCATCACTATAAAGCAGTAAACAAGTCATATATATTACATATAATGAAGTACACATTACAGCGGTACTAATTAGAAGCAAGGAAATGTAGCAAATAAGTAACAAAAAAATGTGCTAATATAAATTGGCGTGGAACACTTGCAAGCATCTAAATACATTTGATTATGAATGAAATGTGTGGCGACTAAAAAGTCACTTTATTAAATGAGTCTGTTTTATTATAGAATATTAGATCAGAATTAGAAGCCAAGCCACTGACATATACTAGAATGTGAGAGGATATGAAATAACACATAAATAGATATATATGTAAAAGAATTGATTACAATGGCAATAATGAAATGAACGCATATACTATGAATGAATCTTGAATATTTTCTTACCAGTCCCGTCTGTTTTGTCTTTGGTCCAAATTCCTAAACTCTTTCATATGTACTTCTCTGTGCCTAATCTGGACTATATACCAGCTGGACTGCATTATCCAAATCCATCATGCCACTATGGAAACCAACAATCTACATATGGGGTGATGACAGGTAAGTGCTAATTATATACTGTATATTTATATATACATTTTTTTTTTTTTTGCAAAACTTTATGACTACTCATGAAAAAGATTAAATGAACTTGTTTTGCTTATCGTTGATGAAAATGGGCATTCAAAAGGTTGTAGTAAAAACAGAATTGCTTATAAGGAACTCATGGTGAGAGACATACAGAGGCAGCCATATTTATTTCCTTTTACACCATACCAATTGCCTGCTGTCCTGCTGATCTTTCTAGTTAGTAGTGTCTGAATCACACGCGTGAAACAAGCATGCAGCTAATCCAGTCATGTTGGCATCTGATCTGCATGCTTGTTCAGGGTCTATGGCTACAAGTATTGGAGACAGAGGATCAGCAGGACAGCCAGGCAATCTGCATTGTTTAAAAGGAAATAAATGTCAGCCCCCATATGTCTCTCTCCTCGGGTTCCCCTTAAGAGGCCTGTTAAGGTGCGTACACACGCACTACGGCTGCCAACGACGGGTCCGTCAGATCCTCCCGCTGGGCGGACTTTCAGGCGACAGTAGCGCGTGTGTACGCGCTGTAGGAAGACTGATAAGGCTGTTTCTTAACTATCCGCTGAGCGGATCGCTCAGAAACAGCCTTATCAGTCTGCCGACAGTGCATACACACGCGCTACTGTCGCCTGAAAGTCTGCCCAGCGGGAGGGTTTGACGGCCCCTTCGTTGGCCGCCGTAGTTGCGTGTGTACGCACCTTTACACTCTCTTGAACACCCTTAAAGCAGAATAAAACTGTGACATAACATTCAATAAAAATGTGTTTTCCTCCTTTTTATTACCCATACAGTTACCATATTTGCTTTTGTGCACAACTAATATTGTCTGTTTGCAAATTGCAAGTTTCCAAAGTACAGTGTATCTGCTCTGAAAGCTGCAATTACATTTTATTGCATAGCTCCTGTATTTATATATTTATATATTACATTCTAGTGATCATTTCTCACCTCTGTCTTCTTCTCAGCTTAGTGCAGTTCAGTTTTAGCATGCTTCTGGCTGTATACTAATTGTATCTAACAAAGAAATATAAACAAAAGATAATGTTATCACCTCTTCGGATGCTGCCAGAAAGCAAGGAGCTTTCCGCTGAAGAACAAAGTGCTGTGTTAAACTGTTTAAATCGCTGTTCTACTACAATTTTTTTGTAGTAGTAGATTTTATGCTGTGAATAATCTTTTAGCGCAAAGAAGAAATGCTGAGTTTCATACCACTTAAACCACAAACTTTCCCTTAACTTTGAAAAAGTGACTGTAGATCCATCATCCATCTTCCAGAGCCCTCCCATCATGGACCAAGCTGGCTGTTATGGCTCTGGACGTGGGGCTCCACGCTGTTCAGGTTCCAGCCTACATGTGTGACAAGGGGCTAATGTGGTTAACCACTAGAGGACCGCAGTGTTAAACAACCCCTAAAGACCACTGCAGCTTTAAGGCCTTGCTGTAGGGCCGCACAACTCAGCACACAAGTGATCCCCCCCCCCCCTTTTCTCCCCACCAACAGAGCTATCTGTTGGTGGGGTCTGATTGTCTGATTGCTATCCAGTTTTTTTTTTTTTATAAATATTTATTTTATTATTTTTTTATTAAATGTTACTATTTTTTTAATTTATTTTATACTCCCCCCCCTCCCTCCCCCGCCAGCCAATTAGCGTGATCGGCTGTCATAGACTTTGCAGTGCTGTACGGCAGGGATGCTCAAATTCGGATTCGGAAGATACCCGGATAGTTGCAATCCGGATATCTCCCAGTAATGCTGTGCGGGCTGGGCGGGGGGGTCAAGCTTACCTCTCTGACGTCTTCTTCGCTCGTCCCTCGGCGCCTCCCATGATGCGGTCCACGCGGCGGTCACGTGACTACAAACACTTCCTCCTTCCGGGTTGAAGGAGGAAGCGTTTGTAGTCACGTGATGCGCGTGGACCGCATCGTGGGAGGCGCTGAGGGACGAGCGAAGAAGACGTCAGAGAGGTAAGCTTGAACCCCCCGCCCAGCCCGCACAGCATTACTGGAAGATATCCGGATTGCAACTATCCGGGTATCTTCCGAATCCGAATTTGAGCATCCCTACTGTACGGCAATAAAAGATGCCGTCTAATAGTCTCTGAGCGTCGATCACCGCTGGGAGACTGAAGGCAGGGGGCGGAGCTCCACCTACCAAGCGGAGATGCGTGTGCATCAGCGCACGCGATCTCCTGCAAAAGCCAGACCCAGGACTTGATGCCAATTGGCGTTAGCCGGTCCTGGGGCTGCCGCCGCGGTCACGCCCATTGGCGTGACGTGGTCATTAGGTGGTTAAAAGGCATTTTATTGACAAGTTTGAAAATATCACCTAGGTGAAAAAGTGAATTGCATATGTGCCATAGTGTGCTATATTCCTTGTAGTCATAATTGTTGTAATCGTAATGTAAATACTATATCAGAGAAATTAAATAGTCAAATTCATTTGCAGGGATTAAACCTACAGCTCCTGAGATGCTTTCTGCAAGTATTTCTCAAACAAGAATTTTACAAACATGCAGCATGCCCCTGTCCAATGTTGTAAACGGAGTGGGCACTTTGCAAGGTAAGTTGCTCTACAGAGTGTACACATTCTCTGCTACAAGGTTTTTTTTTTCTTAACACAAACATGCTACTGATACTTTCCCAAGTACATGCATAAAAACACTACATGTAGTGACATAGCAATATACGATCCACATAGGAACCTCCTCCAGCCACTGCATTCCCTCTGTATTGGTGTTGTAGTGGAAAGGATCTCTTCAGTGGTGGTCATTAACAAATCATTCCTTTTGCTGTGCTTACACCTCTCTTACACAGTGGCTGGAAAGCTGTTTTTTAGTGGTTTGTATAATATATTATTGTAATGCAGTGGCGTACCTAGGGGGAAGCGGCAGGGGCCATGGTAGGTGGTGACACCCATAGTCCTTGCAGCCACTCGTGTCTTAGCTCATGCCCCTCCACTGTGCTGGCATGGGAAGCTTCTGCAGGATCAAGTGGTTACCCTCTTCTTAGGTAAGTATTTTTTTTTATTTTACCTGAGGTTAGCCTCAGTTACACTTTAAGTTCTGGGAAATAATTCAAACACATACACGAGCTTCAATTCCTCTATCAATATTATCAAAAACTTGTTCTTTATAACCATTCACCTTAGAAATCCACTTGAAATTTAGGTTACATGGTTATTGAAAAAAAAATGCTTGGGTTTAAGGGAGGGGCACAGTATGGATGAATGGTCATTGTTCACTGTACTGAAGTTTCATCATTTCTGAAAAGATATTAAGGTTTGTCATAAGCAAAGCTAACTTAAAGGATACCCGAAGTGACATATGGCATGATGAGATAGACACGTGTATGTACAGTGCCTAGCACACAAATAACTATGCTGTGTACCTTTTTTTCTTTCTCTGCCTGAAAGAGATAAATATCAGGTATGTCAGTGGCTGACTCAGTCCTGACTCAGACAGGAAGTGACTACAGTGTGACCCTCACTGATAAGAAATTCCCCTTTTTATCTCTGTCTTGCTCTCAGAAACCATTTTCTGCTAGGAAAGTGTTTTATAGTTGGAATTTCTTATCAGTGAGAGTCACACTGTAGTCACTTCCTGTCTGAGTCAGGACTGAGTCAGCCACTTACATACCTGATATTTAACTCTTTCAGACAGAGAAAGAAAAAAAGGAATACAGCATAGTTACTTGTGTGCTAGGCACTGTACATACACATGTCTATCTCATCATGTCACATATCAATTCAAATATCCATTTAAAATGTTGTCTTTTATTCAGCTTTAAACTTCCAAATATACATGACTAGACATAAAATGCTAAGAATTAGTTTTTTGGAGATTTCAACTAACAGTTCTTTCCATACAGAACAGTATAGTACAGTGACCTCTGCCTTCCTCCACATACCACAGGTGTCCATACTGGCAGTCTACCGCCTTGTCTTATGAGTGCCAGTTCTTGTACGTTGGGTCATGGCTTTGCTCCAGTGCATCAAACACTCCTGGGGGATGAGACTTCTGTAGCCGACTTCAAGCAGGAGTTCAGAAGAAAGTGTAAGCCCCTGGAGGAACCTATTGATATGGACTCCCCAGAGATCCGAGAGCTGGAAAAGTTTGCTAATGAGTTCAAAGTCAGAAGAATCAAGCTGGGTATGGATCTTGAAATTTTAAGATGATGTACAGGCATGTAATAATATTCAACCAGTATGAATAAAAGAATAAACATGGGGAGAAAATATTTAAATTTAAGATATGTAGAAAAGAATAAGCACCAGTGATGATGAGATGAAATGTAGCATTTTTTTTGTAATAACGACACAAAATTGAAATTCAAAATTATCAGAAAATGTCTAATTCATAATGCGTAATTTGTAATTTTGTGTCATAATTCCTCATTAAATCATAATTTCTTGTTGAATTTTGAGTTACTCATAATTTTTTTGTAAAACTAGAAAATTACACAAAATTACGGGTAACACGAAATCGTTATTTCCCATTTAACTTGAAAATTCATCCCGAAAAAATACTCATAATTATGGAAATTTTAGTAATTACGAATACGTCATCACGAAAACAATCGTACTTACAAAAACGATTGTAATTAAGAAAAAATTGTGTATGGATGTAATTATGCGAAATTTCACATAATTTTCGTGACTATGATTTTTCCATTACAATCATAATCATAACTACGAAAATTACGCAAATTTCGTGAAATTGTAATTAGCACATTATGATCCTAATAAGCACCTCTTTTTAAGTTTATTTGCTGGCTGTAATGTACGCTAGGGTAATGTATTTCAATGAGGTGGTTCACACCAAAGGGGGAGGCGTTTTGCAGAAACGCATACTCCCGGGCTGAGGCATTTTTTGGATTGCGGAGGCATTTCTGCCTCCAATGTTAAGTATAGGAAGAACGCAAACCGCTCTGAAAAACGCCAGTTCAGAGCGGTTTTGCAGGCGGTTTTGTTACAGAAGCTGTTCAGTAACAGCTTTACTGTAACAATATATGAAATCTCCTACACAAAAAACGCTACCCAAATACGCAAAACGCTAGGTGAAATGCTTCATAAAAATAAGGAAAAGCTTTTCAAAAATAGCTAGCGTTTTGCGGATCTGCTAGCGGTTTTTAGTGTGCACCAGGCCTCAGTGTGCCTTACAGGAGTAGTGGATGGATAGTGTACTGGCTAAAGAAACTATCTTTAACATAAGGGACCAGGGATTGAGTCCTAGCTGGAGCTAGAAGAACTTATTCTTTGGCAAAAACTAGCCAAAGCTCCTGGATGACTTGCTGTGTGTACATTTAGTGGCTGCAGCTGCCTAAAATAAGCTTGACACCTGAATATGCTACGCAATTCCACATACTAATCTTTATGACCTTTTTAAAACTCATTTAAAGTCAGTTGAGTTGAAGGAAGATTGCATATATGATGTCACTCAACCATCCCCACAGTCCTTACTCCTAGAAAGTTACACCAGCCCTACTGTTTGCACACCCAGAGATTAACACAACCCTCATTTACACTCACCAAGTGATTTGCAATGACACAGAAGGAAAAATAGTTTTCAGGCATATAACTGAGGTTGAACATCCCCCCAAACATGACCTTAAATCCCACCTGGATTATAACTCATGCATAAATACATTATTACCCAATCAACATAGCTTAATTTTGGATAAGCCACACACTCGTACCCAATCATCACCTTTCTATTGATTCTAAGGCTATTTTTTTTAGCTATAAAAAGGTCACTGGATATAGCCCCACCTGTGTTGCCATGCCATGGCCAACCCCAGTTTGACAGCCAACAATTAGGCCGCAGCTGCCGAGCTGGTCACGGACCACTCAACCCACTCAGAGTTTTTTGGGAAGAGTTTTGACAGTCTTCAGAAACATAGCCACAACCGTGAGGAGATCAGATAAGTATTTGCCCTTGAGCCCCCCAGATATATGGAAGAACACTATCAGTATCTGCTGTACGTAACTTATAGATTTTGGACCAGGGATCTGCAATTATTTATTTTAAATGTTCCTTTATGGAGAACCAGAATACCATGAAACTAATAACATTTAACAAGACAGTACTAGATATTTTACATACCGTATTTATGTTTTTTAAATGGAAACTTTAATAGCATTGCAAAATATGTACTGTTTATCATCCTTGTACAGTACCTGTAAACACTTCAGTAAACACTGCATAGGGATTATGGATTACAGTGAGTACTATTTAAAGAGATACTTACCGTTTTTCGCACCATAAGACTCTTCGGACCATAAGACGCACCCAGGTTTAGAGGGCAAAAAACGGGGAAAAAATATATACTAAACCTGGTGAGTCTATGGTGCAGGGGTGTCTTGTGGAGCTTTCTCACCAAGCTACCCAAGCTTTGCTGTCCTCCAGCTACAATAACCGCCACTGCCTCCCAGCTATAATGACCCCTGCTCCCTGGGTTAGAAAAAAATACACACCCCTGTGGCACCCCCTACCCAGGCTCCTGTATATCACACAACTGCAAGGCAAAGTATTTCTGCAGTAGCCCTTCTCACCTCCCTGTATCCCCTAGCAACTGCACACATTAAAAAAAAGCTGCTCCCTGGTATATCCCCCCACCCCCTCCTGTCTCACTCTCTTCCAGCACCTGCTGACTGCAGCATAATAAACATTTTGGAAGGCATCCCCTCCCCCGCCAAGCCTTCTGCAAGTGCAGAATAAAAACCATTTCCCAGGTAACCGCTACCCCCCTCCAAGCCTCCTGTTTCCCCGGCAAGTGTATAGTTATAAACAAACCTTTTCCCACATGGCCGCTCTCCCCGCTAAGCCGCCTGTATCCCGGCAAGTGTAGGATCAGCAAAGAGTTTCCCCGCAGCAGCTCGATGTCTGTTAAGCCACCACTGTCCCTCCGGGCAATTTCAGAGTTAAGCGCAACAGCGGAAGCCATACCTGATCCAGCCGGCGCGATCCTCCTCCTGTGTGTTCTCATGGCGACAGCCTCCCACGATCCTCCTCGTGTGTCTTCTCATACCGCCAGCCTCCCGTGATCCTCCTCGTGTGTTTTCTCATACCGCCAGCCTCCCGCGATCCTCCTCGTGTGTTTTCTCATACCGCCAGCCTCCCGCGATCCTCCTCGTGTGTTTTCTCATGCCGTCAGCCTCCCGCGATCCTCCTCGTGTGTTTTCTCATGCCGCCAGCCTCCCGCGATCCTCCTCGTGTGTTTTCTCATGCCGTCAGCCTCCCGCGATCCTCCTCGTGTGTTTTCTCATGCCGTCAGCCTCCCGCGATCCTCCTCGTGTGTTTTCTCATGCCGTCAGCCTCCCGCGATCCTCCTCGTGTGTTTTCTCATGCCGTCAGCCTCCCGCCATCCTCCTCGTGTGTTTTCTCATACTGCCAGCCTCCCGCGATCCTCCTCGTGTGTTTTCTCATGCCGTCAGCCTCCCGCGATCCTCTTCGTGTGTTTTCTCATGCCGCCAGCCTCCCGCCATCCTCCTCGTGTGTTTTCTCATGCTGTCAGCCTCCCGCGATCCTCTTCGTGTGTTTTCTCATGCCGTCAGCCTCCCGCCATCCTCCTCGTGTGTTTTCTCATGCCGTCAGCCTCCCGCGATCCTCTTCGTGTGTTTTCTCATGCCGTCAGCCTCCCGCCATCCTCCTCGTGTGTTTTCTCATACTGCCAGCCTCCCGCGATCCTCCTCGTGTGTTTTCTCATGCCGTCAGCCTCCCGCGATCCTCTTCGTGTGTTTTCTCATGCCGTCAACCTCCCGTGATCCTCCTCGTGTGTTTTCTCATGCTGTCAGCCTCCCGCGATCCTCCTCGTGTGTTTTCTCATGCCGTCAGCCTCCCGCGATCCTCCTCGTGTGTCGTGCGTCTTATGGTCCGAAAAATACGGTAAGTGAAAATAAACTGATGAGATAAATAATTGTATCTATTTTCCTACTTCTAAAAATGACTTTTATGCTGGGAATGTACGGGTCGATTCTGGCGCTCGATTCTGCTGCACCTGATTGTTTTGCCTGCTCGATTCTCTTATGTTCCCCTCGTTTTCTTATCTTTTTTTTATTCACTTCAATGATGAATTGAGCGGCAAAGCGATCGAACGGTGATCGGACATGTCAGAAATTATCTATTGAGCCATTTTAATGGCTCAAAATAGAGCTGTATATTCCCAGCATTTGCTCAATGAAACAGTCTCTCCCTTATCTCTGAGTGCTAAAATATATGAAATATTGACCTTTTTATCTATCACCTATTCTCAGAAGCTCAGTTCTCTGCCACAAAAGCTGTAATTCCTTATCAGTGAAGGAGGCTATAGTCCGACTGGGTCCTGACTGGAGAAAAACTGTCAGTTGCATAGCTGAATATTAACCCTTTCAGTCAGATAAAAAAGAAAAGCCACACAGAATATTTATTTGTGTGCTTGGCACTGTATATACACATGTCTATCTCATCATGTCGCATGTCACTTAAGATTTCCTTTTGAGTGTAAGCAATGCTAACCACAAGTATGTTGCATTATAGGTCACAGTCTCATTTTAAGATATAAGCATAATTAATTTTTAAGGAGGAGCTTTGGTGACGCATACATGTCTATTCATCTCAAGCAGGATATACTCAGACAAATGTTGGGGAAGCTCTTGCCGCCGTCCATGGCTCAGAATTCAGCCAGACAACCATCTGCCGCTTTGAAAACCTTCAGCTGAGTTTTAAAAATGCTTGCAAATTAAAGTCCATCTTATCGAAATGGCTAGAAGAAGCAGAGCAAGTTGGAGGTATGGAAATGAATGCACATTTCTACATGTAATAATGTCTAAAATCCAAACTATCCTCCTTCTGGCAGCCCTCGGGATCCTCAGATTAGGAGGTGAGAGGCACTTTCCATACGATACTACTGGTAGGAGCATAATTATATGGGAGCACCAGCTGCAATCACAGTGGGGCCCAAGGTCATTAAGTGCCCCAACTTCCTATTCTCCCTCCATCTTACACCGGCACCTCCTTAACAGAGCAGGTGTGGCCACACTTGTTATGGGTGGGGAAGATCAAGGTGGCCATGATGTTATGGGGGTGGGTCATGGTTATCACAATTAGAGATGGCCCGAACGGTTTGCCGGCGAACGGTACCCGACGAACTACTGGTGGTTTGCGTTTGTCATCTAAGGCGAACTTTTCCGGGAAGTTCGGTTCGCCCCCATAATGCACCATTATGGTCAACTTTGACCCTCTACATCACAGTCAGCAGGCACATTGTAGCCAATCAGGCTACACTCCCTCCTGGAGCCACTCCCCCCTTATAAAAGGTAGGCACCGCCGGCCATTACACTCACTCGTGTGCCTGCACTAATTAGAGAAGGGACAGCTGCTGTAGACTCTCTCATAGGGAAAGATTAGTTAGGCTCTTGTAGGCTTGTTAGCTTTCTCCTTGCTGATTCCTTATTGCTAAAATAGCACCCCACAACAGCTCTTTTGAGAGCTAATCTTGTTCTTGTGATCTTTTTTTTTTTCTCTGTGTGTCCCACTGACACTTGTGTTGCATAGACAGCCTTGCTAATTCATATTGTGTGTGTGCCACTGCCAGCCAGGCCCAGCACATTCAGTGACTACCTGTGTGTGTGACAGGTGCACATTGTAATACCCAGTACTACATATACCTACCTGTTGTGTTCAGTGCACCCACCTCATCACTGCATATACCTACATGTTGTGTTCAGTGCACCCACCTCATCACTGCATATACCTACCTGTTGTGTTCAGTGCACCTACCTCATCACTGCATATACCTACTTGTTGTGTTCAGTGCACTAACCTACCTACGTGAGTGCACGCAGTGTGATATACCACTCCATGCATATCTGTTAACTGCACCTGTGTGACTGCACATTGTATTAGCCATTACCCATGGTCACTCGCAATGGCAGACTTGCCCTCCATAAAAGATTCTTGTTACAAGTAATACAGTCTATCAGTGTCATCTACAGCAGGGCCTCGAAAGTCCTCCTGTATCCCTGCTGCCTTCCTTGAATGTGTGGTAGCCATTCCTGCTCTTTTTCCCACAGTGTGCCTGCTGCCTTCCTTGGATGTGCAATGGTGGTAACCAGTTCCCAGGCTCTCACTCCGGACCGGGCTCGAACCCTGATTCCCCGGCCATTACCCATGGTCACGCGCAATGGCAGACTTGCCCTCCATAACAGATTCTTGTTACAGGCAGTAAACAGCCAGCAGAAAAAGTAATTTAAAAAAATAGATGTAAGCTTTAACAATGGTAGAGAAAAACCTATGAAAGTTGAAAAGGCAGTCAGACATTACCTGACATCACTGAGTGAGGAAGAGCATTCTCGCCATGTTGCGCACCAGTCCAGCACGGCCGTCACTACGCAAACAGCTGTTTGCGGTGCGTTACACAGTGAGTTTGGTGTGTCAGTGTGAAGCAGTACACTAATTACATTCCCTGATTGATGTATACACATGCAAGATGTTTTAAAGCACTGTAGGCCTGCAATTTAGCATTCAATGTGAGTTCTGCCCTTAAAACGCTGCTTTGCGTCCAATCCGGATTTTCCCGGGGACTTTTGGCATCTATCCCACTCCGCTATGCCCCCCTCCGGGTGTTAGACCCCTTGAAACATCTTTTCCATCACTTTTGTGGCCAGCATAAATTTTTCTAGTTTTCAAAGTTCGCCTCCCCATTGAAGTCTATTGCGCTTCATGAAAGTTCGTGCGAACCGAACTTTCGCGGTAGGTTCGCAAACCGAAAATCGGAGGTTCGGGCCATCTCTAATCACAATTCTTGCATGACCTCAGGCACATGGGTCCCCTGGCCATTGTGGTCACTATGGGGGAAGGAAAGGAGGTAGGAACATTGGAGGAGTTTTGATGGGTACCCCAAGTTACTGTTCCTCACAGAGGTGTAACTATAATTCATTGGGCCCCTCAACAATGGGTCCCCCCAAATTTTCACACCACTTCCCTTGCCTCCCCTCGGTGCCCTTTATGGCCTTGGGGCCCATCTCACAAGGGGCATAAAACAAGTGTGGGTATCATGATCTTCACAGCCATAAAAAATTTAGCCAAAAAATACCTGATCTGTATAGTACCCTGTATCGGAGGAAGGGAAGGTTAGTAGTTGGGGACCCCCACAGCTCTGAGACCCCCTTCGATAACAGGATCTGCTCCCCTCTAATTATGCCCCCGGTTCCTCCCCTGACTATTGGTGCTTTCTTAAAGCATCCCGATGAAAAGTAAATATTGTTATACCTTACTTTGTCTGTTACCTCTTTTATCGTCCTGCAGAGGCTACTGAATACAGTAATATAACCACACTTCCTATGTGCCCCAAAACAAAATCCCCCCAGCTCACCATAGAGCTATTTGTATTGCGGTCTATGGTACCGCTGAAGCGTGCCTATTGCTTTGTCCCCAAAATTCCTGCTTCGCTTTTATGTACCTAAGTTTATCTGCACATATTTTATATGTATGTCCATTGTTGTTTGATTATTTATTATTTCACCAAATGCTAATTCCAAATATGTCATTTATGGCATATAAATATATTGTATTTGTCTCTTGTGGCTTTGGTGTGAGCATTTTACTGAAACCACTATGATGTGTCTTCTCTAAGCAGCTTTGTACAATGAAAAAATTGGAGGAAATGAACGCAAAAGAAAACGAAGAACAACTATAAGGTACGAGCTACATTGACCGGGTCTTTTACCTGTATTGGAATATACAGTTGTGCTCATATGTTTATGACTGGTAGGTTTTGTAAAATGTGTATCACTCTTTAAAGGATACATTAGCAAAAAATAATAAATGTTGATCTACTTACCTGGGGCTTCCTCCAGCCCCTTGAAGTCTCTGTGTCCCTCCTGGCTGCCACTCTTCTGGGGTAACAAACGTCGCTTGGGGCAGGACTCACGGGGCTGGGAGCATACTGAGCATGTGCAGAAGCCGCCGACCTGTCTGGGTCCATGGCGGCTATGGAAGGGATCACAGAAGAGTGGCAGAGCTTTGACGAGGGACACAGAGACTTCAAGGGGCTGGAGGAAGCCCCAGGTAAGCAGATCAGCATTTATAATTTTTTTCTCATCTATCCTTTAAGGAAAATATGCGTAGTCAGGCAAAAAAAACTTTTCTTTTATTTCATTGGGATTCAAATTAAACCATGATGTATCTCAAGGTAACATAATCATTACAGAAAACATAAAAATTAAGAAAGTCCTGAGATGGTCCCTATTAAAAAGTTTGCAAACCCTTAGTGATTAGTACTGCGTATTCCACCTCTTTAGCATCAATGTCGACCAGTAGTCTTTTGTTTTAGTTGTGAACGAGGGAATGATTTTCTCAGATGGTAAAGTTGTCTATTGTTCTTGGCAAAAAGCCTCCAGTTCCTGTAAACTCTTAGGCTGTCTTGCATGAACTGCATGTCTGAGATCTCCCCAAGGTGGCTCAATAATACTGAGGTCCCAGCTTTTCTCACTTCATTGATGTTGAGGTCAGGAGACTATGATGGTTACTCCAGAAACTCTACTATTTTCTGCTGTAGCCAATGAAAGTCAATCTTACCTTGTTAAGGAAAGGTGGGGAGGAAAGGCTGCGCATCCCTACACACATGCTGCAATTGAATGGTTAATCGCACAGGCATACACCGCCTCTGCCAGACTGAAAAATGCATGCCCTGCATCCAAGACAAGTGCTAACATTTATTGGAAAGTCTATATAGGTGCTACACACTGAGCTGGTGGTCATTTCAGATGCAGCCTTAGTGGTATGCGCTGGCGTTCTCCTCGCTGTTCTACCAAATCTTGCCTTGTGTTCGGGATAATTGTCATGTTGAAAAGTTCATGGACGGCTTCTGAGGTTATGCGTGCAAAAGTGCCCAGTATTATAACATGGTGCAATCAACTTGCCATAAACTCTGACCAAATAGCCTGCGCCACTGTAGCTCATAAGACACCCCCCCCCCCCCCCCCCCCCACACACACACACACTTTAAAGATTCACCTCCATGCTTCACAGTAGGGATGGTGTGCTTTTTCTCTGTTTGATGCAAGATCGCATGCTGTCCACATTAGCCTGTGGGGAACTGCAGTGTTTCACCCCTAGTGGAAACACACTCTTATGTTGCAAAATTGTTTTCACGTATGTAAAAACGCGAACACAATTTTGTGAGTTTATACTAGAAGTGCGATTCTCCTTTGACTTTCATTAAATGTTCGGCAAGTGCGTTTTTCCATGTTCGTAATTCGCACACAAATTCTATTATGTATGAACCAGGCCTACAACTTGTGAGCAACCAGCACCACCTTGTGGTAAACAGGACGAATAACATATCTTAGCACAGTTGTGACTGCAGGATGATTTTATTGCAATCATAAATGCAAGGTTTCATGTCTACTAAGAGCAACGGTTGCTAATCTTATCCAAAGTTACAGACAGTCAGAAAGTCCCTCATATGCGAAAACTGTCAGCATTCCATACAAAAAATATGCCCATCATTGCTTATTGAGTCTTCTGGTAACAGAGCCCATCTATTTTGTCCCATACAGCATAGCAGCCAAGGAAGCTCTAGAATCCCATTTTGGCGAACAAAGCAAGCCTTCCTCGCAGGAAATAATGCGAATGGCGGAGAGCCTGAACCTGGAGAAAGAGGTGGTGCGGGTGTGGTTCTGCAATAGAAGACAGAGGGAGAAGAGAGTGAAGACCAGTCTGCATCAGAGTAACTTCAGCGCCTTCACAAAAGATCATCATGATTGCAGATGAGGAGAAAGTGACAAAATGCACCTTACATGCAATACAAGTGTACTATTAGCAGTAGCTGCATTGGAAATCTTTTATAACTTAAACAGGTCATCCATTATACCATTTTTTATTAGATCTGATGTCAAACTTACTTAAAAAATATATAAATCAAATTCATTAAAAAAGCCGGCCTTCTGAAAGCAGAGCTCCAGTGTATATCAGATATTGGCCCTTTTTCAATTCACTTTATCTCCCAAGTTTTCGCCTAGAAGATAATTTTTTTTTATCTTCAGTCTTAAAGTATAAAGTTTTGATCACTGGCCAGGTCTTCCTTTTTGGAAATCACTTCCGGGGCTGCGTTCCACCAACTTCCGGCGCGTTTCTCTATCAGAATCACCTTTATTTGCCAAGTATGCCAACTGGCGTACCCAAAATTATTTGTGGTTCACATGGCCATGGCAGTGGAAACAAACACATATGACAAACATAGCAATGACATGCAAAAAGGGATAACATTGAAACCCACATTAGGACATGAACCAGCACGTAAGAGATAGGGCACTCAAGGGTAGCCGGAGTGAGGAACAGGGCTGCACAGGAGGTGGTTTGGAAGTTCAGAGTGAGTGGCTGAGTGTTGACCAGGGGGCAGAAGTGTCCCAAGAGGGCCGGTCTGGTGGGGCGGACTCGAGTTCAGAAGGAGGACTGCCTAAGGGAAGAAGGTGTTCCTGCGCCTGGTGGTTCTGGGGAGGATGTTTCTGTAACGGCATCCCGATGGGAGCTTGAAGTAGGGGCTGCTTGGGTGGGAGGGATCATGCAAAATTCTGGAGGCACTGCGCCACATTCTAATGGTAAGAAGAGGATTTTCTGGTGGTAGGGGAGCACCAATGATCTCTATCTAATTTTTCAGCTGGGGGGGGGGGGGGGGGGGGGGGGAGGGGGCAGGGCTATGCACCGGAAGCCACAGAGCCCCGGTATGATTTACAAGAGGACCTGGTGGGTGAATATAACTTTACAGGAGAAGAGGACCCAGTGAATATGTAATGTACTCTGGAGTTCTTTAATTAAATTACCGTACTTCCGGTCCAATGTAATCAAAATCTGCGTCTTGTGTACTGCCTGTTATTCCTGCCAGGGCATAGATATCAATCACTCTCGCCACCAGCTCCCATTGTTCCTGCCTTTTTTGTTGTTTCAGCGCTACTGCAGTTCACTAGCTCAGCGTACTCCACCAGTGAATGACTGTGGTTTCCTGCAAAACATGTGCTCTTGGTGGTCCTTGGACAGCGTTGGGAAACCCTGTAATAGACAACTGAGCTCTGTATGCCAGTGAAAAGCCAATTCCATCCAAGAATATTGTTGCATTTCATTACGATGATATTGTTCAACAGAGGTCGGGACAAGGTCCTTCAGCACCCAAGGCTGAGACACCAAAGTGCGCCCTCCCATCCCTCCCACCCCAGCCGTCACACACTGATTGCTATTAGACTAATAGGTGCCCCAAGGCCCCCAACCTCCCCAACACCTTAATCTCTAGTTATCTGGCTTGCAGTCACTGTCATGTATCCCCTTTTCTTATTTCTTTCTGCTTCAAACACAATTGGGAATGACAGCTGAATGAATTGTGCGCCCCTCCTACACTGCGCCCTGAGGCTGGAGTCTCTCCAGCCTCTGCCTCGGCCCGGCCCTGTTGTTCAATACGAAGGACTGCAATGGACACTGTATGAAAGTACTTCTAGAGCTCTTTCACACTGCAAGTGTTTTTTCAGTAATTAGTTTCACCAGCAATTCAAAAAGTTCGTTGACTATTTAATTCTATGCCAAGTTATATACTAGAGCGATTTGTTCTTCTTAAAATTGCAAAAACACCACAAGTACATTTTTTACAGCAATTACAATGATGTTAAAAGTAAAAAAATACTTTAAAAATCAAAATCACTGCCAAATAACTTGCTATTAAACAGTTTAGCCTAGCAGAGAACAGCTTCTGTGTGCAGGGAATACATTAAAATAGGTCAATAGTTCATAGATTGTGGCTCTGAACTGTGTCAGCCTGTGTGAAAGACTATAATTCAGCTGAGACAATAAAACATTAAACCTGCTTTTTTAGCTTTTAAACAAACAAAAAAAACCCTGAGATTTTAAAATAAGTCATTTTAAGAATTGGAGGATAGATACAATTATGTTTCTGATCAGTAATTTTCAGTTCAGGTTTGCTTTAAAAATGTAAAAATGTCCACCTACCTTGTTAAGCACTTTTATATGCTCCTTGCCCATTTCCAGCATGTTCCATATATAGATAGGAAAAGTGAGACAACTCAAGAGCTAGGACTACAGGAAACTCTGTTTGTTTGTGGTGGCCACTTCTGACAGTCCTGGTTGCCTTAAAGTAAACCCGAGGTGAGAGGGATATGGAGGCTGCCATATTTATTTCCTTTTAAACAATACCAGTTGCCTGGCAGCCCTGTTGATCTATTTGGCTGCAGTAGTATCTGAATCACACCAGAAAAAAAGTATGGAGCTAATTGTCATTGTTATGACAATATTAGCATAAACAAATAATCTGCTGCATGTTTGTTTAGGGTCTCTTGGTAAAAGTATTAGGGGCAGAGGATTAGCAGGACTGCCAGGCAACAAGTATTGCTTAAAAGGAAATAAATATGACAGTCAGCCTCCATATCACTCTCACCTTGGGTTCACTTTAAGAAAACCTGAAGTGAGAGGGATATGGTGGCTGCCATATTTACAGTATTTGCTTTTAAACAATACCAGTTACCTGGTGTCCTGCTGATCTTTCATGCATCAGTAATATCTGAAACACTCACCTAAAACAAGCATCCAGCTAATCCAATGAGACTTCAGTCAAACACCTGATCTGCTGCATGCTTGTTCAGGGTCTATGGATAAAAGTATCAGGGGCAGAGGATCAGCAGGGCTGCCAGGCAATTTGCACTGTTTAAAAGCAATCAAATATGGCAGCTTCCATACTTCTCCTACTTCAGGTGTCCTTTAGGTTATTATTGGAATGACAACTAAGGCCACCAGATGCAACATCAGAAACATACAGCAGACAAGATGAGACATACCTGGCAATGCTAGCGAAATTAAGGGGAACCTAAGCTGAGGAGGATATGGAATTTTCCTTTTAAAATAATACCAGTTGCCCGACTCTGCTGCTGATTCTGTGTCTCTAATACTTTTAGCCACAGCCCATCAACAAGCATGCAGATCAGGTGCTCTTACTGAAGTCAGACTGGATTAGCTGCATGCTCGTTTCAGGTGTGTGATTCAGCCACTACTGCAGCCAAAGAGATCAGCAGGACTGCCAGGCAACTGGTATTGTTTAAAAGGAAATAAATATGGCAAATTCCATATCCCTCTCAAACCGGGTTTTCTTTTAAAGGGAACCTTAACTGAGAGGGATGTGGATGTTTCCTTTTAAACAATACCAGTTGCCTGGCAGTCCTCCTGGTGCTGTGTCCGTAATACCTGTAGCCATAGACCCTGAACAAGCATACAGCAGATTAGTTACTTGGACTCAACTGACTCAAGTTTTGCTAAATTAGCCATATGCTTGTTCCAGGGTTTTGACTGACGCAGACTATACTTATGCCAGAAGAAGAAGGGCTGCCAGGCAACTGGCATTGTTTACAAGGACATAAATATGGCAGCCTCCATATCCCTCTCACCTTCGGTTTCCTTTAAACCTTTTTTTTTTGTTTTTAAATGGATTGACATATTCTTTATGTAAGTGTTTGATCTGCTGATTTTATTGTACTGTAATTACTTTCTAGCGTGGACTGTTTGTTTTCATGCATTGGACTGTTTTAGATTTATTTATTATTTATGTACATTTTAATAAAATGTAACATTTATGTCCTACATGGTGTCATTTCACAGCTGCGGGCTGCTATATACAATGTGACCACAAGATGTCAGCATTGTCTCACCAAGCGTAAGAATGGCAAGCATTTCATGTGAATTGATTTGCACAAAATGAAATATAGCTGAATAAGGTTTCCGTGAGAACCCAAAACTTGCATGCAAGTCTGGAATTGTTTGCATTCCATTTTTCAGTCTAATTACTAAAGAGAAAAGGGGGTTGGACATAGAATAGAAATAGGAGGGGGGCAGCTGCACATGAAAGAGAAGCCCTAAGAAGTAAGCCCAGGTGTGGAAAAATTATAGATCTAGCCTTAGAAATCTTACAAATCACATTTAAAGTGAAACTCTAACTTTGTTGATGGAAAATGGCAAAACCTCTAAAGATTACCTCTCTACAAGAATTTAAAAAAATATTATTCCATGTTCTTAAAAAGATGTATCCACTTACAGGTCAACTGTAGTGAGAGGGATATGGAGGCTGCCATATTTATATCCTTTTTAAACAATAGCCTGGCAGCTCTGCTGATTTATTTGGCTGCAGTAGTGTCTGAATAACACCAGGAACAAGCACGCAGCTAATCGTGTCAGATTTGACCATAATGCCAGAGACATCTGATTTGCTGCATGCTTGTTCAGGGTCTATGGCTATAAGTATTAGAGGCAGAGGATCAGCAGGACAGCCAGGAAACTAGTACTGCTTAAAATGGCAGCCTCCATATCCTCACTTCAGCTGAACCATGTATATAATTCACAGGTTTGATCCAATAACAATGGAGTAATAGCATATGTGGTCAGTAGAAGAGCCAGGCACCTCTGTCTGGGGAACTATATCTCTCATCCAGGACCTACCCCTATGGTCCTGTACATAGGAAACTGGAATGAGCAGAGGCTAATAGGGAATCAATGCAACTGTCTCGCACATTTGCAGCTGTATGGAATTGTTGTCTATTGCCATGACGCCGCCCCTGACGTAATATTGCCGAGGGATGAAGCAAGGACAAAGTGCAGTCATTGGAGGACGATCGCGGAAGTGCGCGCCAACGCAGCGCACCCACATTTTCCTACACTGTAGCCAGCCAGCCATTGGTCTGAGTAACACGGGCTTCTCTCCATTACAGCAGCTCGCGAGGTCGGCAGCATCTGCGCCTGCGCAAGCACATGGCCGCATCACTCGCAATCACATAGCCGTGAGCATTCTGCGCAGGCACAGAAGCACTGTACCTGTGCAGAATGTTTCACGCCTTCCCGCAGGCGCTACCGACCAACGGAGGGGACCCTGGGCCGCCGGCTGGGTGCAGGGCTGCGGTTAGGGACACAAAAGCTGCCAGGGGCTGGAGGAAGCCCCAGGTAAGTAGATCTGTTCTTTTAAAAATCCCCAATTTTTGAAATCAATAGGCTGCTTCCGAATTAATGTGCTGTAAAAACAAGGGGGTTTTTCACATCACACATGTGAATCCCAATAGCTGTGCACTGCTCGGCTAAAGGGATTCGGATGTGTACTTGCATCAACACAAGTGCTGGTGCACGAGATGCAATGGAAATGGGCCTTAAAGGGATACTGTAGGGGGGGTCGGGGTAAAATGAGTTGAACTTACCCGGGGCTTCTAATGGTCCCCCGCAGACATCCTGTGCCTGCGCAGCCACTCACCGATGCTCCGGCCCCGCCTCCCGTTCACTTCTAGAATTTCTGAAAACCACTGTGCCTGCATTGCTGTGTCCTTGTTCCCGCTGATGTCACCAGGAGCGTACTGCGCAGACACAGACCATACTAGGCCTGCGCAATACACTCCTGGTGACATCAGCGGAATCGAGGACACGGCAACGCAGGCGCAGTGGTTTTCAGACTTTAAAGTCTGAAATTCCAGAAGTGAACGGGAGGCGGGGCCGGAGCATTGGGGAGTGGCTGCGCGGGCACAGGATGTCTGCGGGGGACCATTAGAAGCCCCGGATAAGTTCAACTCATTTTCCCCCGACCCCCCTACAGTATCCCTTTAACCTTCTTGGCGGTAACCCCGAACGTAGTTCGGGGTAAGCCGCCGGAGGGTGCCGCTCAGGCCCTTCTGGGCCGATTTGTTTAATTTTTTTTTTGCTGGACGCAGCTAGCACTTTGCTAGCTGCGCCAGCACCCTGATCGCCGCCGCCGCGCGCCCGATCGCCGCTATACGGTGCGGCGCGCGGCCCCCCCCCCCAGACCCCGTGCGCTGCCTGGCCAATCAGTGCCAGGCAGCGCCGAGGGGTGGCCCGGGACTCCCAATGACGACCCGACGGCCATGGCGACGGGGGAAGCCCTCCAGGAAATCCCGTTCTTTGAACGGGATTTCCTGATCGGAGATCGCCGAAGGCGATCGAAGAGGGCGGGGGGATGCCGCTGAGCAGCGGCTATCATGTAGCGAGCCCTGGGCTCGCTACATGATATAGAAAAAAAATAAATAAAAAAAAACTGCCGCGCTGCCTCCTGGCGTATTTTTTTATACCGCCAGGAGGGTTAATGGTAGTGACTGATGAGTGTATATGTTTAGCCAATTCCATTCTGTCTTACATGGCTTCTCTACACCACTCCAAATAGTGATATTTCTTAGATCAATAAATATATAAAATTTCTGCAGCCAGAGGAAGAGCTGACTTTTGAGCTGAGGTCTAAGGTACTAAGCTGACAATTTGCAGATGTTAATGGTCATTTCTAGCAGAAGGAGCAACTGGCTAGAAGAATACATAATTCTTAGTTTGTCTTGAACCCACTTTCAGGGCCGGTTTAAGCAACAATGGGGCCCCAGGGCAAAATAAACCTGCCCCCCCCCCCCCCCAACAGATACCCTGGAGCAAAAATTGGCATTAAGGGACCTTTTTTTTGCAGCTGGTATAGTCAGGGTTTGAGGCCCCAATCGGTCGGAGCTCCACATTCTGGCTACCCCAGCCTGCATGGGGGACAAGGGGTTAAAAAGTTTCAGGAGGGGGGACCCCACATAATTTTTAAAGAAAAAATTCCCACACTCTAAACATAATTTTTTTTGGGGAAAACAGGAAAAAAATGCCAGGGATCTTCATACAGCCATATTGCGGCTGTATAGCGATCCCTGGCCAAATCGTTGTGGCTGCGTATGGACCCCCTGGATACCCCGTCAGGAAATTTATTGCTCTTTCTTTCGATACATGTAAAATTACACTACCGTTAGGTACTAAAAGTGACATTTACCGCATTTAAAAGTATACTTTTTTCCTTCCAAACTTTAAAATCGATTTTCTCAAAAACTATAAGGTCTTTTTGAAACATTGCTTTTTCCGCTTATTCCCAATGATCTCCTTAACATATCCTGCAAATTTAGAGTTTCTACAACTTAAGGTGAATTTGCTATTAACCATTAAAGTCGGCTGGTTTTTAAATGTGTATTTTTTTCCCTTGAAACTTTAAAATCGATTTTCTCAAAAACTAGAAGGTCAATTTGAATTTTTTTTCCCTCTTGTAGCCACTGGGGGCCCCTACAAGCTCTGGGGCCCTGGGGCAGCTGCCTACTTTGCCTCTATGGTAGCGCCGGCCCTGCTCACTTTTAACATCAGTTGAAAGAACAGAACAGTATCTAAAGTTTGATTAACAGTCTGGGCCACTATTGCAAAAAATTGTAAAATTTAAATATATATAAACATACAAATAAGAAGTAGGTCTCTTCCAGATCAAAATGATCCATAAATTATTTTTCTCCCATCTTGCTGTCACTTAACCTGCTGGGCGGTCTGGACGAGCTCAGCTCGTCCAGTACCGCCGGAGCCTGCCGCTCAGGCCCTGTTGGGCCGATTTGGCTCAAATAAAAAGCAGCACACGCAGCCGGCACTTTGCCAGCCGCGTGTGCTGCCTGATCGCCGCCGCTCTGCGGCGATCCGCCGCGAGCAGCGGCGAAAGAGGGTCCCCCCAGCCGCCTGAGCCCAGCGCAGCCGGAACAAAAAGTTCCGGCCAGCGCTAAGGGCTGGATCGGAGGCGGCTGACGTCAGCTGACGTCGATGACGTCACTCCGCTCGTCGCTATGGCGACGATGTAAGCAAAACAAGGAAGGCTGCTCATTGCGGCCTTCCTTGTTTATTCTGGGCGCCGGAGGCGATCGGAAGAACGCCTCCGGAGCGCCCTCTAGTGGGCTTTCATGCAGCCAACTTTCAGTTGGCTGCATGAAATAGTTTTTTTTTTATTAAAAAAAAACCCCTCCCGCAGCCTCCCTGGCGATCTTAATAGAACGCCAGGCAGGTTAAGTAGGTAGTAGAAATCTGAGAGAACCTACAGGTTTTGGTCTAGTCCACCTCTTCATGGGGGATTCTCAGCATGGCCTTTATTCTTTAAAAAGACATTTACATAAAGATGCTGCACAGCCTCCCTGCACATTTTTTTTTAGCATTTGGACGGAGCAACTGCCATTCACTAAATGCTTTTGAAAATAAAACAAACCCTGTGTATCCCCCATGAGATGGGCTAGTCCAAAACCTGTCAGATTCCTACTACCTACTCCTACTGTAAGTGACAGCAACATAGGAGAAAAGTAATGTATGGCTCATTTTACTCTGAAAGTAATGCACTTCTTATGTGTATGTGTTTACATGTATTTATTACATTTTACAATTTTCACGATAGCGGTCCTTTAAAACAGATATGAGCACTTGGTATCCTGACTCGTTTGTACAATACACACTAATTATCAAGATCGTTTAAAATAAATAAACTTCAGGCATATAACTTCAAATCATGGGGAGATTCCTAGTAAGAAAAATCCCATTTGCTACAAATTATAATGAAAATGATATTCAATTCCTGAGATGGAATTTCTGCTGGGACATTTTTCTGCTCAGTCCATTAGCAGCTGGGGATGATAAGGAGCTTCAATTTCTCCAGCTCTACATTAACTCTTTATATATATATATATATATATATATATATATATATATATATACATATATACTGAACAGCCTTCTTCCTATAGGCGATGACCAGCCAACAAACTTCTAACAGCGTTAAAGTGATACTGAAGCGAAAAAAAACTTATGATATAATGAATTGTATGTGTAGTAAAGATAATTCATAGAACATTAGCATCAACGAAAAGAGTTTCATATTTTTATTTTCAGTTATATAGCTTTTTTTTTTTTTTTATAACACTGCATCATTCTCTAATATTGGCAGTTTACAAACCACGCTGTATTTTAACCACTTAAACCCAACTGGACGAACATTCTCGTCCAGTTGGGCTGCGCGCACTCCTGTGTGTGCTCCCGCCGCCGGCTGTTAGCCCAGCGATCAATGAAAGGGATTATAGATCCCTTTCATTAATCGAAGCCCCCCGCAGAAAAGCCGACAGCGTCATCAGACGCTGCGGTTTTTCTGAGTTCAAAAAGTTCCCCGTCTTCATTCTTGTTCCTGGGAGAGAGATCGAACGCTCCGAGGACTTTTTGACTGTGGCCATCTTGTGGCAAAATAGTACAACTACACCCACATCCACTTTTTATTAAATAAATACATTTTTAACATTTAAAATTAGCTGTTTACCTCCCACATCAAAAAATACCCAAATAAAATTTTTAATTAAAAAAAAAAATTACAATAAAAAAAATCATAAATAGTTATGTAAGGGTCTGAACTTTTTAAATATGCATGTCAAAGGAGCATATTAATAAATTTTTTTTAAATTATGGGTTTGTAAAAAGTGATGGACGCAAATTGAAAAAATGCACCTTCATTTCCAAATAAAATATTGGCGCCATACATTGTGATAGGAACATAATTTAAATGGTGTAATAAGCGGGACAAATGGGAAAATAAAATACATGGATTTTAATGATGGTAGCATGTATTAATTTCAAACTATAATGGCCAAAAGCTGATAAATGATTTTCTTTCCATTTCTTTCTTAATATTCCTGTTAAAATGGATTTAGAATAAATTAATTCTCAGCAAAATGTATCACCCAAAGAAAGCCTAATTGGTGGCAGAAAAAACAAGCTATAGACCAATTCATTGTGATGAGTAGTGATAAAGTTATTGGCAAATGAATGGGAGGTAAAAGTTGCTCAGATGCAAAAAATAAACAACCCTTCGGGCTTAAAGAGACTCTGAAGCAAGAATAAATCTTGCTTCAGAGCTCAAAGTTAGCAGGGGCACGTGTGCCCCTGCTAAACCGCCGCAATAGCGCCGCTAAACGGGGGTCCCTTGACCCCCAAACCCCCCACTGCGACACTTAGTCGCAGACTTGGTCGCTCCTGGAGGCAGGGCTAACGGCTGCAGCCCTGCCTCCAGTCGCGTCTATCAGAGGCGGATCTCCGCCTCTCCCCTGCCCCTCTCAGTGAAGCAAGACTGAGAGGGGTGGGGTAGAGGCGGAGATACGCGCTGACAGACGCGTGTGGGGCAGGGCTGCGGCAGTTAGCCCTGCCCCAACCAGGAAGCGCTCCCCCGCATTACGGAGGGGATTTGGGGGTGAAGGGACCCCCGGTAAGCCGCGGGATAGCGGCGGTTTAGCAGGGGCACACGTGCCCCTGCTATCTATGAGGTCTGAAGCGAGATTTATTCTCGCTTCAGACTCTCTTTAAAGGGGAACTGAAGAGAGAGGTATATGGAGGCTGTCATGTTTATTTCCTTTTAATCAATACCAGTTGCCTGGCAGCCCTGCTGGTCTATTTCTCTGCAGTAGTATCTGATTAAAACCAGAAACAAGCATGCAGCTAGTCTTGTCAGATCAGACTTATAAGTCTGAACCACTGAAACACCTGATCTGCTGCATGCTTGTTCAGGGGCTATGGCTAATAGTATTAGAGGCAGAGGATCAGCAGGGCTGCCAGGCAACTGGTATTGTCTAAAAGGAAATAAATATGACAGGCTCCATATACCTCTCTCTTCAGTTCCCCTTTAAGTGGTTAAACTATGAAACAGAGCAGAGCTAATGACCCTTTGAACTTTCCTGCAGTAAAACCTTAAACAAATAAGAAACAGTGAGAGGCAGGATGAGATAAGTGCTTCAGAAAACAGCACTGTAGCTGACCAAGCTTGGTCGGAGTTTATAGAAGCTCTTTTTCATTGATGACAACTGAAGTTTCTTAACTCTTCCTGTACTGGAAACAAAATGAGACTCACATCTGTGCTACTAATGTTCTATTTCTTAGCTGTGCTACACATGCAAATCATTATATCATCGTTTATTTTCACTTCAGATTCCCTTTAAAAGATGGTTATGATCGCCCATAGGAGCTTGTGAAAGTCCCAGCTACACACGGGGATGAATATAACCTGGTAGTGTTCAAGATATATATAGACAAAAAATCAGCGTCAGGGGAATCAGGTAATAGATTGCTGCTGAGGAAAGACTGTCCAAAAGTCCACACAGATAAAACTATTTAAAAATCAGCGCAGATCATAAGTGAATCCATTGTTTCACAATCAGCTGTATTTCACCAAAGTGGACATCCAGTTTATACATCCAAGTGATAGACCATCACCCAGAGGATTAGAAGGCGCTTACTGTCACAGGAGCCCCAGTGGTCCGAACACAAATTGCCTTCCAATCGGTTTCAGCACACGGATCATGCAAGCTATGGTCGCACTCGGTGCACGGAAATCGACGGAACTTGGGCAGCAGCCCGACTAGAAGGGAGCCTGTGAGGTACGGTAATTACAACTTTACACACTATTTCAGGGTATCTGCCACCACCTCTGTTTTCTAAGACAGAGGAACTCACTAACTGGCTATTTCTCGACCTGTAAATAAAACGGTTAAAACACGCTGTATTCTGTCTATATATCAACAATAGTAGCGTGTCTTCAGAGACCTGAGTTCTGTTTCTGTGTATGCTGAATAATAGGGTAGCTGGAACAACAAATGACGATAGCGTCGGTTTATTGAAAGCAATATAAATAATTAATATATACAGACAATCATTAAAGTCAACAATTACTAAAACACTAATAGCCAGTATGAAATAAAAAAAGGGAGAAAATACTTAGGGTTTGTGGAAATATGTCCGTTCTGAGAAAATCAGAAAGTTCTTGGTTCAGTAGCAAAGTCCAAATAAACCGGATGCCAGCATGTCCTCAAGCTGGCAAGGATGTAATTCAGGAAGATGTTCAAAGTGGAGGACACTGAGTTTGGCTCCTCTGCCATTCTTATGCCCCTGATCCAGTAGGAGAGAGTGAGGGTGGGAGCCACACACCCCCTTAGAAGATGAGATGAGTCCTCCCCTTGTCCTGGGGACCAGAAATAATATCTAACCATATATGGGCTCTATCTCACAGAACCGTACAGGTCAGGGCAGATTTACTAACATTTTCAGGTCTGTCTTGATCGACCCAGCAGCCTGATACCAAACATGAGGGGTGGGACCCCTGTGGTATCATCAGGGCACTTTCAAACTGCCTAACTAGCAGTCTTTACCTCAGAATGTTCTGAAACGTTCTCAGAACCAGCGCCAGACAGGGCCCTACATGCTCTGTTAGTTTGGAGGGTCTGCCAGCCTGGCAATACAGAAAATATGACACATATAGCAGTTTATGGAATATGATATACATCTGGGATTTACAGCAGGTCATTCCTAGGGGACTGCTCTTTTGAAGCTTGCAGCAGCAAGCTACGTGTCAGCTCCCCTGCTGGGAGGGTAGCCAGAATGTCTGACTTCTTCTCAACTAAATTGGTTCTGCCATCCTGCTTATCAACTACATCTGATGGATGGGCCATCAGCACAGCTTGAAGCCAGGGACACTCTGCAACAGGCTGTTGCCTTTTGGTGGAAGGAGGGAAAGAAAAAAAACCCCCAGGAATGTCAGTTCTGATTCCTGTAATGGCTGCACAAATTTCGCCAGAAAGCGATCAGAAATTGGACTGTGCTGATCCTTCCAATTCGCCCGCGTTTCTCACGGCTGTTCCGTGACACTTACCAGTTGCTGATAACCCACGTTATAAGGCTGTATGTCTCACATTCAGTGGTAAGGGGCACCAGGAAAAGACCAGGCTCCAAACTCCTTACAATCCAGTCTTCTGGGATCCTTCTTATCCCATCAGTGTACAGACATATGACCCATTGTATGATGATACAATGGGTCATATGTCTGTACCATGATGGGATAAGAAGGATCCCAGAAGACTGGATTGTAAGGAGTTTGGAGCCTGGTCGTTTCCTGGTCCCCCTTACCACTGAATGTGAGACATACAGCCTTATAACATGGGTTATCAGCAACTGGTAAGCTCCTTCTAATCCTTTGGGTGATGGTCTACCACTTAAAGAGACTCTGAAATCTTTTAAAATACAGCTTTTTATTGCAAAAAGCTGTTCAACATTATTGCCCTAACTAAAATGCCGCATCCCTGCGGCTGAAATCTAACTAAATTCCCCAAACTCCCCGGGGCACACTGCAGTGAGCACTTCCGTGAGAGGCAGAGCTTTCTGCTACAGCTCTGCCTCTACACACATCTATCAGCGCAGATCGCCGCCTCTCCCCCGCCCCTCTCAGTCTTCCTTCACTGAGAGGGGCGGGGGAGAGGCGGAGATGCGCATGGAGGGAGGGCTGCAGCTGAAACCTCTGCCTCCCACGGAAGCGCATATGGCAGCAAAATCCACGACCAAGAAAGTCGTGGATTTTACGAGGGGAGTTTGGGGGGGATTTAGTTAGATTTCAGCCGTGGGGATGCGGCATTTTAGTTAGGGCAATAATGTTGAACAGCTTTTAGCAATAAAAAGCTGTATTTTAGGAGACCTCAGCGTTTCTTTAAGTGTTTAAGATAGGAATGAGAAAAACAGATAAGCGCTCAAACAGTTCAGTCCTAAGGTGCAATAGAGGCACCCCTGGTGTGGTCTCAGCTGGTCAAAGCAGGTATAATTGGAATGGCGTCCAGGGTTAGACACAGATCTCCCCCCAATAATGTAACGACTCACCAGATGGTGCGGCCTAGAGGGCCCGTCTGCGCAGCAGGGGTATTGGCCACCCCTCAGCCTCTCTGGCGAATCTCCACTGCTGATCCCTCTTGCTGAACCTCCAGAAAAATATATAAGAGACGCTTCACATAGCGTAAAAGGGATTAATCCCGTATTTATTAAAAAGTAGGTTAGGTTTAAAAGTGAGCGTTGCTCGTGTTACAGTACTAAAACTGCGGTGTGGGACTTAGGCTAACATGCAGCCAAATGCTCAGAGGCAACCACCGGAGATGAACTCCGCAGAGCAAAATCCCCGCCGCCAGATCAAAAACAAAGATGGCGCCCGTCAGCCAATCACCGCGTCCGGTGACGTCAGACGCAACGCTGCTCCGTAGCTCCGCCCTACGCGTTTCGTCGCTATGGCGACTCCTCAGGGGCTACGGAGCCATTAGAGCAGCGTGTTTATATAGCGTATGTGAACATGCGCGCTAGTGGCTGCCTGCTAGCTCACTCCCACATCGCTTACATCATCCAACAGATAATAATGGGTAAACTATAAACAGTCCTAATCACTTAGTATCTCCCGTAGCAGCACATGATTAGATTAAATATAAAACTAAAAACAGAAGCATGTTTGTTAATCAGAAATCCTATACGGATTCCGTAAGTTACATTAACATTGAGCTTTCAATGCGAGAGTGACCCCTAATGGTCAATTCAGTGTCACACTACAAGGCAGATATAGCTAATACACGTAAAATTCATGTCTACCAGACAGTCAGAAGAACATTAAATGTTCTTCTGACTGTCTGGTAGACATGAATTTTACGTGTATTAGCTATATCTGCCTTGTAGTGTGACACTGAATTGACCATTAGGGGTCACTCTCGCATTGAAAGCTCAATGTTAATGTAACTTACGGAATCCGTATAGGATTTCTGATTAACAAACATGCTTCTGTTTTTAGTTTTATATTTAATCTAATCATGTGCTGCTACGGGAGATACTAAGTGATTAGGACTGTTTATAGTTTACCCATTATTATCTGTTGGATGATGTAAGCGATGTGGGAGTGAGCTAGCAGGCAGCCACTAGCGCGCATGTTCACATACGCTATATAAACACGCTGCTCTAATGGCTCCGTAGCCCCTGAGGAGTCGCCATAGCGACGAAACGCGTAGGGCGGAGCTACGGAGCAGCGTTGCGTCTGACGTCACCGGACGCGGTGATTGGCTGACGGGCGCCATCTTTGTTTTTGATCTGGCGGCGGGGATTTTGCTCTGCGGAGTTCATCTCCGGTGGTTGCCTCTGAGCATTTGGCTGCATGTTAGCCTAAGTCCCACACCGCAGTTTTAGTACTGTAACACGAGCAACGCTCACTTTTAAACCTAACCTACTTTTTAATAAATACGGGATTAATCCCTTTTACGCTATGTGAAGCGTCTCTTATATATTTTTCTGGAGGTTCAGCAAGAGGGATCAGCAGTGGAGATTCGCCAGAGAGGCTGAGGGGTGGCCAATACCCCTGCTGCGCAGACGGGCCCTCTAGGCCGCACCATCTGGTGAGTCGTTACATTATTGGGGGGAGATCTGTGTCTAACCCTGGACGCCATTCCAATTATACCTGCTTTGACCAGCTGAGACCACACCAGGGGTGCCTCTATTGCACCTTAGGACTGAACTGTTTGAGCGCTTATCTGTTTTTTTCTGTTTCAACTGTTTACTGATAGCGCTCCACCTCTATCTTGGTGTATTGTTTAGCCTTATCAATATTTATTTGTTGTGAAGCGCTTATATACCTGTATTCTCTAAGATAGGAATGAGGCGAATTACTGCACTGGGTCCCCGGTTCGAGTCCCAGCCAGGTCATCATCTGCAAGGAGTTTGTATGTTCTCCCCACGTCTGCATGGGGTTCCCCCGGGCACTCCGGTTTCCTCCCACATCCCAAAAACATACAGATAGGTTAATTGGCTCCCCCTTAAATTGGCCGTAGACTACAACACATACACTACATAATACAAACCGACATAGGACTATGGTGGGGATTAGATTGTGAGCTCCTCTGAGGGACAGCTAGTGACAAGACTATATACTCTGTACAGCGCTGCGGAAGATGTCGGGGCTATATAAATACTAAAATAATAATAATAATAAATTACATTTCAGAATCCTGGATTGAGGGGAGAAGCCAAGAAAGTTACGGGACATGGTGGCCGGGTCCGGGGCAGATGGGCCTGGTAGGGGTGCGATGGGTGAGAGGACTGGGGGAAAGCATCAACAGAATATTGACCTGGATTGTGTTTGTTTCTACCTGCTAACCACTCATTTCATTATGTAAATTATTTTTATTTATTTTTATAAAATACAGAATGTAAAATAAAAATAAGATGGTTATGATAAGGCTTTAATTTACAAAGGCACAAAATTAGAGGTTAAAAGCACACGGTAATGGAATAAAACCATGGATCCCAGTCCTCCCAACAATGCATTAAAAAAGCAAAGGTGTATTAATGCACAGACAACAACATATGGGGGTTAATGTTACATTTCAGAACAGGACACAGTTAGAGGTCATCTGGAGTAGTCCCTACTCATGGGCAGATACATGGCTATACATAAAACCTCAGGTCTACCCAGGTTCTGTGCATTTACAAGCCTTAACTAACTGTACAGGTGCAAAATGTTCCCAGCCACAGGAGCGCAAACAAGGTGGTTTGCAGCCAGGGCTACACATGCGCAGTTGTCCACAACTACCGGGGATGACAGCTGAAGAATGGGGAGGATGGACACTGAAAAAGCACACAGACTGTAGGGGGCTGCAGGAAGCCCCGGGCAAGTATAAATCCTTTTGTTGTATTTATCACAGGCTTACTTTAAAGTGGATCGGAGATAAACTTTTACTCATTGCATAATTGCGTTACTTTCTTATAGTTTATAGGGCATTCCTCAAGCCAAATGCTTTTTTTTAATACTCAATTCCCTATAAACTAAACAAGCCTCACCCACAGCTTCTCCAGTGCCTTGGCAATTTGAGACAGATGTAGCAAGGGCTTATGGGAGCTCAGTCTGGACAGGAGGATGTGGCGTTACTAGCCAGAGGTTTCAGAGGCAGAGGGGAGGAGTGAAGTTTTCACAGGCTGAGGGCTGGAGATGCAGAGCAGCTTTGCCTGTGTGTAATAATCACAAGCAGAACATGGCTGCTCTCATTGCATCACAAAAATAAATAATCATATACTGTTGAAGCTGTTTGCAGCTATATTTGCTATGTAAACTATCTAAACTTTAGATAAGATATATAGACAACGTACTCGTTATAGTTTTTCATCTCGGATCCACTTCAAGATATTTTGAACCTTTACTTGTCTAATCACCTGCTGTCAAAAGGAGTAAGCTAGTTTAATCGCACTTCTGTTTGTGACATTGGCCAGAAGAGTTCAGTGTGCTCAATAGAACATTCATAGACAGCAGTCACCAGTGGGGATTATGGGAAATGTGGTCCTGTGTCCAACAGACAGATGATTCAGGAGACCGCATCAATCCCTCCCGATTGGCCTGCTGCTACAAAGCTGCAGTAAGGTCAAAATGATCAGACCATCAAGATATTCAAAGCTATCTAAATTCCACTACATGCCTAATTTATTAAATGTTGTAAAGTGAACCTGATCAGAGGATGGTCAGAATGTGCATGGGAGGTTTTCAAGGAGACCACAGTTCCTCTTTAAGATACATATATGTTCATCAACACAAGCCTGACAGCAGACTCTGCTGTGCAGAACATCTGCTGACTGCTATAGCTCTGAGAAAAGTCACCAGCTAAGTAGCCACTGGGGGAAGGAATGGGGCAATAGCAGCAGGACCTTTAACCCATAAAGTAGAAGCTGATTGGCTATTCATTAGAAATAACATGACAAAGTTCATATTCTTCTACATGCATTTGGGTACCGAATAGAAAAAAATAAATAAATCTATAGCATATACAGTACTACATACTATGTGAGGGGAACATATTTTGCTGAAGAGGCACGTATTAACCCCCGTTTGTATGGGTACTCAATGGCATGCAAATAATTCTAAGATGATGTTGGTGAAAATGAGCCAATTAAACATAATACAGGGAATACTGACAACAGGAAGTTAACTATTGTGACTTCCATTATCAAGCTACATCCCCAAGACCAGGCACTGGAATTCACCATTGTTCGCTGGCAGCAGTTACTGCTAGGAATCATGGGAAGTGTAGTTCGCTGGCAGCAGTTACTGCTAGGAATCATGGGAAGTGTAGTTCTGTATCCAACAGGCAGCAATTACCATTAGCAGCATCAACCCCTCTCAACAGTAAAGCTTTTTCGTTTGGGTTTAAAATGACAATGCCATTAGGATATTAAAAACTATTTAAAAGAAACTCTGCTTTCCTAGAACATTCCCCATACACCATTCCTGATTTTCCTCAGCTCAAACTTATTTTTATACCATTAAAGTATGTAAAATTGCTTGTTTCTTCACTTGATCATTCTTTGTTAAAGAAAATCTTAGGTGGGTGTGGTGTGGTTTTTTTTTGTTTGTTCTCAGTGATGTACAAACTCTGTGACCGCAGTGCCTGGGGATAGGAATGGTCAACAAGATGGAAATCATTTTTAGTTGATGCAGGTTTATGCAAATTTTGTATGCAGATTTAAAGGGACACTTATGACTAAAAAAGAAAAAAAACTACTCGCTCGGATCCTCCTGTACCCAACAGCTACTTCCATTTTCAGCGACAGGCCTGGGAACGCGACTGATTCTTTGCGTTCCTGGCCACAATAGCAGTATAGAGGGCGCTATTGCGGCCAGGAAGTAGAAAACAGTGGGGACAGGAGCATCCGAGCAACACCGCATGGGGACAGGACAGCTACAGGGGACTGGTAGAAGCACCAGGTGAGTAACTTTTTTATTTTTTTGCTTTAAAGGAGTATAAAACCCTGACATAATATTCAATAAAAACATGGTTTCCTACTTTTTATATGCCATACGGTTATCATATTTGCATTTGTGCATAAGTATTATTAATTTAGAAATTAGTTTCCCAAAAGTACAGTTTTTTGCTTTAAGAGCTGCCTTTGCATTTTATTCATAACTGGTTTTATTCATTATGTATTGAAAGCCGAAATGCTTTGAGTGTGTCTGTGTCCAGGAGCTTCTGCACAGTCAGAGAATGTGTCACATTCCTCACTTGATACAATTAAGAAACCACAAGATAACATTATCTACACTTCAGATGCCTCCAGATTTCTCTGCACTGAACTTTCAAGACCTGTGTTTAACTAAATGAATTCTGTTGTAGTAAAAAAAAAATAAAAATGCTGGTAGTATATAATAATATGCTGTAAATAATTTTTTAGAGCAAAAAAGAAATGCTGAGTTTCATTCCGCTTTAAGTGACCCTTTAAGCAGCTTAAAAATCGACCAATAGAATTCTGCCAAAACAGAAGAACATACATCTGCGTAAGGCTGCATCAACTCACAATTATTTGCATCTCATTGACCATGCCTACCAGAGATCATTCCCCCTGCATAGCTTCCTGGCAGTGGCAGAGAGTGTAAACTCCGGCCCATTACAGAGCACAGCACACTATTATGGTCTGGGGAGAAGGGTTGGGTTGGCACTGCTTAGAACATTTCATAGAGCTCCATTCACAGAAGCGGACAGAGGACAGTACAGGGGAGGGAAGAACGGAAGAAGAAAATCACTTTGCATGAACAATAGCATGTGGGGGTATATACTGCATTTTAATTCAGAATTCACTAGCTCCCTGCAACAGGAAACCAAGGGGAAAGACATGTGAAGGCTGCCAGGTTTATTTCCCTTTAAACCATACCAGTTACCTGGCAGTCCTGCTGATCTCTTTGGCTGCAGTCACACACCTGAAACAAGCATGCAGCTAGTCTTGTAAGATTTGTCAGAAACAGCTGATCTGCGTGCTTGTTCAGGGTCTATGGCTAAGAGTATTGAAGGCAGAGGATCAGCGCGGCAGCCAGGCAATCTGTATTGTTTAAAAGGGAACAAATGTCAGTCTCCTTATGTCTCTCACCTTGGGTTCCCTTTATGCCTTGTACACACTCACCTTTCACCTCAAACCTTACAGAGTCGCTGACCCAGTTCTACAGTCTGGATTTTCATATAGACAGCATTTGGAAAGCTATATATAGATGTAAATCCAGGTCACTGACTCAGTACAACTGTGACATCATCAGATGAACATGACAGGCATCTGGCAAACAAAGTCACCAACACCCATGTTTATAGTACAGGTTCTCTAGGATGTTTTAAACAGACCGAATCCAAGCGACTTCTGGCTAATTAAAATTTGACTGATTATATAGAGGTGGTCAATATAATGCTAATGATTTCAACAGGCAAGCACAAATAAGGAGATTGGAATTAAGCCAAACACTTCCTGTGGATTTGGGTTGGCACCACTCTAAGCTCTATACAATATGCATGATACCTGAACAACAGAGTGGCTTCAACTGCTGACCAACAAGGTGCAGCAGAGTTTTTGGACTAAGAATGACACCATTTATTGGCAAATTCAACAGACTGCAAATACAAGCTGTGTGTTTCTTTCTTGTGGCATCATACCTGATAAAGGCATTATTAGACCACATACCTGCATGTTCCAAAAAAATTGCACTCCCAGTCTATTGTGATAACAAATATGATCATACTTCCTCCAGAGTTTTAACCTTCTCAGCGATAACCAGGAATGATCACCAATATGCAAATTGTTCCAAATTAATGCAAATGTATGCACATTTTATGCAAATATATGCAGCTTTAAAATTGACCAATTTAAACATGGGTTTTAATTGATCGGTCAATTTTCAAACGGCATACATTTGCACAAAAATGTGCATAATTTTGCAACAAATTGCATTTGCATCTCAATCATCCCTAGCGATAACCCAAGTCAGGCTCAGGCCAAAAATCGACAGCTCAAAGCAGTAACCCTGACTCGTGGTAGCACTGGGAGGTATGTGGAGAGCCTGTGCACAGCAGGCGTTTGCATCTCAGGCCAGGTTCACAGTGGTCAGTTGCATAACATACACGTTATAATGAGTGTGAACTGCACTGGAGACTGGTCAAAGCCTTTAATACAAAGCTTGCACGCAGCAAGCTAGAATAACACGATCCATGATTGTGAACAGGCCCATAGAATTGTATGGGCAGTGAGTTGACATGCAAAATTTTTCTGCAATGCAACTGACCACTGTGAACAGGGCCTCACCTCCCCGGAATGCAGATGCTGGTAGCCATTCTTCTTCTGGTCCTCGGAGGCTCTGGATCCCTCTGGTGAGATTGCCATCTGTCCTCAGGACAACATATAGCAATCTCACTATATGGGTAGAGCACTACCTGGTGGACGGAGAGAGAATTGCAGTTCTGAACTCTGGGGATGTGGGTCTGTGCAGCGGCTGCCACAGAAGTCACTGCGGTATGATTTTTTTTTTCCGGGCTTTTAGGGTCTAAGAGCTTGTGAAAAAAATTGCACGGCTTCTAGCCCATAAAATCTGGAAGGAATCATACCGCTAGGGAGGTTAATTAATTAAAGAAGAAATCTAGCCTAAACAAACATACTGTCATTAAGTTACATTAGTTATGTTACGGTAATTAAAATAGATAGGTAATCTAATATTTTACCCACACTGTTTTAAAAGAACAGGCAAATGTTTGATTTCATGATGGCAGCCATCTTTTTGGTTGAAAGGAGGTGACAGGGAGCATGAGACAGTTCCAACTGTCCTGTGTCACCTCTCCCAGTTGCATGAACAACATAGGAAATCCCATCATTTTTTTCTTTGATGGGTGGAGCTTAGTAAAAAATGCAGCTAAAAATGATGCTTTGGTAAGAAAAACAAAGTTCTAATGCTGTGAAACTGTTAAAGAAACCCCAAGCCTTTTCAGTTTAAAGGAGAAACGAAGTAGGATTCGGAGCGTTCATTATGCCCAGTTCAAACATCCAATCACTTGGAGAGAAATCTTTTTTCCTTTCTTAAAATGCCAATGCGATTTATTGGTATGTGAACTGAACACAGAATTTGCTCACTTCCTTTATTAAATTGATATTCCACAGCTCACTAAGCTCCCCCCCCCCCCCAGTGTGTCTGTACAGGACTAGAGATTGCTTGTGTCATTGCTTTACATAGCTGTAAGGTTCATGATCAGACCAGAGACCAGATACATGTCTGCCCGTGTATTTCATTCACCAGGCTGAGCCCATACAAGGAACAGCACCCTGTCATTCTAGGTGCTGAAACTGCACATGAACAGCTGTGTGTGCAAATCTGGCCTCTGGGAATAATGTATAGACAGATGCTCCTCCCAGATAAGCCAAAGCCAGCACATCGCATAAACTTCTTTATTATTGATTGCAAAGTTAAAAAGCCAACGTTCGAGCCGTGCACGGCCCCTTTCAAGTGACAAACTTTTCTAGGCAACCATCCGTCCACCACTCAAGGGTTAAATGTGCTTATTCTGGTATCCGCTGCAGACGCTTGTTGGATACACATCACTGTTTAGTGATTGCAAAGAGGAGCTCTAAGGCCCCATCCACACTTAGAAACGCAAAACGCCGTTGTTTTGCAGGAGTGATTTTCCCCCGATTTCACACACAAAAAAATAATCAATGAACACTGTGGCGATTTTGCCGCGATCGCATTTAGCGCTTCTATAGCCCTGAAACGCGATTGCCGGGAAATTGCCTGAAAATGGTGCAGGCGGCATGTTTTGCGATTTGCGGCGATTACCGCAAATCACCCAAGTAAGAACGGGCCCATAGGGTTTCATTAGAGTTTGAGAGTTTTGCCGAAATGGCGGCAAAACACTAGTGTGAATTGGGCCTTACTCTCTACCAGAAGTATATTTAACCTTTAAGCAGGGACAGATTGTTGCTTAGAGCAATTTTGCCAGTCAAAGCAGGGTAAGGGCTAGTTAGCAGTGCATCAGTAGCATTGCAGAATAATTATGCGTGTCAATTCACTGCCCATATAATAATTCTATGGGCCTGTTCACAGTACTGCGCTGTAATGGATTACGTTATTCTAACTCGCTGCATGCAAGCTTTGCATTAATGTCTATGTTCAGTCTCCATTGCAGTTCACACTTATTCTAACGTGCGCCTTATGCAACTGACCACCGTTTGCCAGAATGCTGAAGACACTTGTAAAAACGCAGGTCATCAACATGCAGTTCAAGGATCCCTCTAACCATGCACATGGCTGTATAAAATGAGTCTGCTTTTATTTTGTGTTGCACAAAGCACTGGAGTTTAGCTGGCTGATCACTCGCTCAGCCCACAGTAAATGGTTTGCACGCCTTGTAAGCAAAGGTGCTGATGACCCAATATGACTGTCTTCTGGGAGAAACCGGATAATTTCTACATTGAGGAGTTACTGTCTTATGTACAATTATTATCATACAGGTAACATTAGCGTCCGTTAGCAAACGCAAAAGAAAGAACGTCAATCCCTCTTGTTCCATTTAAAAATAAATCACTCTTCTCCAAAAGGGATGTTGTGCAGTCCCAGCAGTGACCGGAACACAAGTCCACACTGTATTATCAGGTCTTCAATCCACCCCCAAAGCTTTCAGCTGACGTTCTATCTCCTCGTCTGATATTGTTGAGGTTTTGGATGCGGCTGCGGAGGGAAGGCCTTTGGCTGCTGATGGGGCGTTTGCCATCTGAAAACAAAAACAAAGATATATTATGCAAAAGCAAAAACAATAAAACACAAAATAAAAAAAATATCAATTCCTTGTAAAACTACCCCCCCCTGCCCCCCAAAAAATAAATACAAATAAAACAAACAAGTAGCAGGAGTCTTCTCTCAAAGGAAACAAAAATTAAAATTTTTACTTAAGCCCACAGTAGAGACTGGTCTTGGCCATTTCTGCCGGAGAGGCAAGCAGATACTGTGCCTGCCTGTACGAGGTGTTCAGGGTACCACCCAGCAGTGGAAGCCGTGGTGTGTGTGTGGGGGGGGGGGGCAGCACTGGATCAAGTGTACTAAGGAGCATGAGGGAAGCCTTATGAGTATCCAGAGGATTCCCCCTCCTGAGGTAAGTACCCCTAGGGCACACATGCCAAACTCCAGCCCACTGGTCGAATCTGGCCCTCAGAGCCATTAAATTTGGCCCTCAAAGGTCACGTTGCATTATGCTTGGCCCACTCTAGACCACCAGGGAAGCTAAATTGAAGGTGAAGTCCTAGATCACCAAGGAAGCCATATGGGGGAGGGAGTGGGAAAGCACTAAACACCAGGGAACTGTATAGGGGGAAGAAGGGGGCCACCTGGGAACTTTATAAGGTAGGAAGGTGGCCAGTAGACACTGAGGTTGGCTCGCGACTATACAATTTTGGCCCACTTTTCATTTGAGTTTGACACCCCTGCTCTAGGGGCATTTTCTTTCCCCTACAGGCCCTCTTTCAAATTAGTTTCAATGCAGGTAAACTCCAGGTCAGCTGCACTTTGAAGTCAGTTACTCAGTTTTACCAGGTGTACACAGACCTTTGTCTAAAGTTGAAACTTAGGCTGCCAGAAAGCAACCTGAACTCTAAGCTCCATGTTCACAGTCCTAAGATTTGATGGACAGCACTGAAGTCAGCATCAAATGAAACAAAGTAGCAACAGGTATTCAAAGAAAACCTTTAGTTCCGGTTCAAAAATCTGCTAAAAACATTTCTGATACTGAAAAACATCCCAAGGTTACATACCTTTCCTGAGATTTCAATGCCAATCTCATCCAGCACCTGATTCACAATGTCTTGGCTTTCTTCCTCATCGTCTGAAGCATCGAAAATATCATCCAAAGTGTCGTTTACTGTGGAGGAGAAACACAAAGGTCAGAACAGGGCCCGGGGGTGATATCACATGACAACCCACTTTCATGCACTATATATACAAATGTATGTGTGGTAGTTTCCTTGCTTGTCAAAAAGGTATCTACTCCATGCATCTGGTTGGCCACAGTCAGCCTGGGAAAACTATTTCACCTGCCCATCCCTGGCCTTCCTAAAAGCCCTTAACTGCGCATGCTCAGAATGCTTCCGGCCACGGGGGCCCTACTAAGGAGGTGCATGGCCAGGGCCATGCATGCACACTATTCAGTGACTACTGGGGCTGACAGCAGGAGAAAGGACGGGAGTCCACAGACTACAGTGGGCTGGAGGAAGCTCCAGGAAAGTTGCATAGTTATTTGGGTTGAAAAAAAAAGACATAAATCCATCGAGTTCAGCCAAAAAAAGTACACCAACCTGCAACCTCTCATATCCCTGTTGATCCAGAGGAAAGCAAAAAACCCTTACAAGGCATGGTCCAATTAGCCCCAAAAGGGAAAAAAATCCTTCCCGACTCCAGATGGCTATCAGATAAAATCCCTGGATCAACACCACTGGGCATTACCTAGTAATTATAGCCATGATGTCTTTCAGCGCAAGGAAAGCATCGAAGCCCCCTTAAATGCAGATATAGAATTTGCCATACCTACTTCCTGTGGCAATACAGTCCACATTATAATCACTCTTACTGTAAAGAATACTTTCCTAAATACAGTGAAGGAAATAATTATTTGACCCCTCACTGATTTTGTAAGTTTGTCCAATGACAAAGAAATGAAAAGTCTCAGAACAGTATCATTTCAATGGTAGGTTTATTTTAACAGTGGCAGATAGCACATCAAAAGGAAAATCGAAAAAATAACCTTAAATAAAAGATTGATTGTCATTTTGTGCTCCTTCCATTTTCGAACAATCGCACCAACAGTTGTCACCTTCTCTCCCAGCTTCTTGCTAATGGTTTTGTAGCCCATTCCAGCCTTGTGCAGGTCTACAATTTTGTCTCTGACATCCTTGGACAGCTCTTTGGTCTTTCCCATGTTGGAGAGTTTGGAGTCTGCTTGATTGATTCTGTGGACAGGTGTCTTTTATACAGGTGACTAGTTAAGACAGGTGTCCTTAATGAGGGTGACTAATTTAGTAGAAGTGTCTAACCACTCTGTGGGAGCCAGAACTCTTAATGGTTGGTAGGGGTTCAAAAACTTATTTCACTCAATGAAATGCAAATCAGTTGCTATCTTTTATTTAAGGTTATTTTTTCGATTTTCCTTTTGATGTGCTATCTGCCACTGTTAAAATAAACCTACCATTGAAATGATACTGTTCTGAGACTTTTCATTTCTTTGTCATTGGACAAACTTACAAAATCAGTGAGGGGTCAAATAATTATTTCCTCCACTGTATATAGCGAAAGCTTTTTTCCTCCATGCGCAGAACATGTCCTCTAGACCTTTGCAAAAGTCTAGTGACAAAAACAAAAAAACAAAAAAAAAAAACACAACAACTCATCTGCCAAGCTTTTAGATTTCCCTCTGATGTATTTATACGTTGATTAGATCCCCTCTAAGGCGTCTTTTCTCTAGACTAAATAAACCCAGTTTATCTAACCTTTCCTGGTAAGTATAGATCCTTAGGTTGTATTTATCTAAGGTTTACTTTAAATTCACTTTTCTGCACCCCTCACCTTGGTACAAAATAATCCAGGAAGAAGTTTTTACCACCCAAAACTGGACACCAATTGCCTCAAAACAGAGAGTGCTTCAAAGTATTAAACTTCAGCCTGGGAAGGCAGAGGTTAATATATTCCAGCCAGAAAGATTATTTCCAGACTGTCAGTATGAATCACTGCTCTTTGCATTATCCAATAAAGGTCAGAGGTTGTTTTGTTATTTTATTCCACAGCATCCAACTCACGGCTACGTCTATCCCTACAGGGCATTTCAGCTTGTTACAGACGATTCAAGTCTAGTGAAAACACTGCATCTCCCCTGAAAGCGTTTAAAAAAAAAATAAATTATATATATATATATATATATATATATATATATATATATATATATATATATATATATATATATATATATATATATATATATATATATATATATATATATATATATATATATATATATATATATATATATATATATATATATATATATATATATATATACATACATATACACACACATACATGTATGTATCATTCAAAGACTAAGGGCTGGTTCAGACGGACGTTTGGAGGCGTTGCGTTTGCTGGCGTCGCGTTCAGCAGCGTTCGTGTGCGTTTGGATGCGGTCGCGTTTTTTCTTCCCCTAGGGGGACATTAGCCGTCGCGGTTAACCTCCCCTGGAAGCTACATGTAGCTTCCAGGGGCTCCTTGAACGCCAGGGAAAATCGGGACCCAAACGCCGCGTTTGTGTAAACGCGCTTGAAAGCTTGGTACAAATGCTCCCATTCACTTGAATGGGAGCGTTTAACACCAAGCCCTGAACGCTGGCTGTAAACGCTCTGCAAGCGTCCGTCTGAACCAGCCCTAACTGTTGGTAAACGTAACCACTTCAGCCTTCAGCCGTTTTCACGTTATGCATCTCAGCAATGTTCACCTCCCATTCATTAGCCTATAACTTTATCACTACTTATCACAATGAACTGATCTATATCTTGTTTTTTCCGCCACCAATTAGGCTTTCTTTGGGTGGTACATTTTGCTAAGAGCCACTTTACTGTAAATGCATTTTAACAGGAAGAAGAAGAAAAAACAGAAAAAAATTCATCATTTCTCAGTTTTCGGCCATTATAGTTTTAAAATAATACATGCCTCCATAATTAAAACCCACGTATTGTATTTTGCCTAATACACCCGGGTACTACACCGTTCAAATTTTGTCCCTATCACAATGTATGGCGACAATATTTTATTTGGAAATAAAAGTGCATTTTTTTCCTTTTTGCATCCCTCACTAAATTTACAAGCTTATAATAATAATAATAAAAAAAAAAATAGAGAAATATTTCATCTTTACATAGATATTTAAAAAGTTTAGATCCTTAGGTAAATATTTCCGTGTGTTTTTTTTAAATTATAATTTCTTTTAATTTTTTTATTAAACATTTTATTTGGGTATTTTTGGGAGGGTGGGATGTAAATAGTATTTTTTTTGTGTGTAGATGTAGTTTTACTTTTTGGCCACAAGATGGCAGCCATGAGTTTGTTTACACAACGTCACTCTAAGGCCCGGTTCACATTAGCGGTCCCTGTCCGGATCCGCCTGATCGGATCTGGACCGTATACTGTACAAACGGAACGTACGTTCCGCATAGAAATGCAAAGGCTATGCGGACGTTCACACGCGTCCGTTCCGTACAGTACGGAGCCGGACCGGATCCGGACACTTTTCCAGCATGCGCTATTTTTTGGTCCGGCTCATCCGGCCCACGCACCCGGACCGGAGCCTGACTGCACCATCCGGAAATAGAAAACCAATGGGAAACAGAAGCACATAACACTCTGGCTACAAACACCTGACGTTCTACCCCACTTCCTATGCGTATTCTAGCGGCGATTTTGGATGGGGACACATGGGCAAGCATTTTGGAGTGGAGCAGCAGTGACTTAACGTGCTGGAGCTGTTGGCAGTATGTCGGAGGTGGAGGTGAGGCCTAAACAGCGGAGGACCTGATTCCACAGGTGCACCTTCTGCTGACCTCCCAGACCCCAAAATGTTTATTTATTTCTACTCTCCTTTGCCAAACTGATCCGGATCGCATCATGATGTACACCTGATACAACCTGACCAGATCCGGATCAGAACCGTACGGTTCCGATCCGGATCCGATCCGGTCATCCGGTCCGTTTGGCAGAGAAACGCAAGTGTGGACGGGGCCTAAGCATAACATGTATGCTTAGAGAGAGACATAGGGGGATGCAAGAGGCAGAAAAAGCGAGGCTTCGAAGAGAAGCGGTCGCTTTTTCTGCGGGGGAGAGGAATCAATCATTGGGCACCATGTCCCGATTGATTGATTCCTGGCTAACGATCCGCGTCCGGGAGCTTGTGTGCACGCACGCGATCGGCTGCGGTAGCGCACATGGCCTCCTGGACGTAGCTTTTACGTCAAGGAGATTTAAATGGTTAAAGGATACCTTAGCGCTGTTCTAATGCAGTTATTTAAGCGGGGGAGCAGGCATATATAGGAGGCTTCATGCCCACCGCTCCCAGTTCTCCTCCGCCCCCCTCAGTTATGTTGTAATGCTACTTTCAGGTTAAGCAGTGCGCAGGGGTCACAACTACGTAGTGCACATGCATAGACCCCCCTGGCCACGTGATCTGGGAAGCACGTCCTGGGGCTGTACCTGCACACTGCTCACTGAGTCTCCTAACCTGAAAGTAGCTTCTGGGGCCATTAGAACATAATGGAGGACAGAGGAGAACATTGGAGCGGTGAGCATAAGGAGAGCCTCCTACACATTCCAGTGTATCCTTTAAAGGAAACCAGAGCGGACTTAATCTAAATTGTTTTATACATACCTGGGGTTTCCTCCAGCCCCATCCGAACAGATTGCTCCCACACCGCCGTCCTCAGCCTTCTACTGCGCCCGGAGAGATACGTAGAGGGCGCACTTCTCTTGCGCAGTTACGGGACCCGGTACAGATGCAGAAGGCTAAGGACGGCAGCGTGGGAGCGATCAGAGCAGATGGGGCTGGAGGAAGCCCCAGGTATGTATAAAACATTTAGATTAAGTCAGCTTTGGTACACTTTAAAATACACATTATAATCCAGTTATGTACTGATTAAAATTCTGAATTTTTTTAAAGCAGCAGTATCTGTCTTTAGATTAACACCTAATTATTCCCTGCACGGCATCAATCACACTGCGGGAGGAATGGCCAGCACAGAGGCAGGCTGTAAAGCATAAAGCAGTGCCACCATGAAGAGAAGGAGATTTTAAGGACTTCCATCTCCTTGTATTCCAAATAACAGGCCAATACATGACGCTGAGGGCCCATTCACACTTGCATTTTGAAAAGGCTGACGATTTTTGCAGGAGTGATTTTTCCGTGATTTCACGCGGAAAAAAAATAAATCACTGAACACTGCGGCGATTTTGCCGCAATCACGTTTAGCGCTTGTATAGCACTGAAAAGCGATCGCCGGGAATTGCCTGAATGGTGCAGGCGACGCGTTTGCGTTTCGCGGCTTTGGACGATTCGCGCAAATCACCCAAGTAAGAACGGGCCCATAGAGTCATTACACTAGCGCTTTTAAAAAACGCTAGCGTTAGAGCGCTTTGCCGAAATCGTGCCAGAACGCTCGAGTGTGAATGGGGCCTTACTTCAGACTATAAAATGTCTACAGACAGACAGTCTACAGGCTTCTGACAGTGTAACATTTTCAGACTGAAATGGCTTTGTACTCCATTCTAAACAGAAGTATTGCAAACATCACTAAGCTGTTAAAGTGTACCTGAGCCAAAGCTTGGGTACACAAAACCAGATACTTACCTAAAGAGAGGGAAGCCCCAGGATCCTATTGAGGCTTCCCTCCCTGATGTCCACCGTCACTGACCGTGCCCCCCAGAAAATTAGTGGCAATGCATTGTTGCTAAACAGATCGGGCCACACAGATTCCCTACCGTGTACATGGCCACACAATAGCAGACTGAGCTCACCTGCGCAGTAAGCCAGAGCCACGGTGCTGCTGCGCAAGAGCGGGCGGACTTGCAAGTCTACAGTGCGGCCATTAATACGGAAGGGAAGCTGCACAGCCCCGAAATGGAGGTAGGTGGGTGGGTGGGGGAGGTGGGTTTATTGGGGGGGGGGGGGGGGTGCTCTGCAGCAAGGGGCTGCGGACAAGAGAGGGAAGCTTTAATAGGATCATGAGGCTTCCCTCTTCAGGGTAAGAACTTATTTTGAACCCAAGCTTCAGCTCGGGTTCACTTTAAGGAATTTACTCAAATCCTGGCATAGTATTCCTATAGAAACTTTACTAGGACTGTGTTATTCCTCTGGCAGGGTTCAACATTCAGTCAGGCTTAAAACAAACAAACAAAAAAATGGCTATAATAAAGCCTGGCACGTGAAACCAAGTAGACTAAAATATTATTTTGGTCAGTTGGTTACGTACGGAGACATGAGTGTTCTCCACATTGGATTGGAAAGGGTTAAGAGTGATGGAGATGGGTGTTGGCTAGCTTTGATTACATTTTTTCAGCTTGATGACATAAGCATTCCACAGCGCTTCTAATTGATTCAAAACAACTGACAGCGCTTCTAAGAGATAGTAAAATAATAATTCATTGCCAGTAAGCGCCTCTTGCCTCACACAGCTAATTATTCCTGCTGTAATGTGGGACTTTCCGGACACAGTCACAGGAACTATAGCCATAGAGCACTGTTGCTATGGTTACAAAGAACAAGTGCAACTTTGTCCATTTTGGAAATTCTTGGCTGGCTACAGGTAGAAATGTAAAGACATTTTTAATAACATTGAATCATAAAAAGGACTTTAGCAACCTCAATCTATTTTTTAACTAAAAAAAAAAAAGTGGAGTGAGAGTGGAAAGTCTCTTTATGTGCCTACATAAGTGAGTCCAAAGAAGAATCTAAACCTATGCTTACTCATTTCTTCTGTCATTTCCATCTTCATATTTTCTTTCTGGAAATTCTGCATTGTCTGGAGGGTTTTCTGTGGATCCATCTTCTTGTTTACGGCTTGCATTGTCTAAGAAACAGATCAGTACTATTAGTACAAATAGGATTACAATAAGCTCCAAGCTAAAACAAAAATGTATAGCAAACAATAATCCTTCAATGTGTCCAGGAATTAATGAATGTTCTTCAACCTGATTTAAAAGGATTTAAAAACAAAAAGTTAGATACTTACCTGCGTCACGCCACCCACACAACCTCAGATCAGAGATCCAATAACTTGACCACCCCCAGAGTCCAACTAAAAACCTTCGGAGCCAGAGCATTCTGTCATATCTAGATGCTATCAATTACCTGATCTTCCACAATCAGTTTAGAAATCAGTGTAGTGTATGGCTCCTTTAAATAACTCTATACAACTTCTTCCAGCTGTGTATTAGAAAAAAACAGTATGACATCTCGAGCAGGAGGCACTGGGAACACACTGCCTGTGTTTTTTTTTTTATTAGTAAGCAAAGGGCTGCTGTGTAATCAAATACAGAAATCGTCCTGTGTCTGTACTGTCTCTACATATTTCAAGGTTGAATTTTCAATTCCAACACCATGGAGTCACTTATTAGTGACACAAAGTGAAGCTTGATTAGGAACTTTAACCAAGAATTGAACTTTATCCCAATCAGTAGCTGATACCCCCTTTTCCCACAAGAAATCTTTACCTTTTCTAAAATAGATCATAAGGGAGGTCTGTATGGCTTAAATTGTGGTGAAACCCCATCCACAGGTTGATGTCATGACCATGGTCCTGACAGTTTGCCATCTGTGAACCTTGTTGCATTGTGGGAAATAACAGCTTTTTTCAAATACCAAGCAAGCAATATCTCCCTCTGTGCATAAAATGCTAAGTAACAAACATTTTGTACAGATCACCTGGCAAGACTATAGATGTCACCACCAGTGATAGGTTTCAGAATGTAAATCAGGGAGAGGAAAAATTTTTACAATGGACAAACACTGACTAAATAATCTATAAATGAATATTGTACAAAATAAGCAAGTTTATTCATTATGTTATTTTTTCCCACAATCCTTCAGGGCAAGGTGAGACGTCACCCCTCCCAGACGCAGGAACAGACAGCACTTCCCCTATAAAACATTGTAACAGTTAGTCCACCCTCAGTGCTGTTTGTTCCTGCGTCCAGGCAGGTCGGCATCTCCCCTAAGGATTGAGCCTGTGTGCTGGGCTGCAGGTTTTAATTCTATGGGCGGCTGAGATGGTGGTACCGAGGCCATCTAGCCTTCGCTTCACACTGGACACCCGAGTGAAGTTTGCCTACCTTTCTGCTCCTAACTGTAGGAGGGCAAGTGTGGAAGGCATGGCGTTCTTTTCCCGCTCTGAATGAGGTTGGTTCCGGAGCGCAGGTAAGCCGCTGGCGTGCTGTTGCGGGCTGAGCGTGGGGAGGTGCATGGCGCATGATGGACGCTGGTCCAGATAGTTCCCCTGTGGCGTGTATCTTCCGGCGGGTATGTCGGAAGACGCGTTTTAGCTTGTGCAGGCCTTCTCTCCGTCACTTCCGGTTCCGCCTCTGTGAATTCTAGGCGGAAGCATAAGAGAACGCTGTGCGTGGCTGGCGGGCATTAGTTACTCTGCAGAGGAGAGACTGCTGTCTTGGCTGCTGGATGTCTCCAGGATGTCGGCGCCGGATAAGGCAGAGAGTAACCCAGCCGCTCAGAAGGTGAGAGTATGGGATCTCTTTCTGAGCCATACGCTAAGGTGCATTTGAATGGTGCTTATATCTGCTGTTTTTTCTCTATATATTTTTCAGACTAAACAGAATGATGCAGGAGATAAGGCGAGGCCTCCTCCTACCTATAAGCGATGCCCTATGTGTAGCGTTAAGATGCCATTGCCATACTCCAAAACTTTGTGTCAACAGTGTATGGAGAAAGTTTTAGGAGAGCAGTCAGGTCCCTCTGTACAGGAGACTTTGCAGGCTTTTAGGGAAGAGATTAACTCTTCATTGGCTTCATTTAAATCCTCTTTAACAGTAGCATGTGCTTCTACTTCTCAGGTTGCTACTGTGTCTGTTCCTGTTTTGAATCCTATCTCAGAAAGTGAGAATCAGGATCAGGGGGAGACAGGGGTTAGTTCGGCTGAGTCTGACTCTAGAGAGATTGAAATTGATACATCTTCTAGATTCAAATTTCGTGTGGAGGATACTGAAGCCTTGATTGCAGCTATTAATGATACGCTGGAATTGAATAAGGATACAGTGTCTGGTCTGTCCACACATGATCAATTATATAAGGGGATGGAGGAGAAAGAAGGTCTTACTTTTCCTGTCCACAATGCTATTAAGCAGTCGATTCTTAGAGAATGGAAAGATCCTGAGAAGAGGCTGCTTATTTCCAAAACAGTAAAACGCAGATTTCCTTTCACTGTTGAGGATTCGGCTCTTTGGGACAAATGTCCAAAATTGGACGCTCCTTTTTCCCAAGTTTCCAAACCAGGTGATTTGGCATTTGAGGATTTAGGGGATCTTAAAGATCCGGTAGATAAGAGAATTGATGCTTATCTCAAGAGATCTTGGGAGGCAACGGCAGCTTCCTTTAGGCCTGCGGTAGCTTCTACATGTGTAGCCAGAACACTAGAATTATGGGTCAATCAACTGAAAGCTAGCATTCTGGCGGGTGCTTCAGTTGAACAGTTATTGGAATCCATCACGGTTATAAATAAGGCGGCTAACTATTTGGCAGATGCCTCGGCGGAAGCGGTTAGGTTTACCGCTAGGTCAACGGCTCTGGTGAATGTGGCACGCAGGGCTCTGTGGTTAAAAACTTGGGATGGTAATTTAGCATCCAAAAACAGACTGTGTGGAGTTCCTTTTTCTGGAGATTTGCTGTTTGGTCCAGATTTGGACTTGGCTCTAGAAAGGACTTCGAATAAAAGAAAGACCTTCCCTAAGAAGCAAAAAACGGCAAATAAACGTTTTTTTCGTAAACCAAAAGCTGATCAAAAAGAACCGGTTAGAGAGCAGAAAGGAGTCAAAAGATGGTTCTCTGACAAATCCAGAAGAGGGGGTTTTAGGTCTAAGCCCTCTGAATCTCAAACGAAGCCACAATGACTCGTTTGTGGCGGTGGGGGGGAAGACTAAAATACTTTGCCCACAAATGGTCGATGATGGCAAAAAGTCCATTCATTCGGCAGACAGTCAAATTCGGTTATCAGATAGAGTTTGCTTTACCCCCTCCGTCAAGATTCATTGTGTCAAGACATCCAAAGGATCCGGCTCTTTTTCCCGAGATCCTGCAAATATTAAAAAATATGTTGGATCAAAATGTGGTTTGCAATGTTCCAAAGAAGGAACAAAAAGAGGGTTTCTATTCAACAATATTTCTAGTAAAGAAACAATCGGGAAGATTCCGATTGATTCTAAACTTAAAGAGACTAAATCCGTTCATGAGAAAGAAAAAGTTTCGTATGGAAACGATTTTTACAGTAAGAGATCTGTTATTTCCGGGGGTTTTTATGGCATCTCTAGACCTCAGAGATGCCTATTGGCACGTCCCAATTCACAAGAGGTCACAGAAATTCTTAAGATTTGCCCTCCAAATAGACGGGCAGGTAAGGCACTTTCAGTTCCTATGCCTCCCGTTTGGGATCACTTCTGCACCAAGGATATTTACAAAAATCCTAGGCGAAGCTCTAATGCCATTAAGAGAAGAGTCGGTCCTTGTAGTGCCTTATCTGGACGACCTACTGATATTGGGAAATTCGGAGGCACAAGTAAAGCATCATCTGCAGAGAGTATCAACTCATTTACAATCCTTGGGCTGGATTATAAATCGAGAAAAATCATGCCTAGATCCAAGCCAAAATATGGTATTTCTGGGTATTCTGATAGATTCTTTAAGTCAAAAGTTGTTTCTTCCACAGGAAAAAGTGGAAAAGGTAAAATTGGCAGTTCAAAAATTGCAGGAGGAGTTACGACCTACGCTAAGATTGGTCTCCCGAGTGTTGGGGTTGATGTCCTCAACAATGGTGGCAGTGCCATGGGCATTGTCTCATATAAGGAGACTCCAGCGTGTATTCCTGGAGAATTGGGATGGTCAGCCTCAAAGCCTGGAGATTCGTGTAAGAATTCCAGCATCAGTCTCCCTGTCCCTTCGATGGTGGTTGGAGGAGGTCAATTTGTTGAAGGGAAGACTGTGGAAAGAGCCGGTAGATCAGATTTTAACCACGGATGCAAGTTCGTGGGGTTGGGGGGCTCATGTGGGGCATTTGGCCTTCCAGGGCAAATGGTCAAAAACAGAGTCCCAAATGTCCTCGAATTGGAGAGAATTGAGAGCTGTGAAATTGGCTTTGATTCAAGCGAAGACCATTCTGGGTCAATCACACGTCCTGATTCAGTCAGACAATATAACAACGGTGGCGTTCTTAAACAAACAGGGAGGCACGAGATCCCTGTTATTGCAGGAAGAAGCGGAAGAGATTTTATTTTGGGCAGAAAGGAATGTGTTGTCCTTGAGAGCAGTCCATCTCAAGGGCACATTGAACATAGACGCAGACAAATTAAGCAGAAATGCAATTCGGGCTTCAGAATGGTCCTTAAACAAGAAAATATTTTTACAGATTGCGGAGAAATGGGGAACACCATCAGTGGATCTGTTGGCAACACAAGAGAATGCTCAGGTACAAAGGTATTATTCTTTGAACCCGAGAGACGATGCGATTGGAGTAAATGCGTTCAATCACCAATGGAATTTTCATTTGATGTATGTGTTTCCACCTCTAAATATGATCCCGGCTGTCCTCATGAAATGGAGGGATCTGAGAGGACGCATGATTCTGATTGCGCCTCGCTGGCCCAGGAGGAGCTGGTTTGCAATGATGAAGTCATTTACAATCGAGGAGCCTTGGATGCTACCTCTCATACCGGATCTGCTAGTTCAGGGGAACCTGTGGCATCCGCATCCAGAGCGCCTGAATCTGGCAGCTTGGATCCTGAATTAGACTGGTTAAGGGGATTAGGAGTGTCCAATAAAGCAGCTCTGACATTGATCGGAAGTCGTAAAGATGTTACGAGAAAGATCTATTTAAAATACTGGAAGACTTTCCACCTTTGGTTGCGAAAGTCAAAGTTTGATAATCTATCTATCCCAGCAGTCTTGGATTTTCTCCAGGATGGTTGGGATAAGAAGTTATCGGTCAGTACATTAAAAGTTCAGATGGCAGCCCTTTCGGCTCTGTCGGGTCTTCCGATTTCTTCATCTCCTCTAATTTTAAGATTCATGAAGGCTGTATCAAGGAAATCTCCGGTTTTTAGACCGTATGTATCTCCATGGGATTTATCCATAGTGTTGCAGGGATTGTCTAGAGGGCCGTTTGAGCCATTGACAGAATGTTCCCTTAAGAATCTCACGCTTAAAGTAGTGTTCTTAATTGCAATAACTTCAGCAAGAAGGGTAAGCGAATTGCAGGCTTTATCAGTTAAAAATCCATATTTTCAGGACTTTCAGGATAGGTTGGTGCTACAGACTGACCCGAAATTCTGTCCAAAGGTGATGTCTAAATTTCATAGATCACAAGATATAGTCTTACCTACATTTTGTGTAGATCCAAGTTGTGAGAAGGAAAGAGTATTTCACACATTGGATGTTAGAAGGTCAGTATTGGAATATTTAGCCAGGACGGCTAGGTTTAGGAAATCAGATTCATTATTTTTATTATTTGCAGGCAAGAATGCAGGGCAGGCTGCATCTAAATCTACAATTGCAAATTGGATCAGGTCAGCTATTATTGAGTCTTATAGAGTAATGAAAGTAGATCCTCCAGCTTCTTTTAAGGCTCATTCTACAAGGGCCATGGCAGCTTCATGGGCAAATAGGGCAGGAGCTTCTCCTGAGCAAATCTGTAAGGCGGCGACGTGGTCGACCTTTTCTACATTCATTCGCCATTATCGAGTGGATGCATTATCGGCTCACGACCAAGCGTTTGGAAGGAAGATTCTCCAAGCAGTGGTCCCACCCTGAGGTTGTATTACTTGTTAATCGTCTCACCTTGCCCTGAAGGATTGTGGGAAAAAAGCAGAGTTAGTACCTGCTAACGATGTTTTGAACAATCCTTCAGGGCAACGATCCCACCCGGGTGTTTTGTCTTTGTCGGATAATGGCACTTTGTGTGGGTTAGTTGGTTGTTCACCTGTCGGTACTTGTCTAAACGCACTGAGGGTGGACTAACTGTTACAATGTTTTATAGGGGAAGTGCTGTCTGTTCCTGCGTCTGGGAGGGGCGACGTCTCACCTTGCCCTGAAGGATTGTTCAAAACATCGTTAGCAGGTACTAACTCTGCTTTTCACTACAGTTCCATCTCTGAGTGAAAAATAAACAGATAGGAAACCATTGCATCTATCCTGATACTAAATAACTTTTCTTTAGAGATTCCAGTTTTAAGCTGTGTTTAAAAACTAAGGGCTCTTTCACACACAGACGTTGCATTAGAGGGGACGTTAAGGTCGCATAACGTTCCCCTTACGCAACGCATGGTGGTGCTAACGGTGGACGCTAAATAGAGCCGCGTTGCGCGTCTCTTGGTGCGCGTTAGACTGTGGAGACCACGTGATCGGAACACTCCGCATCACATGGTCCCACTAGTGAAGTCAGCACAATGCAGGGAATAATAATTAGCCATGTGCCTACTCACAATAGACATTACTGCGCATGTGCACACAGTCTAACGCAGCCGAATACGAGTATAACGCACAGCATGCTGCACTTTCATTTAACGTACTGCGTTATACTCCCAACGCAACATGGGCACTGTGAACAGCCCATTGATTTACTATTGCTGTGAGTTGGGCTGCGTTACATGCTGCTGTAACGTCAGCCTGTAACGTCCAACTGTGAAAGCAGCCTTAAAGTAGATTTATTGTTTAATCTCTGCTCAATGACAGTGTTTGTATCTCACAGAGCTAAAATATAAGAGCTATTGTCCTTTTTTTTAATCTATCCACAGCTTTTAGAAGCCTTATCTGCCAGGAAAGTGTTTTATGGCTGTAAAGGACACTATAGTAGACTGGGTCCTGTTTGGAGAGAAACTCATTTGCATAGCTGAATGTTAACTCTTTCAGGGAGAAAGAAGAAAAACAACACAGCATCTGTAGGTTAGCCACTGTACATACACATGTCTATCTCATGTCACTGAAGGTTCCCTTTGAGTACCTCCCCCATCTCACCTTAGCTGTGGTTGACATGGCTCCCGCCATCTTCATTTGTGAGCTCATGACTTTGGTCTGCGTTGACATAGAAGTGACTTTAGAGCTTACGGCATATGTTCGCGTTTTCTGTTTCCGTAGCTGTACCAGCTGCTTGGCCAGAATCCGACAAGAATCTTTGTTTCCTGTCTTTGCCATTTTTTTAATTTCCATTTCCTAATAAGGGGAAAAATATAAATATTCATTTGTTATTATTTATCTTCTATGTATTTATTAATTTATATTATGGTAACAGCTCCAAGGTGGAGAGAAAACACAAACTCCAAGAGGGCATGAAGAGTTGACAATAACTCATCACCAAGAATGTAAGAGCTAGAGGGTAACTTGGTATACTAGACCAGTGTTCCCCAACCCTGTCCTCAAGGCCCACCAACACTGCATGTTGTGGAAATCCACACAGCTAGTAAATCAGCTGTGCTGAGACACTATTTACCTCACCTGTGCATGTTTGTGGTTTTCTGCATAACATGTACTGTTGGTGGGCCTTGAGGATAGGGTTGGGGAACTCTGTACTAGACTACTGCCTGGGTCTAATAACGTCCAGATCATGTCTAATTTATTTTAGAGGAAGATACATGAAAGCTTTGGTCACTTCTAGGCAGGCCAAGGTTACGGAGGTGTTATTCGTTAGGTAAAACTATCAGCTGGGTTCTACCCACAGTTAAGGAAACTGGCATTAATTTGGTATTAGACATTGTAAAACAGGATATCCTACTGTGTAGGATCTGCGGTATTGAGCACAGCAATGTGCTAGTGAAACGAGTCAAGTCACGTCATATGCGGAATATGGCCACGTGGCCTGGCTTGGAGCCATCCATGTCAGCTGTCTTCCCTGCTGCAGCATGTTCCGGCATAGTCCCTGGCTCCTACTCCAATGTGATGGTCTTTTCGATACAGCTGAACTTACACAGTGACGTTGGGTAAGCTTGTGATGGTTATTGAAACTGTGCTTACTTGAAGCTGAACGGCTATATGGATAGAGCACCGCTCTGGAACTATGTGAATAGGACAGTAGAGATTAGCACTGGTACTGTACAGCACACCCCACAATAGAATGCTGACAGAGGCCCCACACTGCACAGAACATTTGCTGTCCTTTATAAACACAGTGTACAATAGGCGTAAAAGAAAAAAAAATGGATTTTAGGAGTCTAGCATTAGATTTTTATAAATTGGTCCTTAAAGCAAACCTAAGGTGAAAATAAACTTATGAGACAAATAATTTTATCTGTAGAACTAATCCCAAATATGTATTTCTAGTGGCTGGATAGTGTACTGAGCTCTGCCTCTGACACAGGAGACCTGGTTTTGAATCTCGGCTCTTCCTGTTCAGTAAGCCCGCACCTATTCAGTAAGATTCGCTAACACTGCTACAACCCATAGAGTGCACCCTAGTGGCTGAAGCTCTGGTACTTTGAGTGAAAAGCGTAATATAAATGTTCTGTATCTGGTCTTGCCTGAAGTGACATACTATTTTCATTCTGAGGGCTGAAAATCCAGGTCTGAAGTCAGCACTAGGGGGGTTGAGGTGAGCCAGTGAGAAAGTCCTTAGGTAAAGTCCACTAAAATGAGTGGACAGCACCATCCCAAACTTCTAGGTTTCAGATAGGTTGTAGTTATAAAACACCCACACTATTCAACCAATTAGAATGTTTCAAATTGTAGATTTTGCTTGATTGGAGACCTTATGGCCTTTCTGGCTGGCTCACCTCAACCATACTAGTTTTCCTGAAGTCCAAACAGCAATTGTGTCACAGTCATTAAATCTGGTTCATTCAGCCCCCACACAGATAAATGATGACCTGTCAAACTTCACAAGTGTTTGCACAACCACGTAGGGGGTTTCTAGCCTCTAATTAGTTTTGAAAACATAGATATTGCTGTTCTAAATAGGATTGCTACATATCTACAAGTTTAAGGTCTAATGCTAGTTTAGGTATGCTTTACAGGGAACCTAAACTGAGAAGGATATTTTCCTTTTAAAATAATACCAGTTGCTCTCCTGCTGATCCTGTGTCTCTAATACTTTAAAGGGACACTGTTAGGGTTCGGGGGAAAATGAGTTGAACTTACCCGGGGCCTAATGGTCCCCCACATACACCCTGTGCCTGCACAGCCACTCACTGATGCTCCGGCCCCGCCTCCAGTTCACATCTGGAATGTCAGACTTTAAAGTCTGAAAACCACCGTGCCTGCGTTTCCGTGTCCTCGATCCTGCTGATGTCACCAGGAGAATACTGTGCAGGCCCAGTATGGTCTGTATCTGCGCAGTACGTTCCTGGTGACATCAGTGGGATTGAGAACATGGCAACGCAGGTGCAGTGGTTTTCAGACTTTAAAGTCTGAAATTCCAGAAGTGAACCGGAGGCAGGGCCAGAGCATCGGTGAGTGGCTACCCGGGCACAGGATGTCTGCGGGGGACCGTTAGAAGCCCCGGGTAAGTTCAACTCATTTTCCCCCGACCCCTACAGTATCCCTTTAAGTCACAGCCCCTCAACAAGCATGTAGATCAGGTGCTCTGACTGAAGTCAGTCTGGATTAGCTGCATGCTTGTTTCAGGTGTGCGATTCAGCAACTACTGCAGCCAAAGAGATCAGCAGGACTGCCAAGCAACTAGTATTGTTTAAAAGGAAAAATCCATATCCCTCTCAGTTTAGGTTCCCTTTAAATCTGCTGCAGCCACTCTGCTTCTTACTAGCAGAGCCTCTGGCCACCAGAGGGCCGCGACACCACCCTGTGAGTTTTATATAGTTATACTTTTACAACTTTGAACTTGTGACTGTTTTAATTTAATCTAATGGCTTTCCATGTTACAGGAAAATCTTTACATTTTTGTGGCCTGACCTGACTCAGTCCCCAATGGGCCCACATTTCCTAGTAACTCATTATATTACGGTTACACAGAAAAGAAGAAGATATGAAACATAAAAGTCATTTACCTCCGCTGCTGAGATTAGCGCCAGATCACAAAAAACTGAAAAAACGTCAACAAAGACACTAAAAGCTATAGGAGTGTTTAATTCACTTACCAGCTGTTTCTCCTGCTTCTCCAAAGCTGCCCGATCTCGAGTTATGGCCCTCTGAGTGCCCCTTAACTCCTTATTCTGCTCCTTTATTATGTCTGCGAGGAGGAGACAAGTGTTAGCACATAAAGAATGCTCCGTATAAATGTGAAAGGGAGAAATTCATATATTCTCTGAGCACATCTCCCTCTCGCTCCACCACCGCTGCACGACACAGGAAGACTAATAACGCCAGTGTTAATAACGGGCTAGGTCAGTTATACGGCTGCTGATGAGCGCAGTAATAATCTGCAGGAGCTACACAATGACTTGTGCATATGAATATTTTATAGCACACAGTTTAAGAGACCCTGACTGTTACATCAATCTGTTCATAGCAAGAGAAAAAAAAAATGAAAAGTTTACCCTCTGCTACTGGTAGTGCTGCAGAGCTCTGAATTATATTATTATTATTATTATTATTAATATAGCCCTGGCTTCTTTCGCATCGTTGTACAATGTATATTGACCCAAACACAACAAACAAGATTCTATGCAATTCTCCTTCACTATTCGATCTAAACAATGTTGTGCCTATATGCTCTGAACCTAAAAAAAATCGATTCTGTGTTGATCCAAATTATGTGAACACTAGCCGGTTTCATTACAGATCGACCAATATTTTCCATCTTGTCCGGTCGAGTAAATCAGTTGAGTTGACCAGATAGCAGCCAATTTCCATCGATTGAGCAGAATGGAACACAATCGATTCTATCTCTAATTCTATAGAATGATAAAATCGAATGAATGATTGCACAGGAATATCGAGTAATGTATGGACACCTTTAAAAAACATTCCTTGGTGATGTGACTGCATCAAGCAGTTTATCACTGTGCATTTCTACAATGCTGACATCTTGGGGGCAGCACGGTGGCGTAGTGGTTAGCGCTCTTGCCTTGCAGCGCTGGGTCCCTGGTTCGAATCCCAGCCAGGGCACTATCTGCAAAGAGTTTGTATGTTCTCTCCGTGTCTGCGTGGGTTTCCTCCGGGCACTCCGGTTTCCTCCCACATTCCAAAAGCATACGGATAAGTTAATTGGCTCCCCCTAAAAAATTGCCCCTAGACTACAGTACTTACACTACATAAAATAGACATATGGCAATGGTAGGGATTAGATTGTGAGCTCCTTTGAGGGACAGTTAGTGACAAGATATATATATATATATATATATATATATATATATATATATATATATATATACACACTGTACAGCGCTGCGTAATATGTTGGCGCTATATAAATACTAAATAATAATAATAATAATAATAATCTTCCGTAGCGCTGTACATAGGATATGAAGTCATGTCACTAGCAGTCCCCAGAGGAGCTCAAAATCTATCCAATTTCAAATATTTCAGCTGCACATTTATGCTAGGAGTCTCTCATTCTAAAAAATAAAAAAAACACCCACCCCCGACAAAAGGTAGGTTGAGGCCAGAAATGAACAATTAACGTTTTGACCATTTTAGGTGAATACTAATGTTTATTCGGCTGCCAGAAATACAAATCTTTAACTACTGAAGTTCTTTTATCTGTTCCTTGCACTCACAAAATGTTTTTCTCAGCCACACAGAGGTTTTATGACCTCTGATAAGTTATCAGCAAGAGTTTTCCGTTTTAAAGTAAACCTAAAAGAACTGGCACGCCTGTCCTGTGCAAATGCCGATTCAAGATTGACACATTTTTGTATGGCTGTCAGCCTATCTAGCTGCCCGTAGATCATGAGGTCATGCTGCGAGTGCGGAGATAGGGCGGGCCTTCAGACTGTTCTTAATCACATAGCCGTATGCTGAAGCCACACCCTGATGAAGCGTCACACATGACGCGAAACGTCGGTGGGCGGAGCCACGCAGCCTGAGCTTCCAGCCACGCTTCCGCGCTGATGAGTGCTTGGCGTCTCGTGTCCGGTTGATCCTCCCGCTGATGGTCTCGCTGGAGGGAGACAGCTGACTGCATCGCACCCAGAGTGGGGTAGCTTGATCGCTGTGGGGAGTAGATGACAAGGACGGCTCTGCACTTGTTCAAGCAGCCTTATGAGCAGTGAGAGAAACCGCATCCTGTGTACCGGAAATGCCAAAGAAACGCCAGTATCTGTGATTGGTGAGACCCATCCTTTATTTCCCCTATGTGGATATGTGAACTGTCATCACTCCCAGGATATATGCCATGTTGGCCCCGACTATATGGACACATAGTGGGGCAATTATTCTATTCCATTAACTGTGGCCATTGCCTGGAGTTCCCACTGGAGTGTGGAATATTTAAGGGGGGCCCCCATCGAATATAATATTCACAGGGCACCAGTATGCTAGCGCGGGATGCTTGGAGTATGCATGTGTGAGATATTCTCCATATATATGCTATACTGAACTGGAATATGTATTGTCTATTGCTGGTTTGATGGCTATACTAGCTTTTGCATATGCAATTTTAATTATTGAATCATGAGTGTTCTTTTTATATGTGTATATCATTGAAGATTCACCATGTTCCCTTTCCCCAATTAATGTTTGATACTTGGCACATTAAGGTGGCTGATAACCCGTAATTTTGTATGATATGTTGGTAGTTATCTGTGTTTGGGTTTGGCCCCGCCCACTATCTTCAGTGTGGGTAAGATGGACAAGTAATTAGGGACATCTGGTCTGCCTTTTTTCCCTATATAGTTGTGTTAAAGTAAACCTAACATGAAAAAAAAAAATGCCCATTTACTTACATGGGGCTTCTTCCAGCTCCCTGAAGTCCTCCTGCTCCCTTGCCGTGACATTGCACTTAGCCATTCCTACTCTGTACCCCTCTGTAACCAGGCCACTGTGCATGCATGGTGCCAGCCGTGTGGGTCCTCTATAGTGCTCCCACAGCCAGGAGAGTTCTGTGCAAGCATAGTAACCCACGAGAGTGCATTGGAGGTGCGCAACATGGGCTATGCATCCAGCGTTGGAGGGGTACACTGGAGGAATGGCTGAGCGCAGAATGACAGCGAGGGACAAGGAAGACTTCAGGCGGGCTGGAAGAAGCCCCAGGTAAGTACATGGGAATATTTTTTTCACTTCAGGTTTCCTTTAAAGCCCTGGATTCTTAACCCTTACAGTAAGAAAAAAAAAAAAAAACACGACTGTACGCACACACGCACCTCATGTTACACATTATTTCAGGGTTCCTTTAACCACTTGAGGACCGCAGTGTTAAACCCCCCTAAAGACCAGGCCAATTTTCACTAAATTGGCCACTGCAGCTTTAAGGCCTCGCTGCAGGGACGCACAACTCAGCACGCAAGTGATTCCCCCCCCCCTTTTCTCCCTACCAACAGAGCTTTCTGTTGGTGGTGTTTGATCGCCCCCCCCAGATGTTATTAGCAGTAGCCGCCCATTGGCGTGACGCGGTCCTTAGGTAGTTAAAAAGGAACTCCAGTGAAAGTAATGCAACAAAAAAGGGCTTCATTTTTACAATAAATTATGTATAAATGATTGAGTCAGTGTTTGCTCATTGTAAAATCTTTCCTCTCCCCGATTTACATTCTGACATTACATGGGGACATTTTTACTGTGGGCATGTTATGTAGCTGCTCCTAGCTGTTCTGGCTGTTAGAGACAGCTGTAAACAGCTAATTCCTGTCTGTGAACCTTGTTACATTGTAACAAACTGCCAAAAGTACCGCAGTACTCAGAGCTTCTTGTGGGAGGGGTTTCAGCACAAAATCAGTCATACAGTGCCCCCTGATGGTCTGTTTGTGAAAAGCAATATATTTCTCATGTAAAATGGGGTATCAGCTACTGATTGGGATAAAGTTCAATTCTTGGTTGGAGTTTCTCTTTAAATTTCACCCAGCAACTGGAGGATGGATTTGTTGTATAAAGTTTCTTAAAGTTACAAAGCGTACTACATGAAGAAAACTGCAAGTCTTTTCAGTACCGCCAGTGCAAAATTTTTCAGCTCGTGGTTTTATCCAGAACAACAACAAAAAAAAAAAAATGTAGTGTTGCACTCCAGGGACAGAGTCCAGCCTCAACATTCCACAGACACAATGGTGTTTGTGCAGCTAATTGGCTTTGTCACCCTGTCCTGACAAATAGAAGTCACAAAGAGTGACTTATCCTTCCCCTGCTACCTGCAAGGATTTGAAGCGTTAGATTATTCTGTCAGATGTGCTGAGCTCTGGCTGACATTGATGGCTTCTGTGTGCATTACTAAGCAGTAGTTTATTTTCATACACAGTCTGCAGCAGAGACAAAAGCAGACACTATGGCAGAATGAATTTGATGCATTGCAACAAGCCAAGGCCTGCAGAAACCAGACATTCCACAAGAGGGAGTAGCTGGGCAGAAACTGAGACCAAATAAACACCTTCAAGCAGTGTGATTAGAATGGAAAATGTAGCGAATGGAATAGGATAATAGAAGGCAAGCTTAGCGTGCAAGTACAGATCATCATAGAGCAGTTATTTCAAAATGTGCGACACAGTCAACATTCCTCTTCTACAATGTGCAGATGGCAATTTTTATAGTGAAAGATATAGGAATTTAAAGGGATATGGAGGCTGCCATATTAAAATGCTTTTAAACAATACCAGTTGCCTGGCATGCTGCTGATCTCTTTGGCTGCAGTAGTATCTGGATCACATGCCTGGAACAAGTGGCTAATCCAGTCAAAACACATCTGATCTCCATGATTGTTCAGGATCTATGGCTAAAAGTATTAGAGACAGAGGGTCAGCAGGACAGCCTGGCAATGTGCATTGTTCAAAAGGAAATAAGCATGTCAGCCTACATATGCCCATCGCCCTGGGTTTTCTTTAAGAGCAAATAAATATAGCAGCCTCCATATACTTCTTGCTTCAGGTTCCCTTTATTTAGCAGCTTCAAAGGAATTATCTTGTTTGAGATAAGTGCACTGCTTTTGGCCCCATTCGGGCAGAGCTCGTCCTGCTGTAAATCCTTGGAATACTTTGACGTCTCTCTGTTAGCAGAAACAGAAAGCATAAGTCCTCTGTTATTGTCTCACACAGCCCCCTAGTGACAAGTGGCTATAAATACACATTACAGCAGTACTAATTATTAGCAAGGAAATGTAACACATACATTAAAAAAAAAAAAAGTGCTAAAACAATTTGGTCTGGAACACTTGAAAGGCTCTAAATAAACTGGCAGCTAAAGGGTTAAAGCAAACCGGTGAGATTTAAAAAAAAAAAAAAAAGTTATATACTACTTACCCACATAGAGAGGCTTCCCATGTCCCCCTCAAACCCAACCTCACTGTCTGGGAATCTCCTCTTGTTTGTGACCAAGCTCACCTCCATGTACAAGCATGGCTGTACTGCCCATGTGAGAGTTTGGCTGCGGCCTGGACAGTAGCAAGAAGCCCATCATGGCTTAATGCATAGGGGTGGCCGTACTTGTGCATGCCACCCACCCTCATACATGGAGGGGAGCGCAGCCATGGGAACATATCTGACAAGCCCTTATTGGATATGTTCGGAGGGAACCCTGCACAAATGATGGTTCAGGAAGCCTCTAGACCAGGCATGGGCAAACTTGGCCCTCCAGCTGTTGAGGAACTACAAGTCCCACAATGCATTGCAGGAGTCTGACAGCCACAGTCATGACTCATGAAAGCTAAGGCATTGTGGGATTTGTAGTACCTTAACAGCTGGAGGGCCAAGTCTGCCCATGCCTGCTCTAGACCATCCAAAGGCTCGCCTCTACGCGGGTAAGTAGCTACTTTTTTTTTCTTTTAACACTGGTTTCCTTAAATGGTACACTTTCCTGCCTCTATCCATGGTTACCATGGTACATCGCCCCCAATGCTTACAAAAAGTGACCCAGTAGCAAGAGGGATATGGAAGCTGCCACTTTATTTCCTTTTAAAAACTATTCCAGTTAGTTTCCACCCTGTCCTGTTGGCGTTTCTGGCCTCCGATTAGTCTGAGTCACTCATGCCAAACAAACGTGGTTTGTGTGTGGTCACACTGTAGTCAGAGCATGTGATCTACACAGTTGTAGTAGGTCTGTGGACCATAGTAGTGTTCCTCAACATTATTACCTATCCTTTCATGAAAGATATTGTTTGCAAAGTACCGTACAATCATCTTAAGTATTAGTACAGATATTACAAAAGAGTACAGATTTTTAGTATAAAGGCTTGTCTAAATATCCCTTTATATTAATCAACTAAAATACTTACTCTTTAGGTGTATCCATTTATATTTAAAGTATACTGAGCACCTGGGCGCTCATAAGTTCAGAAAACCACCCCCTAAGGGAGGTTTAATTGTGAATGTTTTGTGGGGTACAACATGCATTTACTTACCTACGGGGGCCTGCTCCTTAGTCCCGTCTTTATGGAAGTCTCCATTTTCTGTGTTCTCTACCACAGCTTGAAACACCCACTGTGATTCTCAGTGTACTCGGCTGTCGTAATGCATGCTGGGAGAGGTAGTTCATTGATGTGGTTGCCAGGGCTGTGGAGTCGGAGCAATTTTGGGTACACGGAGGAGTCGGAGTCAGTGATTTCATAAACTGAGGAGTCCTGGTAAGTATTAGACTAAGGAGTCGGAGTCTAAGCCATTTTGGTTACCCGGAATCGGATATTTCATAAACTGAGGAGTCGGAAGATTTTTGTACTTACTTCACAGCCCTGGTGGTTACATCTTTCGGCATGCATCACGGTACGTTTGAGAAGTTTTCAAAACTTTGTGCACGTTTCCCTTTAACGCCTCATAATGGATAGACAGTAAAATGTTCAAGTGCCTTCCGAGGCTCGCATACCACCTATTGAGACTCTAGGATCTTAGGTACCAGCACAGCACTAGAACTGCTGCCTGTAGTAATCAGGACTCATTCAACAGGGAGACAGTTCTGAGCACAAGCTCATACTGACGTGTCCCTTGGCCATAGCCAAGCGACATTTAATGTTTCCCAGTGGACAGGAAGAGGAACAGCGGTGTTATGTTGCGTGTAGGATCTTAAAGAAGTCTCAGAGGATACCTGCAAGCACACATATCATTTTTGGCTGAAACAGCCGAAGTTTTGTCTAGCATGTGCACAAGGCTGCTAGGTCTTGGAAGTACAAGATCTGCAGGACTAGGCACGGTTTAAAGAAAAAATAAATATGGCAGCTGCCATATCCCTTTCACTACAGGGTGACTTCACCAAAAAGTTTAGGACTTGCATTATAAGTGAATATGAAGAACTCATAATTGTATCTTCCTTACAGCACACCCCTGATTTTGGCATCACTATCCTGGTGACTTCTGCACAGAATATTAGAGTAAAGGTGCCAATACAGAAATTTGTGGCATTAATATTTTTATTTATTGTATTTATAAAGCGCCAACATATGCAGCGCTGGACATTAGTTCAGGTTACAGACAATATTTAGGGTGACATACAGCAATGACAATACATGAATACAAGAAAAACCAGATCACACGGCACAGTATGAGTACAAGGTAATGCTTAGTCAGTCACTGGATGGGAGCATGGAGATTAGGCAAGTTCTGTTCACTCAAATGCAAAGCATGGTGCACAGTAATGGAGGTGCATGATCAGGTAGGACACAAATAGAGGAGGACCCTGCCTGAAGGCTTACAATCTAGAGCAGACATGGGCAAACTTGGCCCTCCAGCTGTTGAGGAACTACAAGTCCCACAATGCATTGCAGAAGTCTGACAGCCACAATCATGACTGAAAGGCAAATGCATTGTGGGATTTGTAGTTCCTTAACAGCTGGAGGGCCAAGTTTGCCCATGCCTGATCTAGAGGGAGAGATAGGGACTTGAAAAGTAGGGGACCAGAGTTCAGCTGTGGTAGGTCAAAGTGAAAAGGTGAGTTTTGAGGGCCTTCTTGAAGATGTTGGAGGAGGCTGCACTAATGGGTGGAGGTAGGAAGTTCCATAGTGTTGGAGCAGCTCTTGAGAAGTCCTGGAGGCATGCATGGGATGCAGGGGGGGGGGCGGTCAGGCGAAGTTCATTGGAGGAGCGGCTAGGTGTGTACCTCTGAGTAAGATCATCCCACAAATGCAATCATGATGATCAAATCTGCTATAGAATGATGCCACAGATTGGTGTCCTGGCTCGCTAGAAAGATGTTGTTTGAAAGCGTTCAGTCAGGTGCGCAGCGTTATTGACGTTCAATTTCCGACAACCGATGGACCCCTGGTTGGTGTCATTTCCCTTCACCCCCGATATGTAATATGTATCCCTGGACCCATGATGAGTGTGCAGCATAGTTTAGGCTCACCTGTCTCCTGGCGCGCCACCTTCTATGTCTTCTCTTCATTGCCGCCAGGGGCAGATGTATCCCAGTGATCTCACCACATGTACTGACGTAACACACATGCACTGGTGATATAGGCGCTCCCAACTGTGACTGCATGCTAAAATCTATTGGAATTTGTCTGCATGTGCAGCAGCAATATACCCCTCTGATCAGATTTCAGCAAAAAGATCTGGCGATCTAATCTGCTGCTCCATCTGCCAATGTATGGGCACCTTTATGCTGGGAATACACAATTAGATTTTTCAGCAGATTTACTGTCCGATGGATTTTCCAATTGTTTTTATAATCACTTCTAGAAAAAAAATTCAGATCAAACCTGTCGGAAATTATCTACTGAACCACCTACCTGCCAAAGAAATCTCATGGAGTATTCCCAGCATTAATGAAATACCCACAGAGTTGCCTGATCACCCATCCTGCTCTGAACCGAATCTCTCAGCCAACCATAACAATAACTCAAACTCGGCTAGTCTAATGCCTGGTACACAAAATGCAATTCCCTGTCAGAAAGACGAGTCAAATTGATTTCCGAGTCTGTCTGATCGATTTTCTGATCACTTCTACCTAAAATCAATCAGAAAAATGATCGGAAATCAGATCTGTCAGAAATAATCATTTCGACCCGTCTATCAGATGGGAAATTGCATGTTGTGTACCAGGCATAACAATCCCCAACACGCCTACCACCTCTGTCTGTGTAACACTAATCTTAGACCATCACCCAAGCAGTCATTTAGCAGCACAAACTTATCAGTCCACCTTGGATTCAAAATATGCTGAGATCTGCATGAGAAACAGAACCGCATGTGTTGTCTGAATGAAATGTAGCAAGCTGGCATTATGCAAATGAACATGAGATGTGAATGAGCCCATTGATGAACAAAGTCAGTCAGTTCTGTGGTGTGAATTGCAGCAGAACAGAGAATACTGAGATGACAGAAACGGCTATTAGAAAGGTTTATTCTACAGTGTCCAGTAAAGAGGGGGATTCTCCATCACCCAGTCTACCCTATGAAGTAGTAAGGATTACATTTCTGAATAGATTTTTAAAAACAAACTGTATTGTGAGTTTTTACGCTGCTATTCCCCCGATTGCCTACAGGAGTACCAGAATGGTTACATTTTCACCATGGTGGTCTTTTAACATCTTCCCTGCCAAATAGATTACACTAAAACAGCTAGCTAGCTCACCTACCCTTTTAAACTAGCCCCAACTAACCTATTCTCTGTACTATTATTAATCCTAACCTGACCCCACAATTTCACATAACCCCTACCACCAAAATCTACTTGGGGGGCGGAAATCTATATTCAGCAAAATCTGCTGCATTGTAGAGCAACAGTATAATAACATCTATCTGTTGAGTTGGTACAAAAATCCAGGGCTGTGGAGTCGGTACAAAAATCTCCAGACTCCGACTCCTCAGTTTATGAAACCACCGACCCCTGGTACCCAAAATTGCTCCAACTCTGTCTCCTTAGTCTAATTTTTACAAAAGCTATGGATTTGGTTTAAAAATCATCCAACTCCAACTCCTCACTTCATTGAAACCACCGACTCCAGGTACACAAAATTTCTCCGACTCCACAGCCCTGCAAAAATAATTATTTAGTAATTATATAGCGCCGACATCTTCCGCAGCGATGTACAGAGTACATGGTCATGTCACTGTCCCTCAGAGGAACTCAATCTAATCCCTACCATAGTCAGGTTTCCATCTTAGTCTAGAGCCAATTTTAGAAGGAAGCAAGGTAACTTATCTGTATGTTTTGCGGATGTGAGAGGAAACTGGAGTGCCCAGAGGAAACCCACATAAAACACTGGGAGGACATACAAACTCCATGCAGATAGTGTCCTGGCTGGAATTCAAACCAGGCACCCAGCACTGCAAGTCCATTATGCCAACGTGCTGCCCAAATCACCCAACTCCGACTTCTCAGTTTATGAAACCACTGACTCCAGGTAGCCAAAAATTGCTCTGATAGATTGCAGACTGGTGGTGCAATGATCATCCAGGAAATTGCTGATTGCCATGAGCAACTTTTCCCTCCGTTTGCAAGCAAAGAAATCTTTCAATACAGCTAATGAAATGCGTTCCCAGGTAACTCCAAAAATACTGGTAGAACTGGTATAGCGTAACGACATGCAATAAAGACCCATGTTGGAAAAAAGGAGAGGACAGACCAGCGCTTGTTAAACTATAACTACTGATGTACGCTGGAAGGAAAAAAGAAAATACAAAAACCCCACAGAACATTTTCAATGACTAAGTGTGAATCAGCCTCTTTCGACCAGCCCCTTGTGATCACCTGATAGATACGTCAGTGACATCAGTTTCGAGTCATACGCCGTGTCACGTGTGTAAATAAGAGACAGGAGTCAGCGTGGGAGGTTCCTAACCACAGAAAACTTGTTCAAAGTTACAAAAGCAACAGAAATGACACAAGAAAGTACTCAAAACCCAACCAAATACTATTATCACATAAAGGCAATACTTAATAAACTGAATGTGAACAGTCAAAACTTAATATTCACAACATCTAGCATAATCCTCAAAAGCGCCTGGGAAATCTGCAGACAAGTTCTTTGAAGATTACGGTCACAGGCATATCAGGCTAATACACACACAGAACGGTTACTGGAGCAGCAGGTCTCAAAAAGCACATAATCCCACAATATGTGAAAACATTTATAAAGCCACATACAAAAAGTCAGTAAATCAAGATCGCAGGCCAGACAGTCTCCACAGCAAGTAATTAAAAGGCAAATAGTTAATAGATTTCAGGAATGTATGCCTGGGTGAACAAAAAGACAGTTCTAAAGCAGAGGCATATTTGGGAAATAAAGCATAGCAAACACGTGTAGACACTGCAGTGATAGCCTAGCTGGGAGGTGCAGAGAGCCAGCCAGACACAGAGCAACATACACTCAGACGAAACAAATGCACAATGGCATCTATGCAGTCAGGGCAAGGAGAGAAGGGGATTATAAGGACAGTCTGGGCATAAAGTTGAATATGATGATTGACAGCTCAGACATAAAGGAAATCGGAATATATGGACTTTGAGGACAGCAGTTTAAGCATTACCCAGTGACAGCAATGGGTAGGAGATAGGGGCAACACTTTGCCAAGGGTTATGTGTGATACAGAGAACCCCAAACACCACAAGACATCATACTAGACACCTTTGCCCATTGGGGACAATGTCAAGCATGACAGTGAGACATCAGGAAGAAATGCAGAAGGGCTGTCACATCAACAAAACTGACCTATATAGGAAGCCTTTGCTCTTCTACTTTGGAACTACAAGTACCAGTATGCCTATTACATAAGGTTTTCTAATTTTTATGTCACTTTGAAACTAATGGATAAAAGAGTCGGAAAACATTGTGGGCAAGTGAGGATAGTGAGCAGATGAGGTGCCAGTGCATAGGTTCTAGGAACATAATGGGCTTTTAAACTAAACTGCATTTGAGGAGCTGAGGCATCAATGCATGGAAGAAGAGAGAGAAAAAGACTACATAGAGAACTCTGAGATATGGGAAAAACTACAGTCTGACCTGCACAGTGCAGCTGTAGAGGTACAGATACAAGCATGGAAAGATACAGGATTCCTAATCTTGGGTACTAAGAAGCCCACTTCAAACCTCTGAGGCCAGCGTAGCAAGCGATCAGTCCAGACCTCTGAGGCCAGCGTAGCAAGCGATCAGTCCAGACCTCTGAGGCCAGCGTAGCAAGCGATCAGTCCAGACCTCTGAGGCCAGCGTAGCAAGCGATCAGTCCAGACCTCTGAGGCCAGCGTAGCAAGCGATCAGTCCAGACCTCTGAGGCCAGCGTAGCAAGCGATCAGTCCAGACCTCTGAGGCCAGCGTAGCAAGCGATCAGTCCAGACCTCTGAGGCCAGCGTAGCAAGCGATCAGTCCAGACCTCTGAGGCCAGCGTAGCAAGCGATCAGTCCAGACCTCTGAGGCCAGCGCAGCAAGCGATCAGTCCAGACCTCTGAGGCCAGCGCAGCAAGCGATCAGTCCAGACCTCTGAGGCCAGCGCAGCAAGCGATCAGTCCAGACCTCTGAGGCCAGCGCAGAAAGCAATCAGTCCAGACCTCTGAGGCCAGCTTAGTAAGCTATCAGTCCAGACCTCTGAGGCCATTTTAGTAAGCTATCAGTTTAGACCTCTGAGGCCAGCATAGCAAGCGATCAGACCAGACCACTGAGGCCAGCGTAGCAAGCGATCAGTCCAGACCTCTGAGGCCAGCGTAGCAAGCGATCAGTCCAGACCTCTGAGGCCAGCATAGCAAGCGATCAGACCAGACCAATGAGGCCAGCATAGCAAGCGATCAGACCAGACTAATGAGGCCAGCATAGTAAGCGATAAGTCCAGTCCACTGATTCCTAAGGCCAGTACTGCAAAGGTCCAGAAGAGTTCCCTAAACTCTATGGCCAGTGCAAACAACAAAGTCAGTATCACTTCTCAGTCAGGACCAGACCTACAGGGGTCGCTGCAATCCAGTCTCCTGAGGCCATAGCAACACAGGTCCAATCTGATCACATGACTCAGCATTGCAGTCCATACAGTGCCCTGACGTTTGGGGCCATAGATACAGAGGTGTAGCCCCCTGACTCATCCCATCCCCGAGTTTCCTGAGCTCAGCTCCCCAGCCCAGTGCCCTGCCAGCCCCTGGACCTCGAGTAACGAGCCCCCTGTGGGGGAGAGGATCGCTGATCACACTGCAGAGCAATGCCACCTGCTGCCAGGCGGAAGCCACACGAACATATGACAGCAGCGGGCTGGCACGTCTCACTCACCGTCAACAGTCTTCTTCTTGAACAGGGAGGCCATGGCTGCGTCCGCTCGTCCTGTTTCCTCCTCCACTCTGCAACCAGGAACCGGTTCCTCTACTGCGCCCCACCACGTGACCAGCCCTCCGTCCCGCACAGCCCCGCCCCTCCCGTGACGTCCGCGTCACCCTGGAGATCCCATCTGCCTGCCCCTCCTCGGAGGTCACATGACTCGATGAGTAGCTTTCACCTGCCTGCGCAGATGTCATTTGCGTTCCATTGTGTCATGTGATCAGCTGACAGCCGCACCTGTATGTGGAGCGGATAACGCAGATTACCCCCCTCCCCCACAGAGTCAGGAGGGGGGGCTGATGAATGCACACATGACATAGCAATGTCGCGCTATAGTACATACGGTACTAATGTGGGGTGGGCAGTCTGAACCTAGGATACCAGTGTTGTGAGCTCTCCCTGGATGGCTAACAGCAAGAAACTATAGAAAGCTATAGACATATGCACAGGTCGACACTTTCTGCAAATCTGGGGTTTTATTTAATTCACTTAGGAGAATACACAGAATCATTTTGTCAGTTCGTATTTTTTTGGTGCTTTTTAAAATGCAGAGAGAAAGTTATTGACCATAAGGGTCAATTTTCGGAGGGACAGTCCCTTTTTTTTGAAGCCCTGTCCCTCTGTCCCTTTTTCACCCTGATTTGTCCCTCTTTCAGGGCTTTGTCCCTCTTTCTGTATACATATATACATTTCTATACTAAACATGTGTTTGATTGACTCTAAACGTTATTCCCAGCCTTTAAATTGATATATTACTAATTTTAAAATGTTATTATGAAGGAAAATTAACCAGAATAGAAAGGACCAGTGTGGTTTGAATTCAATATATAATATATAATAAAACAATATATTTTTCTTATGAAATTTTTATGGTATGCGTGACTAGAGGCGTGGTGGGGGTGTGGCCAGGGGTGTGACAGGGGCGTGGCTTAAGTTTCCCTTTTTCTCATCTCAAAAAGTTGGGAGGTATGCGTGCTGCGGTACGACGCAGCCAGGAGCTTTTAATCATACGCCATCGGTGTTTTCCCGTCGGGTGAATTAGAACTGCCGCTGCTAATCAGAGTCGCATCGCAACATCCTGACGTCCACGCCACAGATCATAACGCTTGCAGGAAATCAGCTCCTGCAAGTGTTATGTAATGTGAAAGAGCCCTAAACTTAACTTACCAAAATATATCATAATAAAGGCCTGGTAGACATCCTGTGTATAAATAAAAGACTAGAACACAAAATTGTTGAAGTAATGTATAAATAAACTTAAAAAATAGTGAATCTACAAAATAAGGCATCAGACTATACAGTATGTACAGTACATATATACCTAATACGGAGCTGGGAAAAAAGGGCGCATGCCGCTAGTGGACAAAAAGGGCGCCGCCATTCACTCCCATAATAAATAGCGTTTAATGGGCGCCGAGTAGGAAAAAAGGGCGCCGGAGCTAAATAAAGTTTATAAACGGCGCCAGGAGCTAAATAAAGTTTACAAACGGCGCCCGGCGATGTTTAATGATTTATAACTGAACTTGTGGTGATTTACATTTATAAAATGCACCCGTGCCGAATAACGTTTATGAAAATACTAAACATATTTATCTTATTTAAATAATTAAAACATTATTTAAAGTTTTATCCCTTACTGTTTGTAAAACATTATTATTCACAAAATAAAGCGATCAGTACGTAACGTAAATTGCAAAATATTTTTTGAATCCACAATTAGTAAAACATTATTATCCACATAATAAAGGGGGGTCTTAGGTTTAGGCACCAACAGGGGGGTCTTAGGTTTAGGCACCAAGAGGGGGGTCTAGGGGTTAGGGGTAGGTACATGGAGGGGTACTTAGGCAACAACAGGGGGGTCTTAGGTTTAGGCACCAACAGGGGGGTCTTAGGTTTAGGCACCAACAGAGGGGTCTTAGGTTTAGGCACCAATAGGGGGGTCTTAGGTTTAGGCACCAATAGGGGGGTCTTAGGTTTAGGCACCAACAGGGGAGTCTAGGGGTTAGGGATAGGTACAGGTAGGGTTCTGTGTAAGAGTAGGCTTAGGTATAGTTTTAGTAAAATTTTAGTAATAATTACTAATGTATTACAACACTTATTACGAACGTAGTTATATTTATATCATCTTTATAAACAATATTTTCAGATTTTATTATAAGAACAAACCATAAATGACGGTTATTCACAATAATATACAATTATAACAATTAAACATATATTATTGGTTTTTTTATAAACGTAATTATAAGTTTAACTTTTGAAACAGGGAAGATTAACGTTTTCACAATTTCCGATTTCATAAACATTATTTAATGATTTATAATTTTGTTAAACATTATTTGTAAACGAAATATAGCACACTATATTTATAAACCCTATTAATGATTAATTATTATTTAGAGTTTACACCCCGCGCCCTTTTTGTCCAGGCGCCCTTTTTGTACGTACGCACCTAATACACCTCCCGCGTGTGGTATATTTTGAAACGGAATGGCGCAGAGGGTGACATCACAATTGGGGCAGTAGAAGCGAGATTCCTTTATGACTTTATTCCTTTTGCTATCAGTATTAGGCGGCAGGCAGGGAGTAGTCAAAATCCAGGCATAGGTCGGTGAAGGCGGCAGGCAGAGAGTAGTCAAAATCCAGGCAGAGGATTTGGAACCAAATGGCTATATTGTTAACATCCTGTGGCTGGATAGTGTAATGGTTAAGGACGCTGCCTCTGACAGAGGCGCCTAGGGTTCAAATCTCTGCTCTGCCTGTTCAGTAAGCCACCAACTATTCACTACGAGACCTTAAACAAGTCTCCCTTACACGGCTACTGCCTCTAGAGAGTGTCCTAGTGGCTGTAGCTCTGGTGCTTAGAGTCTGCCAGGAGAAAAGCGCGATATAAATGTTATTTGTCTTGTTGTGTCTGTGCTTTAAAATGAGCTTATCTGCCATGGCAGTCAGGTAACACAAGGGAGAGATCAAATTACAACTTGTGATTAGATGCAAATGAGGAGAAATTAGACAGGCTAAACTCTCTATATACATAGAGAGCGCAGTTCTCTGTTTTTCCTTCTGCCCTGTGAGAAAGTTCAGGTCCACTTTTCCAATTTTTTGTGCCGCCCCCGCTGCTATCACGCCGCACACCACCGCTCTGCCGTCCCGATTGGCCGCCGGATCAGGATGGAGGTAAAGGGGATCCCGGCGGCCGGGGAGAGAAGCCTGGGTTTGCAATTAAAAGTATATGGCAGTAATCTCACTGCCACAATTGCTGTCAATTCATGGTGAACGCCAATGTGGTTCATGCAGCGATTTTTGAGCAATTGTGATGTTAAAAAAGACACAAATTGCGATCGCTCAAAAATCAGGAAAAGGTACAGTGAAAAATGAGTGTTTATCATGAAAAAAATCACTGCAACAAAACGCTATTTTCAGCTCTCCCATTCATTCGCCAATAACGTTATCACTACTTATCACACCAAAATGATCTATATTTTGTTTTATTGCCACCAATTCACTTTCTTTCGGTGGTACTTTTTGCGAAGAATTATTTTATTATTTTATTATATACATACGCAGTTTAATGGAAATTATAAGAAAGAAATTGAAAAAATGTATTATTTCTCAGTTTTCATCCATTATAGTTTTAAAATAAAATGTGCTGCTGTGGATAAAACCCACACAATTTATTTGCCCACTTGTCCCAGTTATTACAATATTTAAATTATGTCCCTAGTACAATGTATGGCGACAATATTTTATTTGAAAATAAGGTGTATTTTTTCAGTTTTGTGCTCATTTATACTATATCACTAATTACAAGCGATTATTTGTAAAATTAACAGTAATATACCCTCATGACGTACATATAAAAAAATTTAAGTCCCTAAGGTAACTTTGTATGTAATTTTTTTTTTATTTCACTATTTGTTAATTTTGGTAATTATGTGAGAGTAGGGGAGGTAAGGGGTTAATAAATGGGGATGTAAAAGCCGCGCCTCTCAAGGTGAGGCAGCTGTTTCCGCGTCCAGCAGGGCGTCACAACGCGGAAAAACCGCCGCATACCGCTTAGGCAGAGCGGCGGAATCCGCATTGGGAACGGCGGAATCCGCATTGAAAACGGCGGAATCCGCATTGGAAGCGGCCCCTACACGTGGTGCTCAAGATACATTGCAAGACAGTTCTGGTGTGGCTGGGACTGATAGTCCACCAGGATTCAGAGTGACACGCGCGCACGCACAGAGACAGAGCTTATATAACAGCCAGAAGTAGTCAGCTGACCAGGCTGGTCAGCTGACATTTTCCACAACTTTCATTGGTCCAGCAATTAGGGAGGTCCTGGAAAGGTCTTTGAGTATATATACTGCTGGCTGTTCACTTGTTCCGTGTCTGGCGTGCGATCACATACGTGGGAGCACTCAGATCCGTAGTCAGATCCGCAAGTGTGCCGGGACCAGCTGGAGCTGTAATCCTACACTTAGCTAGATTCTGTTGATAGCTAAAGTACTAGTTTGATTGTGATTATCTGTTATGACCCTTTGCCTGTCTCGACTATCCTCCTGAACTCTGATCTTGTACCTCGATATCTCTGATACTCTGTTGCCGAACCCCGGCTCGTCCTAGACCCTGCTTCTGTCTCCTGATTTTGTACCTTGATATATTTGATACCCTGTTGCCAAACCTTGCCTGTACTTCGACTCTGCTTTTGCCTCCTGATCTTGTACCTTATCTGTCCGCGTGTATCGACCTGGCTTGTCCGACCTCGAGAACCGACCTCACAATTGGAGGCGGTTCCCCGTCCTGTCAGTGGCATCTCCTCCTGAGTGTCACTTTCAGACTAACCTTCCTACTATCAGTCTGACTCCTCCCGTCTTGGAGAGTCCAGATCTGCGGAAGGAATCAGCGCAGTACTTCCGACTGCGCTGAGGCTTGTTACTGTTACACCAAAACACTACACTCTACTCAGGTGAACAGAGGTTAGCTAGTATATTGGATTATCGGTGAGACTGCAGATCACTTATAATCTGGTATACGTCTGTATTCCCCGTGATACTGCAGATCACCGGTAATCAGACCTCTCTGTGCTTCACCGATCGTTACAGAACGCCAGACCAATAAACTGATGGACGCACGCGCTGACCCTCTGACCGTGCTTGCCACTTCGGTGGATACTATCCATCAAGCACTGGGCCAGCACAAAGCTTTGATTGATGCCCTAACAGGCTCTGTGCAAACCCTTCAGACGTTAGTTGATTCGGTGCGATCCCCTCCTAGTGATGACATACGTATGCCCGTACCAGATAAATTTTCCGGCCATAAGTCTGACTTCCGGAATTTTAAGAGTAGAGTGTTATCGTATTTCGAGTTGAGACCCCGATCCTCGGGGACTGAGACCCAACGGGTCATCTTTATTAAAACATTGCTGACTGGCGACTCCCAGTCCTGGGCATATAACCTGCCTCCCACTGATACAGCTCTGACCTCGGTAGAGGAATTCTTTAAGGCCATGGACGTAATTTACGACGACCCTGACCTTGCTGCGTCCTCTGAGCGGAAGCTCAAACTTTTGCGGCAAGGCAGAGGCTCGGTCGAGGATTATGCGGCAGAATTCCGTAGGTGGTCAGTCACCGCCAGATTCGACAACTATGCCCTGATGGATTACTTCCTGTCTGGGTTGTCGGAGGAGGTCTCTGACCTAATGCTAACCGTACCCGAGCCCAAAACACTCGATGAGGCCATCTCATCGGCCATTCGAGTTGACCGCAGGCTACGCCATCAGAGGCAGACTAGGGGCAGTCACCGTGTCAGGGTGACATCTTACGCGGCACCGTCCGCTGCACCTCTAGTAGCACCTTCTCCGCCTGTCTCACCCTCTCCGGCCTTGCCTCCGCCCGAACCAATGCAGATTGGTCGATCGAAACTGACCCAGGTGGAGCGAAGGCGGAGAATGACGGAACAGCTGTGCCTGTATTGTGCAGCAGCAGGGCATAGGGTGCGAAACTGCCCTAACAGGTCGGGAAACGAGTTTGCCTAGGAGTAGTGGGGGGTGACACCCTGGGCACACAATTTTCACCCCTTAACCTCCTTGCCGGTTTTCCCGACCTGAGCTCGGGGTAGAAAAAAGCAGCTGCTATCGGTGATCCCGAGCTCAGGTCGGGTTAGGCATTGCAGAGCTTTACCTGCAGTTGTGGAGTCCCGCGCGCGATCTTGCTGCACAGCGGGACTCCAGCCTCTCTCCCCGGCAGTGTGGGGTCTTTCCCTGGCCGCCGGGATCCCCCATGTACCCGCTATTCTTCCGGGGACCCGGCAGCCAGTTGGAGCAGCGCAGCCGTGGTGGTGGCAGCAGAGCGGTGGTGGCAGCGTGACGTCATCGGGGGCGGGGCTAACATTGAAAACGAACTTCTCTATATTAGAGAAATATAGAGAAGTTTGTTTATATGTATATTAGCGCCATCTTGTGGGCAAAGAGAAAACTGCAGCCCAGGAGCCCAGGAAGGTAATTTTTTTTAAATTTTGCTGCAGATCTCCCTGCCAGAATGATTTTTTTCAGGTTTTAGGGTCTGAAAGAGTGAAAAAAAATTGCACCGCTTTTAGACCCTAAAATCTGGAAAGAATCAGACCGCCAAGGAGGTTAAAGAAAGAAAATTGCTTCTCCCTTGTACTGTTACATGGGATGATAAATCTGTAGCCACTGAGGCTTTTATTGACTCATGAACTTCGAATTCGCTCAGGAGTTGGGTCTTCCACTCACTCCCGTGAGACCCCCCATACAGGTCACGGCAGTGGACGATTCCCCTCTGCAACGGAATCGTGCCCTGTCACAGACCCCGGTGGTGAAGCTCACCATAGGGGTATTGCATGGGGAACAATTACAATTTTTTGTGTTACATATGTCAACCTCCACTATCATCCTAGGCATGCCGTGGTTCCAAGTCCATTCACCGCATATTGACTGGGCCACGGGTCAGTTAACCACCTGGTCACCGCATTGTTTTCAGCGGTGTTTGGGGAAGTTAACATTGGGGCAAACCAGAGTCCAGGTGGAGGGTGTACCTGACCATTATTCTGAATATTCTGATGTATTTTGTCCCAAAGCAGCCGATAAATTGCCTCCCCATCGCCCTTTTGACTGTCCCATTGATCTCCGTTCCGGTTGTGTACCCCCCCCCCCCCCCCCCCCGGGGTCATTTGTACAATTTGTCGGGGCCCGAAAAATTGGCTATGCAGGAGTTCATCAGGGAGAATTTGGCCAAGGGGTTTATTCGCCCTTCCCGGTCGCCTGCCGGGGCAGGCTTCTTTTTTGTAGAAAAGAAAGACGGAGGCCTATGGCCCTGCATTGATTACCGCGGTCTTAACAAGATTACAGTGAAGAATCGCTATCCGCTACCTCTGATAGACGATTTGTTCACACAGATCACTGACGCCAAGATCTTTTCTAAGCCGGATTTGCGGGGGGCATACAACCTGATACGCATAAGAAAGGGCGATGAGTGGAAAACGGCCTTTAATACACCAGACGGGCATTATGAGTATCTGGTGATGCCCTTCGGGCTATGTAATGCCCCGGCCGTTTTCCAGGAACTCATCAACGAGGTTTTCAGGGAGGTGTTGGGGAAATTTGTCCTAGTCTACCTAGACGATATCCTTATCTTCTCCAACAACCTCTCTGAACATAGGACCCATGTGAGGTTCGTTTTGAACAAACTAAGGCAGAACTCTTTGTACACAAAGCTTGAAAAGTGTATATTTGAGGTAACTTCTGTCGCTTTCTTGGGGTACATAGTTTCCACCACAGGCCTGTCTATGGATCCTGCCAAGGTTTCCGCTGTTCTGGAGTGGCCTCAGCCGGTTGGGTTGAAGTCTCTTCAGCGGTTTCTTGGCTTCGCCAACTATTATAGGAGGTTCATAAAGGGGTACTCTACGGTCATTTCTCCCCTTACCAGTCTCACCAAGAAAGGGGCAGATACCACGCACTGGTCTCCTGAGGTGTTACGTTGCTGAGGCGCAAGACGATTGGGTTAGATTCTTGCCCTTCGCAGAATTTGCGCAAAATAATTTAAAAAACTCGTCCTCCGGATTTTCTCCTTTTCAGGTAGTGACGGGGAGATCACCCAAATTTTCCCCATTGCCAGTAGCCTCCACTCCATTCCCAGCCCTGGAGACCTGGCAAAGGTCACTTAAGGACCTTTGGGGAACAGTAAAGAGTAACCTGGAAAAGGCTTTTTTGAGTCAGAAGGGTCAAGCTGACAAAAGACGGTCATTGGAGTGGAGGTTCCAACCTGGAGACTTGGTCTGGGTGTCCACACGTCACTTGACCCTGAGACAACCTTCTGACAAGCTAGGTCCCAGGTTTGTGGGTCCATTCCCGGTAGCCAGGAAGATCAACAATGTTACTTATACCGTTGATCTCCCCACCAGCATGCGGGGGGTAAGGTCCTTCCACGTGTCCCTTCTTAAACCAGCAGTCCAGGTGGGTCCTACTCCTCCTCCTCCTGTGTTGGTAGATGCCCAACCCGAATATGAGGTGGAGAAGATTTTAGATTCACGCACGGTACAAAACTCGGTACAGTACCTCGTACATTGGAAAGGGTACGGCATTGAGGAGAGGCAATGGGTACCGGGGACACGCATGCATGCAGACGACATAAAGAGGGAGTTTCATGCCTTACATCCCGAGAAACCTGGTAGGAGCTGTCCGGAGTCCACTCCTCGGGGGGGGGGGGGGGGGGGGGGGTTAAGGGTACTGTAAGGAAACGCGGAAAAGCCGCCGTCTCTCAAGGTGAGGCGGCTGTTTCCGCGACCAGCAGGGCGTCACAACGCGGAAAAACCGCCGCATGCCGCTTAGGCAGAGCGGCGGAATCCGCATTGGAAGCGGCCCCCACACGTGGTGCTCAAGATACATTGCAAGACAGTTCTGGTGTGGCTGGGACTGATAGTCCACCAGGATTCAGAGTGACACGCGCGCGCGCACAGAGACAGAGCTTATATAACAGCCAGAAGTAGTCAGCTGATCAGGCTGGTCAGCTGACATTTTCCACAACTTTCATTGGTCCAGCAATTAGGGAGGTCCTGGAAAGGTCCTTGAGTATATATACTGCTGGCTGTTCACTTGTTCCTTGTCTGGCGTGCGATCACATACGTGGGAGCACTCAGATCCGTAGTCAGATCCGCAAGTGTGCCGGGACCAGCTGGAGCTGTAATCCTACACTTAGCTAGATTCTGTTGATAGCTAAAGTACTAGTTTGATTGTGATTATCTGTTATGACCCTTTGCCTGTCTCGACTATCCTCCTGAACTCTGATCTTGTACCTCGATATCTGTGATACTCTGTTGCCGAACCCTGGCTCGTCCTAGACCCTGCTTCTGTCTCCTGATTTTGTACCTTGATATATCTGATACCCTGTTGCCAAACCTTGCCTGTACTTCGACTCTGCTTTTGCCTCCTGATCTTGTACCTTATCTGTCCGCGTGTATCGACCTGGCTTGTCCGACCTCGAGAACCGACCTCACTATTGGAGGCGGTTCCCCGTCCTGTCAGTGGCATCTCCTCCTGAGTGTCACTTTCAGACTAACCTTCCTACTATCAGTCTGACTCCTCCCGTCTTGGAGAGTCCAGATCTGCGGAAGGAATCAGCGCAGTACTTCCGACTGCGCTGAGGCTTGTTACTGTTACACCAAAACACTACACTCTACTCAGGTGAACAGAGGTTAGCTAGTATATTGGATTATCGGTGAGACTGCAGATCACTTATAATCTGGTATACGTCTGTATTCCCCGTGATACTGCAGATCACCGGTAATCAGACCTTTCTGTGCTTCACCGATCGTTACAGGGGATTGTTTTTATTTAATGTAATGTTTGTAGGTGTGTTTTTACTATTTGGCCACTAGATATCCCTCCACTTTATTCCTGGGTACTGTGAACAGTACACAGGAAGGAATGTGTGTGTGTTTTTACTTTCACTTTGTTAATGACCACCGGCATCTCACTGATGCCGGGTATCATTGGTTACAGGCACTTTAATTGGCTTTGGGAACACCTGTTCCTATTCACCGATCAGTGCACTAACAGGTGACGATCAGAACACGTGCGGAAGCTCATGCGGTGGACAATCGCAGCGGAGTATGTATATCTATGCCCCTGAGGCTAAGATGACATCTCAAGGGGTGTAGATATACTGTACTCAAACCAGTAACTGGTTAAAGTAAACCTGGAGTAAATAAAAAAATTGAGACCTATGGGATTGAGGAGGGAAGGCTCTGGATCCCATAGAGCCTTCTAGGTCCTCTCTTTGTGCCTTCATTCCAGCACCAGGTCCTGGTGAAGTTCTTCAACCAGCTTGATTAATAACGTCTTTGGCCTTATTCTTGCTTTGGAAGTACTCGCATTCCTGACAACTTCTGAAGACTGCTGAGGAGTCTGGAAAGTACATAACTTCAAAAAGGGACAGCAATGGAACGAGGGGATGTAGCGAGAACTGGGAAGGCTCTATGGAATTAGGAGCATTCCCTCTCCAAAGGTTTGCTTTAGGGCTCTTTCACTATGCGGCATTAAAGTCGCACGTTAGAAAATTTTATAACGCAGACTAATGCACAGCAATACTAAAGTCTGTGCGACATTCACAGTGCACACGTTGCGTTGTGTGTAACGTGAGGTGTTATTAGAAAGTGCTGCATGCTGTGCGTTTAGCAATGAATCTGCTGCGTTAGTTGTGTTGCACATGCTCAATAATGTTTTTTTTTAATGTAACGCATGCGCCATTTTTTGTTCCATCACTGTGCGACGAAAACGGCGCACCAAATGCGGGGCTAAAGAATGCACTATAACGTCCAAGTTATAGTGCACCATGCGTTGTGTTAGGGGCATGTTGTGCGACCTTAACGTCGCATCAAACGCAACGTCCTGATGTGAAATTAGCCTTAAAGTAAACCTATGAGGGAAAATAAGAAAAAAATATGTACGGTACTTACTTCAATAGACGGAAGCCTTTGAATGATCCAGAAGCATCTCCAATCCTCCTGCAGCCCACTGATGCTTGCCTGGACCCGCCTCTTCACGGCTATGCTCCTGTCCTTGTACAAGCGCGGCTGTACTGTACAAGCACACTGAAAGCCTGTGCCATAGCATGGAGGAAAAATGCATGCACAAGTGGCTCCATGATATGGCACGAGTTGTCATTGCACCTGTGCAGTGCGGCTACATGAACATATTCAAAAAGCCCTTGTCAGATGCGTTTGGAATGTCCCAGCGCTGGATGGGTGGGGGCAAGGAAGATGGGAGGAGACTCTGGATTATGCAGAGGTTTTGGCACTAGTCTAGGGGACCCAGCAGCAAACCTCATAGGGAAATTCTGCTGAGTGACTGAGTGGATGGAACCCTCTTAAGCTGCTAGGTTTCTGATAAGTTGTAGTAAACACTCTATTCAGCACTCTGTGTTGCAGAGGGTGCTGTGATTGGAGAATTGTGCCCTATTTTTTCGCTGGGTAGTAGACTAGTGCCGAGGTTTTCTTCTGGTGAAGTATCTAACTTAAACTATTTATTTCACCTACAGGTACACTTTAAACAGAAGATCAAAAATGATTGCCTAGGAGAAAAAGTGAATGAAATAAGGGTCCTGATCATGTTCATCTAATGCCAGTAACCTATGGATCCCAGGGTATCCATGCATTCAGCAAAGTTTAATGACTGAAAACGTGCAGTACTATAATTTGCTAAGGCTACCATTCACAGTGTAGCAGTGCGGCGTAACGGCCGTATTGTAATGCAGCTTTCCGCAATGCACCACCTATGTGACGTTCACAGTGCTGTATAACGGCGTGCGTCATTCTAACGCACTACATGCAGTGTGCTACTGTAAAAACCGCATAGCAATGACAGTGAAGCATACGTTTAATTGACTGCATGTTTCATTGTATGCAACGCAACACGCAGATAACGCGACTCACCCATTCTGTTGTGTTGCAGCTTTTATAGGCAATGCAGTGCCCACTGTGAACCTAGCCTAAGTGTATTATTTTACTGAGGGTAAAGTGCCATATGAATCACTAATTCTTGATCAAATTCTGATCTTGGATCTGTTGCCTTCAGGATTGGGTTTTTATGAGATTGTGAAATCCTTTGAGTAACAGTAACGTGACTCTTCTGACTCTAAACCACTGCAGGTGATGTCAGCACTGTATTACTGCATGATAATAACTGTGACAGGTCTCTCTGCTCCCATGACTTGCTAGTATTGGAATACACCTGCAGAAGTGACTGTAGCCAGTCCCACCCACCTGACAATTCAACTCGGCATTGGGACAGAAGCTGCCTGTAGTCATGTGGATGGATGCCTCGCCTACTAACCCAAAGCTCGGGTTTACACTGCAAGAGCTTTCTAAACACTTGTGATTAAGCACTTGCTAATGTAATGCTATGTGTGTGTTCTCACTGACACAATCCCCTGGATCCCGATCACATCTCACATCATGTGGTCGGATGCGATTGGCACCCATAAGAAATGTCGGAAGTTCACGCGGCTGGAGGAAGAGTAGAAGCCAATCCAGCCATCTGGAACAGGTAACTATAACCGCTCCCTGCCGCTGTGTCACCATAAATGTCAAATTTCAACTGCAACTGGTCTGAGTGTATTAAGTGATAAAGATGCTAATCCTGCATTCAAAACTTGCAAAACTTTTTCTGCTGTTATGGTTTGGAGTTATCACATACTTTAGGAGCGCTGGCCCTTTAATTGCCATTGCCAAACATTTACATGCAGGGGGTTCTTTTTATCTATAATATATTCCTCCTCTTTCATTTATTTCCCTGCCTAGCTGCTTATCTAAAACACAATCCCCAACTCACTTGTGCTTACAAGAAGGGGTGAGGTGACTCAGCGATTGGAGGAGAAAAGAAAAAAAAGTAAAGGGCAGAAATGACATCAGGATTTAGCCTAAATTGTGGGCAAAAGACATGGTTCCCACCAGGAACAGAATTCTCTTCATTTACTATATAACATTCACTGAAATCAAAACGTGGACAGTACAATACATGTGTTATGTAAGTAGCTCAAGTATTTATCTACTTATATATGTATATAATATCAGACTGCGCTAAAGCTTCTTATAAATCATAATTTATTCACATCAAAATGGACATAGATTCTGTGTCAAAAATTGCAATCAGACACTCACCCGCATTGCTATAAAACAATTACACCCCTTTCCTACTGCAGTAGGGAAGAGATGGCCATAAAAATATATAAAATGTAAAATATTAAAAAAAAAAAAAGAATATTAAAATAACGCAGACATACGTATTCCTGTGCAATCGTGAAGTGCACTGTTTAAATAACTTGCTTGGATCCTTTAAAGTTACTTAGTTCCTTTTCAGGATAGTTTGCTTGCATAATATTGTGTTTCCTTCTGTGGAATAATCACATGCATTGCATGGAATAGTAATAGGCATGATAGGATGTATAGCAGTTGCTTATACGTTTATTCCTGCAATGAAGCTTTGTTGGTTGTGTCAGCAATACTCACACTCCTTCAGTACCAATGATTGGACAGCTTAGGAGCCGCTCAATCCCACTCGCTCCGGCCGGCAGCAGAGTGGGAGAGACTAGACTGACTGCTGAGTAGTCGATTCGCAGCATCGGGCAACTTGCCCAGCTCCAATGGGGTGTGAAGGGCGCTCTCCAGCTGGTAAGTAGATAGTGCGGAGCTCCGTCTGGAGTATGGCAATCCCGGCCAGCGCTGGATAGACACGCCTTCACCCCATGATGTGTGACGTCACACGCAGTGTAGCCAATCGCTGACGTTGCGGCGGGGAGAGGCGGCGATCAGTGCAGATTGAGTGGACTGGAGGCAGAACTACTGCCCAATGCTCTGCCTCCCCCGGGCAGCAAAATCCACGACTTTCAAAAGTCATGGATTTTTGCCCCAGGATTTTGGACGGTTAAAACCTCGTTGTGCCGCAGGGATGTGGAGTTTCAGCTCTTGCTTTACTGCTGAAGAGAATTTCAATGTAAAAACAGAGATTTTTTTTACGCTTCAGTCTCTCTTTAAAGGAAGACTGATGTGGGAGTAATATGGAAGGTGCTATTGTTGACTCTATTTTGGAAAACACTATTTAAATAGCTTTTCTGGTTATCTCTACCCTTCACACCTTCTGAACCATTGCGGTAGCTGCATGCTGGTTCCAGGAGTGGGAAGTTACTAAAGCCAAAAGATCTACGACAGTCACTTTATTAGCATTTTTAAAAGGAAAGCAGAATGGCAGCCTCCGTATACCAGGGTTGCCAACCCAATTTCGCATTTTTCCTGGACAAAATGGTCAAAAAATCTGGACACCCCAAATTTTGGATGGACAGGGGGCGGAGTCATGGGCGGAATCAGTAGCGGGCTTTTTAGGGAACTTTTTGTGAATTTCGGGAGTAAAGAAACATAGCTGAAGCAGGAGATTGCTGCGTAGGGCTCATGTGAAGCAGCCCTCTTGAACGGAGAAGATTTTTTTCCCATAAATATGGTAGGACATTAGACTATGACTATGGTAGGATTAGATTGTGAGCTCCTCTGAGGACAGTCAGTGAACGACTATGTACTCTGTAATGTGCTGCAGAAGATGTCACTGCTATATAAATACATAATAATATGGTGGGACATTAGGCTATGACTATGGCAGGATTAGATTGTGAGCTCCTCTGAGGACAGTCAGTGACATGACTATGTACCCTGTAATGTGCTGCAGAAGATGTCAGAGCTATATAAATACATAATAGCAATATGATAGGACATTAGACTATGGCTAAGGTAGGATTAGATTGTGAGCTCCTCTGAGGACAGTCAGTGACATGACTATGTACTCTGTAAGGTGCTGCAGGAGATGTCAGTGTTATATAAATACATAATAATAATATGGTAGGACATTAGACTATGACTATGGTGGGAATTAAATTGTGAGCTCCTCTCAGTGTCGTTAGCCACAAGAGCACGATAAAGGAGGCGCACACAGCCAGGAGTGAAAGCAGCACAACCGAGTGGGCTGAGGGGACACCGAGGGCTGTCATTGACTGTGGAGAGGCTGGAAGAAGCCCCAAGTAAGTAAAACATAATTCCCTCACTTTAGATTTCCTTTAAATTACAACTGCCCTAGTAAGGTAAATGAAGGCTGCCATATTTATTTCCTTTTAAACAATACCAGTTGCCTGGCTGCCCTGGCAAGCTCGTTGGCTGCAGTAGTGTCTGACTGCTTTTGCTGCATGCTTGTTTCAGCTGTGTGATTAAAACATCTGATCTGATTGCTTGTTCAGGGTCTATGGCTAGAAGTATTAGGGGCAGAGGATCAGCAGAACAGCCTGGCAACCTGCATTGTTTAAAAGGATTTAAATTTAGAAACCTCTATTTCCCTCTTTGTTCACAGCTCAAAACACTCACTTTTATGGCATCCATTACAGTCAGGGATAACAGCAGCATTTACATTTGCACAATATATTAAGATATGACCTGCCTTTATGTGTTGACCCTTAACTAGAGTTGGGCCGAACCTCCGATTTTAGGTTCGCGAACCGGGTTCGCGAACTTCCGCGGAAGGTTCGGTTCGCGTTAAAGTTCGCGAACCGCAATAGACTTCAATGGGGATGCGAACTTTGAAAAAAAAATAATTATGCTGGCCACAAAAGTGATGGAAAAGATGTTTCAAGGGGTCTAACACCTGGAGGGGGGCATGGCGGAGTGGGATATACGCCAAAAGTCCCCAGGAAAAATCTGGATTTGACGCAAAGCAGCGTTTTAAGGACAGAAATCATATTGAATGCTAAATGACAGGCCTAAAGTGCTTTAAAACATCTTGCATGTGTATACATCAATCAGGTAGTGTAATTAAGGTACTGCTTCACACTGACACACCAAACTGTTCACTGAACAGAACAGGTATGCAGTGGCGGGTTCACTAAACAGGTATACAGTGGCGGGTCCACTGAACAGAACAGGTATGCAGTGGCGGGTCCACTGAACAGAACAGGTATGAAGTGGTGGGTTCACAGAACAGGTATGCAGTGGTGGGTTCACAGAACAGGTATGCAGTGGCAGGATCACTGAACAGGTATGCAGTGGTGGGTGGGTTCACAGAACAGGTATGCAGTGGCAGGATCACTGAACAGGTATGCAGTGGTGGGTGGGTTCACAGAACAGGTATGCAGTGGCAGGATCACTTAACAGGTATGCAGTGGTGGGTGGGTTCACAGAACAGGTATGCAGTGGTGGGTTCACAGAACAGGTATGCAGTGGCAGGATCACTGAACAGGTATGCAGTGGTGGGTGGGTTCACAGAACAGGTATGCAGTGGCAGGATCACAGAACAGGTATGCAGTGGTGGGTGGGTTCACAGAACAGGTATGCAGTGGCAGGATCACTGAACAGGTATGCAGTGGTGGGTGGGTTCACAGAACAGGTATGCAGTGGTGGGTTCACAGAACAGGTATGCAGTGGCAGGATCACTGAACAGGTATGCAGTGGTGGGTGGGTTCACAGAACAGGTATGCAGTGGCAGGATCACAGAACAGGTATGCAGTGGTGGGTGGGTTCACAGAACAGGTATGCAGTGGCAGGATCACTGAACAGGTATGCAGTGGTGGGTGGGTTCACAGAACAGGTATGCAGTGGTGGGTTCACAGAACAGGTATGCAGTGGTGGGTGGGTTCACAGAACAGGTATGCAGTGGCAGGATCACTGAACAGGTATGCAGTGGTGGGTGGGTTCACTGAACAGGAATGCAGTGGCAGGATCACTGAACAGGTATGCAGTGGTGGGTGGGTTCACAGAACAGGTATGCAGTGGCAGGATCACTGAACAGGTATGCAGTGGTGGGTGGGTTCACAGAACAGGAATGCAGTGGCAGGATCACTGAACAGGTATGCAGTGGTGGGTGGGTTCACAGAACAGGTATGCAGTGGCAGGATCACTGAACAGGTATGCAGTGGTGGGTTGGTTCACAGAACAGGAATGCAGTGGCAGGATCACTGAACAGGTATGCAGTGGTGGGTGGGTTCACAGAACAGGTATGCAGTGGCAGGATCACTGAACAGGTATGCAGCCAGGAAAAGCTAAGCCTAACTAATCTTTCCCTATGAGAGACAGACAGCAGCTCGCCCTACTCTCTCTAATGCAGGCACACGAGTGGCCGTAATGGCCGCCGCTGCCTGCCTTATATAAGGGGGGTGGGGCTCCAGGGGCTAGTGTAGCCTAATTGGCTACACTGGGCCTGCTGACTGTGATGTAGAGGGTCAAAGTTGACCCTCATAGTGCATTGTGGGGCGAACCGAACTTCCGGAAACGTTCGCCTGCGGGAGGCGAACGCGAACCACCGAAGTTCGCCGGGAACCGTTCGCCGGCGAACCGTTCGTCCCATCTCTACCCTTAACTTGGTCACTGTGACTGTAGAGAGGAGGTGGGCTGTGTGCAGGAGACTATGGAGGACCTATGGCAGCTTCTGGGCTGACAGTGATTGAGGTAGGGGACTCAGGCTGAAGAATCGGGGGTGGGGACACATAAGTGACAGGAGGCAGGCTAGCTTGGAATGCTTTGTAGTTCAGGTAGAGCCGCGGCCCCCCTCTCTCACACACAGATACAAAGTGACTCACAGTCAGTGTGCTGGTCGGCTGTTTGTCTCCCTGGTGGTCCCTCCTGGCGGCGGCTGCTGGGCTCCAATCAGTCTGTGGACTCAGGCTGCCTGCTCCTGCTCGGCTGCTTGCTACTAGCTCAGCTGGTGGCTGGCTGTGGCGCTGCGACCTCAGCTCCGACCAGCCATGACACTGACTGTCCTCCTCCTCCTCCTCGCTCGCTGGGCTGGCTGGCTGCCTGCTCCTGCTCGGCTGCTGGCTGCCTGTGGCGCTCCGACCTCAGCTCCGACCAGCCGTGACACTCACAGTCCTCCTCTTCGCTCGCTGGGCTGGGTGGGCTGGGCTGGCTGCCTGCATCTCTATTATTGGGCAGCGAGTGGCGCCTGCGCCAAAAAAGGTTATCTGATTGGAAGGGAGGGACCCAGCAAAGAGAGGGGAGGCTGAGGGAGGGGGAAAATAGAGTGTGCATAGCGCATGGCGCATGCGCAGAATACATTTGCACATTTAATGCGTTTTGGACGGACGACTACACTTGAAATACGGGCAGTACGGACAGCTGTATTTTAAGTGCTTTTGTACGGGCAGTCCGTCTTTTTACGGACGCTTGGCAACCCTGCCGTATACCTCCGGTATACCTCTCACCTCAGCCTTCCTTTAAAGCAAACTGTAACTTAAAGCAGCAGGGACAGACATATTATCCAAGGAAAAACACCTATCTAAGCAGATTAATATTTGTTCTACTTGCATACAATATGTATTGTACTGTCCACGTTTTGATTTCAGGGAATCTTATATAGTAAATAAAGAGAAAACTGTTCCAGGCATTTTCCATCTTTACCACCTGACTGAAGCCAATCCTAATGTAATTTGCTCCCTTACTCTTTTTTTCTCCTAGAAACTGCACTGTCATATCTAGCTTGCTTTGTAAACACATGTGTGTACAGCTTAGATAAAATTTCAGCAGATTCTGCAGAGGGGTGAGGTGTATTTCCCTTCTCAGCCTCAACCTGTCACTCTAAACTGCCGTCAGCCAATCAGTGAGGAGCAGGAATGTGGGAGGGGACATAACAAGCTTCCCTCTTCCTGGCAATGTACCAGAATAGAGCCGGGCTGACTAAGGTAAGATTCATTACAACAGACACATTTATGATTATATTGATATGCTTGGAATGCAGGGTCAGGATGTAGACTGCATAATATACTCTATACACTGACAATCCCCCTTTAACCACTTACAGACGGTGGTGACTGAATGCTACGCCCTGTTTTCATCCCCTAATACCTGCCAGGGCATAGATGTCACCTCACCGTTCTCGCCGCTCTTTGCAGCTCACTTGACCTGCTGTCTCTCTCTGACGGCAGAGCCTTGAGACCCGGTCAGGAGCCGATTTTGTTGGCTCCTGACTTTGTCATCAATGTAAGCAACCCCCATTGGCTTACATTTATCACACGGTCAGGAGCCAATGAAAGCGGCTCCTGACCGGCGCACAGAGCTCTGCTGTCATAAGAGACAGCAGAGAGAGTGGCCTGAGGTTCCGAGTGTGCAGTGCGGATGGCGGTTGCGGCAGGTATGTACGGCAATTTCGTTGGTATGTGGTGGTTTCTGGTACCAGTTGTCTCTGGTCCTTAATGAGGCTGAGACCGCTGGTACTTAAGTGGCTAAAGCAAATTGTAACTTAAAAAAAGTTACATACTTACCCACATAGAGGGAAGCCCCTGGATCGTCCAGAGGTTTCCTGTGACCTCAGCACTGCTGCCCAGACCTTCTTCTAGTTCGCAGTACTGCTTTCCTCCGTGTATGATTGCAGCCCTACTCAGGCATGCGCAGTACAAGCACACCCTTACATGAAGGGGAGCCAGTCAAGAGAATATATCTGACAAGCTCTTGCTGGATAAGTTCAGAGGGACCCTGCACAGAAGCGGTAATATCCAAGATGGATCAGGAAGCAGGATGGATCAGGTAATATCCAAGATGGATCTGGACCATTCAGAGGCTTCGCTCAACGTGGGTAACTTTTTTAAAGTGACAGGTTTCCTTTAAAGTAACCCAGAGATGGTGGACAAGAAAAAAATTATAAATACCTGGGGCTTCCTCCAGCCCCCTCCCGGCTGATCGCTCCCGCGCTGTCCTTCTACACCGCCTGGATCCTCCGCAATTTTCCCCAGCCCCCTGCGCGCCCCCATCACCTATCCCCACCCTCCGCGCAGGCTCAGAATGCAGACTGTGCCGATTGGCTTCGACTGGAGGATTTTTCGGGGTCAATTGCTTCTGCGTGCAACCAAGGTGTCGGGGTAGGTGAGAGTGGAAATGTGTATATCATATGTAAACCTGCAAGCCTGCACTTGTCAGATCTAATTGAGCTTTCCTGCAAAATGTTGTCATCCTCACAATAAACCTGCATGGTGTTTGGGGCACAGATGTCGGAATGTTGCATTGGCAGGTGACTGCCGGGTCATAGTTCGCGGACTGCGGCCCCAAAGCAGCAGGAAAGTCAAAGCACACTTAGAACAGAATTAGTTTCCATGGTAACAAGACCAGGTGAGAGTTGAATTTGGTAATGACCACTACATCAAACCAGAAAGGCCAGCCTCGAAGCCGAATAAGAAATATTTACCAGAGGAAACATTCCTAATCCTTGAGGAACAGATCAGGTGTAGTGCGAGAAATTAATGAGCCGCGTCAGGAAAGACAAATTATACGCCTTCACCCAGAGATCCCAAACCCGTCTCTTTTAATGTATGGCCATTAGATCGTATGTTACTGTCAAAGTTGAGAAGAGATTTTTTAGAGCTTGGCGTAATTACAAAACAAATGGAGGAATCCTCCGTAAGCAAGAGAGTGGGTTGCATTTCCATGTAAAATTCATAATTACATTTAATTCGCTGTGTATGTCAACCATCCTTTTAGCTTCTCAACAGGCTCAACGTGACCTTATCCAAGAGTTGGCCCTCACAACAAATCCATTAATCTCCAGCCCCCTATAGGGACGGGAGACCCCCCATCGTCATAAATTCATTTACCTTGAAGTCATCTACAAGATCTCAGGACTGCGTGCCAGGACTTTGTGAATTAATGAAGCCGGGATCGCTGGGACACGTGCACGCATTTTTTATTTTTTTTCTGCTGGCGCCCTAATAAAGACAGGTTGGATGTTACAAGGCTTGGCAGGTGTTTGCCTTGTCCTACTTGATTTATATATTTAAAGCGGACCTGAACTCAGAACTGCTTCTCTGCTCTAAAAGACACACAACAGCATAATACCCTTCAAAGAAGAACATTTCTTTGTTACAGCTGATACAAATCCTACAATAAATCTCCAGTGTGTCTACTTCTTGCTTTCATGGAAGCAGACATATTGTTAACATCCTGTTAAATGAGCTGATCTGCCATGGCAGTCAAGTGGCACGGGGAGAGATCAAATTACAACTTGTGACTAGACACAGATGAGGGGAGATTAGACAGGCTAAACTCTCTAAATATACACAGGGTGCAATTCTCTGTTTTCCTTCTGTCCTGTGCAAGAGATCAGGTCCAATTGCAAGCCAGACAAGTAAGAAAAACATCTTTATACACCTTGAAAAATTTCAAAATGCTTTAAATTCAAGGATCCCCAAGTTATGTTGGTTATTGCAATTCATTTTCAAATAGCTTTTATTTTTCTTCACTTTATAATTTACTTTGAATGATCCTTTAAAGTGGATCCGAGATAAACTTTTACTGATTGCATAATTGTGTTCCTTTCATATAGTTTATATAGGGCATTCCTCAAGCCAAATACTTTTTTTGTTTGTTTTAATACTAATTCCCTATAAACTAAACAAGCCTCACCCACACCTTCTCCAGTGTGACTTGGCGCTCTAAGCCTTGGTAGCAAGGGCTTATGGAAGCCCAGTCTGAGCAGGAGGAAAATGCTAGCCAGAGATTTCAGAGGCAGAGGGGAGGAGGGAGGAGGACAGGGGACAGGCTGAGGGCTGGAGATGCTATCAGTTTGCCCCTGTGTAATGTGACAAACAGAACATGGCTGCTCTCATTGTAACGCAGGACTAAATAATCATAAACTGTTGAAGCTGTTTGCAGCTAGATGTGCTAGATGTGCTGTGTAAACTAAACTTTAGATAAGATATATAGACATATTACTTGTTATAGTTAGTTTTTCATCGTGGATCCCCTTTAAAGGACATCTGAAATGAGAGGTATATGTTCTATGTTTCTATGTTCTCCCCGTGTCTGGGTGGGTTTCCTCCGGGCACTTCGGTTTCCTCCCACATCACAAAAAACATACAGATAAGTTGATTGACCTCCCACTAAATTGGCTCTGGACTTCGATACATACATAGACATTTGATTATGGTAGGGATTAGAATGTGAACCCCTCTGAGGGACAGTTAAGTGACAAGACAAAATACTCTGTTGTACAGCTCTGCGGAAGATGTTGCCACTACATAAATACTAAATAATAATATGTACCGTATTTTCCACCATATAAGATGCTCCGAAATATACGACGTACCTAAGTTTAGAGGGCAAAAACCAGGGAAAAAATAGATACTAAACCTGGTGCGTCCATGTTCCAGGAGAGTCTTGTAGATGTTCTCCCACATTTGGTGTCCTCCTGTGTCCTCCATTTGTCCTCCTGTGTTACCTTCTGTCCCCCATGTGTCCACTTCTGTCCCCAGTATGTCCCCTTCTGTCCCCAGTATGTCCCCTTCTGTCCTCAGTGCCTAGTATGTCCCCTTCTGTCCCCAGTATGTCCTCTTCTGTCCCCAGTATGTCCCCTTCTGTTCTCAGTGCCTAGTATGTCCCCTTCTCTCACCAGTACGTCCTCTTATGTCCCTAGTGTGCCCCCTTCTATTGCTAGTATGCCCATGTTAGTGTCCTTGGCTCCATCTGTGTGGTCCACTTCCTGGCAGCATGTGTCCGCATCTCTCCATCCCCCCACCCCATGTAATAAGCAGTGTAACGGCAGTAAGTGCCGCTCCCTCTCCGCTCCCCCCCCCCCCCCCCCCTTGTATGTGCGCTCCCCCCGTTGTGGGTCTCTGCTCCCCCGGTGTAATTAGCATGGTAGTGCAGTGTCTTACCTAATCTAGCAGCTCCCGCAGGGATCGCAAACCTGTCTCCTGCGTTAACCTGCTAATTACACACGGTGGGGGAGGGGGAGACGCAAACATAAGGGGGGAAGCGGAGAGGAAGTGGGCACTCACTGCTACTATCCCAAAAAACCTTGCGCTCCTGTCCTGATAACTGACTGCTACAGATGCTGATTTTCCTTTTTCGCAATGCACTGTGCTGCTCCGATCACAATTGGCAAGGGGCAACAAATCTAGAAAAGATGAAGCGCTCCATGGTGCATTATCAGGGGAAAATTTTTAATCGCAAATTAAAAGTTCTACTTACAGGAGGTAAAATGACAACTCGCTCATCAGCGGTACAGTCCACCGCTACACAGGCATGCAGGTTTGGCAACAACGCGCTGTGGCCAGTAGCGCGTTCTCCGATGTCCGGGGAAGCCGTCCCGCAGTGGGTGTGGGCGTGGCTGTGGCTTAGCGTGCGTATGACGTCATTACGCGTTTCGGCGCTCTGCGCCTTCGTCAGATGACACCCATACGCACTACACGCTATCTTTATCCGTCCCTGCAGCCATTGTCATGGCAACAGGGTGAAACATTATGAGTTCAAAAAAACTTTATTGAAAAACGAACAATTTGTATGCGTACATAAGGAAATCAGTACGCTTTTCTCATAAATACTGCACTTAGAAAAAATGGTAAGAATAATAAAAGAATCGCTTAAAAAAGTTCGAAATGAGTGGTAGTGTAATTCAAAATAAATAATAAATGCATCAATGAATAAAATAAGGGGGGGCACAAACTGGGGTAAAAGTTGAAAGATGGGTAAACAAATGGCGCTGGCTCACAGCGCGCTGTGAACGTATGGATATAAAAATAAAGACATAAAAGGACATATTGATATGAACCTGTGTTTATTTATTTTGAATTACACTACCACTCATTTCGAACTTTTTTAAGCGATTCTTTTATTATTCTTACCATTTTTTCTAAGTGCAGTATTTATGAGAAAAGCGTACTGATTTCCTTATGTACGCATACAAATTGTTCGTTTTTCAATAAAGTTTTTTTGAACTCATTATGTTTCACCCTGTTGCCATGACAATGGCTGCAGGGACGGATAAAGATAGCGTGTAGTGCGTATGGGCGTCATCTGACGAAGGCGCAGAGCGCTGAAACGCGTAATGACGCCATACGCACGCTAAGCCACAGCCACGCCCACACCCACTGCGGGACGGCTTCCCCGGACATCGGAGAACGCGCTACTGGCCACAGCGCGTTGTTGCCAAACCTGCATGCCTGTGTAGCGGTGGACTGTACCGCTGATGAGCGAGTTGTCATTTTACCTCCTGTAAGTAGAACTTTTAATTTGCGATTAAAAATTTTCCCCTGATAATGCACCATGGAGCGCTTCATCTTTTCTAGATTTGGTACTCACTGCTACTACACTGCTAATTACATGGGGGCGGAGACATGCGGAGCAGACCATACAGGGGGGAGCCAGGGACATGGGGAGAAAAATTGCATCTTGTACAGCGGCAATTACGGTATACAGAGGAAGTGTTTCTGATGTTGAAACCAGGAAAATTATTGTAAAAGTGAATATACTGAATGCATTACTGCATTCTACTATATGTCACTATGGTGCTTCTTTAAAAAAACAATAAAGTGTAAATGCCATGCTTATTTAATGCCCAGTCCATATAGTCCTAATGGAGTTAACAGAGCAGTGTGGCCAGAGTAACTTGAGCCTCAGACTGCAGAGAGAGGGAGTGAGTTGTCAGTGAGAGATGATTGTATTCCCGGCACCAGAGCCCAATACAAATGACTGCAAGTTGCCGTAGTTCTCCGAGTCCCCGCTGCTAGTATGAGAATTGCTTCGCCGTGCAGCTAATCTTTCCTGGTCTGCGGTTTGCGAGTTACACGCCCATTATTCACAGGGACAGTGAACTGTGGCGAGAAGCAGCGAGGTTGTATGAGCTTACAATTTATGTCTGTGATCATGCTGAACATGTCTGGCGGATGTAGATTATACATAATCTTTCTCATTATAAAATCACTGTGAGCAATATTGCTAATTAATTTTACAAATAGATTAAGCAGAGGGTCTCTGCCATATTAATCTCTATTTTATTCTAATAAGGTCTAGATTAATGATGCCTTTGAAGCGGTATAATTATGTACAATTTGCCACTGTGTTTTAGAAGTAAAAATATTAAGCGGGGAAACAGTTGTGGGAAGCGGACATTTTTTAAAAACTTAAAAAAGTTTGTAAAGTAGAAAAATCGAATTAAGGGGCGTTTATATAGCCAGGCAGATGTATCCCCATTGTAGATAGCTAGGTATGGGTGTCCCCCGTATAGATGGGTGTCCCCTGTATAGCCAGCAGCCATTACTCACCTCCCAGGGTCCTGCGATGAGCAGCTCTATCCCTATTTGCTCTGGCCGGCATCCCTGCTCGCTCTGCCCTTAAGTTCTGGGTCCCAGCTTGATGATGTCATGAAGCCGGGACATGACATTAGAGGCAGAGATGCCAGCCAGAGCGGAGGGGAGTGACGATCGCCAGTGATAGTAGTGATCACGTGATCAGGAGCAGGGCCGGATTTGTACTATCCAGTGCCCTAGGCCTGCTGTCACCAAGTGCCCCCTCCCGCCCCCCCCCCCCCCCCCCCCAAAAAAAAAATATTTTGTCCAACACCCTGACTAGTGATCATTGGTTTGAATGGGCTCATTTCAGTTGTGTTGCTCTGCCCCCCAGTCAACAAATAATTCATGTAATTTGCACTCCTGCCCGGATGTGCACAGCAGCTGATAGTGTTCTGGGCATGCATACTTGAGAAATGACGCTGATTTATGACCGGTACTTGTCAAGAATGCACAACACTGTACCGGCCATGGGCAGGAGCGAGAAATTACAGGGAGCGCGAGTGGCCAGAGCATGCGCTGCTTCTTTGTCCTCTGTGTGCGACTAGCTGCAGTCGGAGCCACAAACAGGTGGCAGGGCAGTGCAATGGAGAGAAGCCCATCCAAAACAGAGAACAGGTAAGTAGCAAACATCCTATCAAGACCCACTTTGGATGTTCTGTTGTAATTGGAGTGGACCTGAACTCAGAACTTCCTCTCTGCTCTAAAAGATATGCAACAACATAACCTTTAAATAAAAAACATTTCTTTGTTACAGCTGATACAAATCCTGCAATAAATCTGCAGTGTGTCTACTTCCTGCTTTTATGGAAGCAGACATATTTTTAACATCCTGTGCTTTCAAATGAGCTTAGATGTTGTGGCAGTCAGGTGACACATTGTAGAGATAAATTACAATTTGTGATTAGACACAGAGGAGGGGGAATTAGACAGGCTCTCTAAATACATTCATGGTACATTTCTCTGTTTTTCATCTGTCCTGTGCAAGGGTTCAGCTCCACTTTAAAGCATCTGAATGACATTTATCCCCAGGAGGTTAAAGATCAAACAAGCACTACTGTCTTCAATTGCTCTCCCCCCACAGAGGCCACTTTGCTGCTGCCTCCCCATTCCCCCCACCACAAATAAGTAAGGAAAACTCAGGAGAAAAAGTGAATTGCATAGCAGCCAGAGTGTGGTTTGTAAACTGCAAATATGACAGAATGATGCAATGTTATAAAAAAAAAGGCGACATAACTGAAAATAAAATTAAGAAACTATTTTTTTTTGCTGTTCTTTGCCGGTCATTATCCGTACTACACATGCAATTCATTATATCATACTTTTTTTTTTTTTCACTTCGGGTTTGCTTTAAAGGGAAACTCCGACCAAGAATTGAACTTTATCCCAATCAGTGGCTGATACCCCCTTTTACATGAGAAATCTATTCCTTTTCACAAACGGACCATCAGGGGGCGCTGTATGACTGATATTGTGGTGAAACCCCTCCCACAAGAAACTCTTAAAGGATACCCCAACTGAAATGTGACATAATGAGATAGACATGTGTATGTACAGTGCCTAGCACACAGATAACTATGCTGTGTTCCTTTTTTTCTTTCTCTGCCTGAAAGAGTTAAATATCAGGTATGTAAGTGGCTGACTCAGTCCTGACTCAGACAGGAAGTGACTACAGTGTGACCCTCACTGATAAGAAATTCCCCTTTTTTACCTCTTTCTTGCTCTCAGAAGCCATTTTCTGCTAGGAAAGTGTTTTATAGTTGGAATTTCTTATCAGTGAGGGTCACACTGTAGTCACTTCCTGTCTGAGTCAGGACTGAGTCAGCCACTTACATACCGGATATTTAACTCTTTCAGCCAGAGAAAGAAAAAAAGGAACACAGCATAGTTATCTGTTTGCTAGGCACTGTCCATACACATGTCTATCTCATTATGTCACATTACAGTTGGGGTATCCTTTAAGTTCGTACTCCTGGCAGTTTCCTGTCTGGGAAATAGCTGTTTACAGCTGTTTCCAACTGCCAAAAAAACATGCAGCAGCTATATCACCTGCCAACAGTAAAAATGTCACTGTGTAATACATGTCAGAATGTAAATCAGGGATTTAAAATATTTTACAATGGGCAAATACTGCCTAAATCATTTATACATAATTATTGTAAAAATAAGGCACTTTTTTATTACCTTATTTTCACTGGAGTTCCTCTTTAAAGTATTAGAGGCAGCACGTTGGCACAGAAGGCAGGCAGCTGGAATTTTTTATTATAGACGGAAGCTAACAGCCTCCATATTCCTCTCACTTCAGGTTCCCTTTAAAAGTCACACCAAGACCACATCCTACCAGGCTTGTCATGTGGGGGACAAACCATGCTTGGGGGAGCCCTTTTAAAGTCTTTCCACAGGAACCCATGATCTGTAATTATACAACATGGTTCCATATGTACACCTTTAAACATCTACTTAGATGTTCTTTATTGATGTTTTAAATTATTAGCAGCTTCAAACAAAATGTTTAGTTTGAAAGCTGCTGTGCATTTTAAACCTCTGTCTCCATATCTCGTTTGGTTATAGTTACCTGTTCCGGGGGGCTGCTTCTCTTCTTCCAGCGGCGGCTCTGAACTTTCGACAGGTCTTCTTGGTCCCGATCACATCCTGGGTCCCTGTCACCGTTTCACTGCCACCCGGTGGAGGAAGAGGGGTGATGCAAGAGATGGAGGAGACCCTTCCATCACCCCTCTTCCACCACCGGGTGGGGCTGTAATGCTGACACAGTCTCCTGGATCCCTATCATGTTATATCATGAAATCGGAGTCGGAAAACATGTCGGGATTACATCGCCGCCGTGGTGGAGGAAGAAGAAGCCGATCCAGCCCTCCGGATAGGTAACCATAAAGGCTCTCTGATGCCCGCTCTGCATACCCTGCTGAGCCTGCCAGGCTGGGGACGGCACACTTACCCAGCAGCAGGAAAAATTCAGCCCTGCAGCCAAATAAACTAATAAAAGGTCAAAAGGCCACCATAAGTATACCAAAAAATGTCACTTTATTAAGTATACAAAGATCTAAAAAACAATCCCCCCCCAGATACAAAAAACAATAATCAATGTGAAAAACTTCTCCCCATCCATTAAAACCAGAAAACAATGGTGGAGTATATAACCATATCGCAGCCAGCAATCATTAAATAGGTTGAGCAACAAGAACAATTTTTCTTTCTCTGGCCAGAGAATAATATTGTCACATTGCACAGTCTTCCGCGCATGCATCAACCACACATACTGCCACACTGTCTAAATGTCGGGGAGCCCCCTTCCTCTCTCTGAAGGAGGCAAATCCATGTATACACAACAAGTTCTAGTTCCAGAATGATAAGGACCAGGATAGCTTTCTGTAATGTTTTCCACATACCATTTATTACACGTGTCATACAATATGGATGGATCTCACCCGTAGAGTTGTCTCCTTTGTACTTTCATGGCTCTGCTGGTACTCCAAGTAGTAATACTCGTGCCAAGTTTCCATGCGTGTAGCAGGCTCGGCTACCAGTAAGGCTGCCTGTTTGTGTAGATCCGCGTGCACATCAAACACGCTGGCCGCCAGTCACTATTCGTGTGAAGCGGGGGATGCTTCGTCACAGAACACACGCTAGCTGCATCAGCTAGAGCTCCGCCCACTCACTTTATTTGGCCAGGGGCATAGCTAAGGGTGGGCAAGAGGGGGCATATGTCCCGAGCACAGCGATTTAGGGGCGCTCAGTCGCTGCCTACTACCGCTGGCAGCATATCTACCATGATGCACAGAATGAACAATTATCCTGCAGCCTCTTCGACCCCGTCCCACCAGAGAAACTAGATACAGCAGTGGAGGAGAGCAAGCCTGGCTGGGACTGGGAGAAGCCCTGCCCCCTGCCTGAAAGATGCCCGTCCCACCAGAGAAACTAGATACAGTAGTGAAGGAGAGCATGCCTGGCTGGGACTGGGAGAAGCCCCCCTCCCTGCCCGAAAGATACCCGCCCCCCACCTAGAGAAACTAAGCTGAGGAGAATGTGACTTCCTGGCAGAGAGAGCCGCTGGGAGTAAGGACAGCACAGTCTACCCATGTAAAGAAAAGTTACTGGGCATGCGGCAGCCATTAGTTTTGGGTCAAAGGTCTTGATTAGACCGTCTGGAGGGCACAGGCGGTCAGAGGAGGGCATTACAAGCACCGCAGGCCTAAACATGGGGAATGGGGCGCTAAACCCGTCTTTGTCCCCGGACAATGAAAACCCTAGCTATGCCTACGTATTTGGCTGCTAAAGGGTTAAAAGGGGATAAATCAATGAATGATATCTGCAACATAAACAGTACATACTTCCTGTTTCTTCTGTACAATATGCAAGTCTGACTAGGAGAGCTCTCAACCATCTCAAATCACTGCTGCACCATCGATCGTCACACGACTGTAATGTTATTCATAATACTGTTTCATTGTAATTTATTGGATTTATGCAGGAATTGATGCATTGCCGAGATGTATGAATCACTGTATGTAAAAGCACTAGCCTGTCATCCCCATAGTCTCATGATCGGGGAAATTGTCATAAAGCCAATAAAGTAACCATCATAGGCGGACAATAGCTTTTATGGACTTGTCTTGTTTCTTCTGCTGAGCTTTATAAATGGCACAAAAAGAACAAGAAAACCAATTAATGTAAATCTTAAGCAGAGGAAATGTATAAAGCTGTTCTGTGCAAATTGCAGCAGAAATAAATCAGGAGAGGATTCCTGCGGAGTCTATTTATTCAGCTGCAAATATGTGAGATGATGGCAATACAGCTCCAGATCATCAACTCCTCAATCTGATACTTCTCACACAGTATCTGATACACAGATAGGATACAGAGATATTACAGGGCTAGATAGATACTCCTCACACACTGCGGAGAGTGGCAAAGAGTCCTACACAGACAGAGATATGGAGATATTACAGGGCTACATAGATACTCCTCACACGCTGCGGAGAGTGGCAGAGAGTCCCACACAGAGATATGGAGATATTACAGGGCTACATAGATACTCCTCACATACTGCGGAGAGTGGCAGGGAGTCATACACAGACAGAGATATGGAGATATTACAGGGCTACATAGATACTCCTCACATACTGCGGAGAGTGGCAGGGAGTCCCACACAGACAGAGATATGGAGATATCACAGGGCTACATAGATACTTCTCACACACTGCGGAGAGTGGCAGAGAGTCCCACACAGATAGAGATATGGAGACATTACAGGGCTACATAGATACTCCTCACACACTGCGGAGAGTGGCAGAGAGTCCCACACAGAGATATGGAGATATTACAGGGCTACATAAATACTCCTTACACACTGCGGAGAGTGGCAGAGAGTCATACACAGACAGAGATATGGAGATATTACAGGGCTACATAGATACTCCTCACATACTGCGGAGAGTGGCAGAGAGTCCTACACAGACAGAGATTTGGACATATTACAGGGCTACATAGATACTCCTCACACGCTGCGGAGAGTGGCAGAGAGTCCCACACAGAGATATGGACATATTACAGGGCTACATAAATACTCCTTACACACTGCGGAGAGTGGCAGAGAGTCATACACAGACAGAGATATGGAGATATTACAGGGCTACATAGATACTCCCCACACACTGCGGAGAGTGGCAGAGAGTCCCACACAGACAGAGATATGGACATATTACAGGGCGCGTAAGTACAAAAAGGGCGCCTGGACAAAAAGGGCGCGGGGTGTAAATATTGTTTATAGAAATATTTACAAATAACGATTTACAAATTTATAAATCATTAAATAATGTGTATGAAATCGGCAATTGTTAAATCGTTAATCTTCCCTCTTTAAAAAGTAAAACTTATAATTAAGTTTGTTAAAAAATCATTACCGGTAATAAAAGTTTAATCGTTATAATTGTATCTTATTGTGAATAATCTTCATTTATCGTTTCTTCTTATAATAAAATCAGAAAATATTATTTATAATGATGATATATATATAAGTAGGTTCCTAAAAAGTGTTGTAAAAAAATTATTATGTAATACAAAAATGTTAATAAAACTATACCTTACCCTACTCTCACACAGAACCCTCTCTGTACCTATCCCTAACCCCTAGACCCCCCCTGGTGGTGCCTAACTCTAACCACCCCTCTGATGGTGCCTAACCCTAACCACCCCCTGGTGGTGCCTAACCCTAAGACCCCCCTGGTGGTGCCTAACCCCAAGACCCGCCTGGTGGTGCCTAACCCTAACCACCCCCCTGGTGGTGCCTAACCCTAACCACTCCCCTGGTGCAGGGCCGGCCCTAGACTTTTTGCCGCCTGAGGCAAATTTTTTAAAAAATTGGGGCCGCCGAGCTGGAGGGGTAGCTGGCAGGACCGCCCCTGGAAATTTGCCGCCTGAGGCAAAAGTTTCACCCCGCCTCATGAGCGGGCCGGCCCTGCCCTGGTGGTGCCTAACCCTTAAGACCCCCCTGGTTGTGCCTAACCCTAACCATCCTCTGGTGGTGTATATTGTACTGTAACTATACCTAACCCTACTCTCACACAGAACCCTCCCTGTACCTATCCCTAACCCCTAGATCGCCCCTGGTGGTGCCTAAACCTAAGACCCCCTGGTGGTGCCTAAACCTAAGACCCCCCTGGTGGTGCCTAAACCTAAGACCCCGCTGGTATTGCCTAAACCTAAGACCCCCCTGGTGGTGCCTAAACCTAAGACCCCCCTTGTGGTGCCTAAACCTAAAAAAACCCTGGTGGTGCCTAAACCTAAGACCCCCCTGGTAGTGCCTAAACCTAAGACCCCCCGGTGGTGCCTAAACCTAAGACCCCCCTGGTGGTGCCTAACCCTAAGACCCCCCTGGTGGTGCCTAACCCTAACTACCCCCCTGGTGGTGCCTAACCCTAAGACCCCCCTGGTGGTGCCTAAACCTAAGACCCCCCCCTTAGTGTTCGCCTTATTATGTGGATAGTAATGTTTTACAAATCGTGACTGTAAAAAATATATTGCAATTTACGTTACGTACTGATTGCTTTATTTTGTGAATAATAATGTTTTACAAACAGTAAGGGATAAAATGTTAAATAATGTTTTAGTTATAAATAGGATAAATATGTTTAGTATTTTTATAAACGTTATTTGTCACATGTGCATTTTGTAAACGTAAATCATCACAAGCACAGTTATAAAACATTAAAAAGCTGCGGGCGCTGTTTATAAAACGTTATTTCTCTCCAGCGCCCTTTTTTCCTGCTCGGCGCCCATTAAACTTTATTTACTATGGGAGTGAATGGCTGCGCCCTTTTTGTCCACTAGCTGCCTGCGCCCTTTTTACCCGTTCCCATACAGGGCTACATAGATACTCCTCACACACTGCAGAGAGTGGCAGAGAGTCCTACACAGACAGAGATATGGATATATTACAGGGCTACATAGATACTCCTCACACACTGCGGAGAGTGGCAGGGAGTCCCACACAGACAGAGATATGGAGATATCACAGGGCTACATAGATACTCCTCACACACTGCGGAGAGTGGCAGAGAGTCCCACACAGATAGAGATATGGAGACATTACAGGGCTACGTAGATACTCCTCACACACTGCGGAGAGTGGCAGAGAGTCCCACACAGAGAGAGATATGGACATATTACAGGGCTACATAGATACTCCTCACACACTGCAGAGAGTGGCAGAGAGTCCTACACAGACAGAGATAGGGAGATATTACAGGGCTACATAGATACTCCCCACACACTGCGGAGAGTGGCAGAGAGTCCTAGACAGACAGAGATATGGAGATATTACAGGGCTACAAAGATACTCCTCACACACTGCGGAGAGTGGCAGAGAGTCCCACACAGACAGAGATATGGATATATTACAGGGCTACATAGATACTCCTCACAGACTGCAGCGAGTGGCAGAGAATCTTACACAGACAGATAGTATAGAGAGATATGGACATATTACAGGGCTACATGGGTAGATGGATAGACAGACCAGATAGATACTGTGGAGAGATACTGCAATTTTACTGTTAATTCTGTTGATAAGGTAGCATGCATTGGTGTGCACCTAAGTAAAGCGAGCATTGTTTAAAGCTGAATACTCACCTGAAGACGCCAGAAGAAGGATGGGGTAACCTCACACCGCACCTCCCAACGAACAGGCATTCCCTGATCCATCTTCCTGAACACGCAGTGTCGCCTGATGGCATATGACAGGCACGAACAGGAGGTCAAACGATCATGGCACTTTGCGTGGTAGTCATCAGGGATCTTAAAGATCTGATCCGTGACGGCTGTAATTGCCGCATATCACAAAACATAATTTGGTTAATTGCGCCCCCAAACCCACAACGCCACATTGAGAAATGCAAGGAATGAGCCCCCATTGGACAAAAAAAACGATCGTTGTCGGATATATCGAGCAAAAAGTTGTGATGAAATCTCTCCCACAGTGTGATGTCATGACCAATGTCATGACCAAGGTCATGACAGTTTGCTGTCTGTGAAGCTCGTCGCATTGTGGGAAATAACAGCTTTGCCCAACTGCCAAGCAATCAATATTTCCATCTGTGCATAGAACTCTCAGTAACGAACATTCCGTACAGGTCACCTGGCAGAAGTAAAGATGTCACCACCAGTGATACATTTCAGAATGTAAATCAGGGTGAGGAAAGATTTTACAAGGGACAAACACTGACTAAATCATTTATAAATTAATATTGTAATACAGAGGACTATTCTTCAGATCAGGTGTTTTTGTTGTTATACTTGTTATGGGTGAGGAGATCATGATGACCACACTTGTTCTATGACCCCTGTGAGATGGAACCCAAGGCCGTGAAGGGCGCCAAGGGGAGGGGTGTGAACATTGGTGGGGCCCCATGAATTGTAGTTACGCCACTGCTGCGGAGTACCAAAGACTATATGTGCGAGTCCTGATTCATGCCTGTACAATATAGATGCGCTCATCCTTGGAAACACTGGAAGACGCGAGATACTTCCAAACGCTGCCCGAGGAGAGCTGAAGAGCTTTTTGACCTAGAAGGTCAAGTAACTTCAACAGGGGATGATGCAGGAACTGTGGTACGGACCGAGGACAAGGAGGGTGCCATGGTATCCAGAACATTCTCTCTACATAGGTAAGTATCTAACCAGAAGCAAGTTTCCTCACTTCAAGTCCCCTTTTAAAAAATGACTGCAATTAGTAAGCCCCAACTTTCATGACTATCGCAACATAAGAGGAGAAGATGATATTCTATGTTAAAGTTGTGATTCAGCACCTGTCACATGCCCCTGGTAATTTTAAAGAGGATCTCTAATTTAAAAAAAAGTGCCCCTGGGGTTACTTACCTCGGGAGGAGGAAGCCTCTGGATCCTAATAAGGCTTCCTTGTCCTCTCCTCCCTTCGAGATCCAGCACTGGCAGACCCCAAACAGGACACATGGAAATATTTACCTTTTCCACTCCTGTGCAGGTGCAGTAGCAGCTTTCCGATGGGCTCTGGCAGAAATAGCCGAGCTTATTTAGGTCCACTCTACTGCGCAGGTACAGGCTACTCGCACCTGCAAAGTAGAGCAGACCGGATCGGCTATTTCTGCCGGAGCCCATCGGAAAGCCACTACTGCGCCTGCGCAGGAGTGCAGAATGTAAATATTGCAGGCAGTACTGCGCCACAGCCGACAAGCTTGTCGGTGGATTTTTCTGTGGCTCCCAGCGCTGGATCCCGGTGGGTGAAGAGGACGGGGAAAGCCTCATTAGGATCCAGAGGCTTCTGGCTCCCGAGGTAAGTACCCCCAGGGGCTCCTTTTTTTGTTTCAGTTCCTCTTTAAAAACAGTATGCCTGGTATTAACCTCTTTCGGACTCCAGTAATTGAAATCTATACCGTTTACCGCCTCTCCCTTCCTACTAATTTTGACTGGGCCATTTCCAATACAATGTTCAAGCAATCTGCGTATAATCACTGCCCATCTCCAGTGAGTGTTGGCTTTCAGCATCTAATTATTAGTACCTTCCTAAAGCCGTTGGTTGCTATAATATGTCTTCTCTATCACGTTACACTAAACAGTCATATACTAGGAGGTCTAGGCCTTGTGTTTACTAATAGTCCTCGCTAATTGCTGCAATGTCTTTTATTGTGATGATCAAAGCTTGACTCCCTTGTAGGAATTATCCATATTCAGAAGAGAAAAAGGCCCTTGGCAAAAATGCTTAATCAGCTGTATTTTTTGAATTGCTAAGCAATAGACAATTAAGTGGCAATTATCTTTGATAAAGAAAGAAAAAAAAAACAGTCTATATTTGGAATTTCATTACCATGAACTGGAAGAGAAACAACAATGCACCCAAATTATTGTTAAAACCTCACTTATTTAAAATGGCTGCAACCGATCGGAATTTGGTTTTTATAATGGCTATCCATAAGCCCAGGGCAAGAATTAGTATTAAAAGCTATTATGAGTGTAAGAGCGTTTAGTTTGAATCCCTTTTGACTCGACAGTTTAAATGAATAAATCTCCATCTTGCGTTCGCCCTGTGCATAGACATATGCCTTAAGGAGCTCTTGTGGCCTGTGATAAAGCACTAACAGCAGTTTTTTTTTTCCACCTAGCTGGCACCCTTGGTTACATGACTATCCTTGGGCAAAGTCATTGTAAAAAAATGCAACCAATTTGCCTTTGAAGTTTATGTTTTCCAGCAAATATACTACCTACACACCCTGTACAGCTTTATGCCGCTTCGCTCTGAATGTTATAGCACTTAAATATTATGCTTCCTTTTGGGAAATAGGAAATTTACTTTTTTTTTAACTTAGTACTGTGTATTTTGAATCTATAAATTTGTCAGTTCTTTTTTATTTTCCAGTCTCAGAAGCAGGGTTGTATTGCTTTATGCGAGGCCAGACTTAAACTAGTTTTGCCGAAACTAGACGTCCCATTGCAGCGATGAGAGTAATTCGGGGATCCGGTGATTGCCGGACTTTGAATGACATCTCCCCACAAGTAGCAACGGGTCAGAGGGGGAATAGTATTTTACACCGCCGGGGAGTTTAACGGCAGTAGGGAGAGCCGTTATTTGGCTCACCTTCCACCCAGCTCACTGATGAGTATTAATACATACGCTTACCTTGGGCTTCCTCCAGCCCCTGTAGCCCATGAGGTTCCTCCTCGTCCTGTGGTTCCCCTCCATGCTCCCACTGGTGGCTCTATTAACCTGGCAACTTCAGCTTGAAAGACTTTCCTGTTTTCGAAAGACTGAGCCACGCATGCGCAGGATGCTTATGACGATGGGCACGTAATTATGTTGGGTGTGTGGATGGGCTGCGTATGCGCGATTTTGACCAAAGTTGCCAGGTTTACAGAGCCGCCAGCGCGACCATGGAAGGGGCCCAGAGGGCACTGAGGGACCTTGTGGGCTACGGAGGTCTGGAGAACATCCCAGGTAAGTCCAGATTTGCTTTTTTTTACCACTGCTCTGGGTCCCTTTAAAGACTGGATTCCACAGCTCCAACAAGTTTAACATACTTTCACTTACTGTATTTTTACATTTATTAAAGAGTTCATAGTATGTATATAGAGTGGGGTATAGTAGTGTATTAGCTAGGCCCATTTCTAACAAGGGGCTTGATTCATTAAGCTGCACTGGTAAAGCAGCGCACCTTAATGTGCAGGAGCGGCCACTATGCACGCCTTACATAGCAGCGCTCGCTGCTATGTAAGGAGCGTGCCTTCCTTAGATAGGAGAGTGCCTTCCTATACATAGTAACTATAGTTAAGGCATGCTCCTATCCAAGGAAGGCACGCTCCTTACATCTTTACATAGCAGCGAGCACTGCTATGTAAGGCTATGTTTCCACTTGTGTGCCGGCATGCGTCTTGCGAGACGCGATGCCGACACAGCTGCTGCCTCTCACAGCCGAATCCCTCTAGCCGTGCCATGCGCGGCTATGAGATTCGGATAGTCCCGCACAGAATTATGCTGCAGGGCCTCAGATTTTTCCTCGGCCACGAATTCGGATGCCTTACATAGACTTCTATAAGCTGCTAAAATCCATCCGAATTCGTGGGCGAGGAATCGGCCCGGATTCACAGCAATGGAAACCTAGCCTAAGGCATTCATAGTGGCCTCTCCTTCACATTAAGGTGCGCTGCTTTTAATGAATCAAGCCCAATAAATCTTAAGAAACCAGAAAGCACACTTAACCGTCATCAGCTGATGCCGGTCAGTGCCGATTAACCAAGACTCTACTGTATTATCATAGCAATCGCTGAGAAAGCCTGCCTCTGTCAAGTATTTAGCATGTGCACAGCTGCCCCCAACGCCATGGCCAGCCGTTGGCCCGCCAGATTGCTCAGGTGAGCACATTACTCTCCCCACTCGCCTTGCCCACCGTGTGACACACGTCACACGCCATTCTGTCCTCCCCATATCAACAACACATTGCTAGCGTGTAGGCTAATGACACCTCTGTTTAGCATCGGCCCTGCAAAGACAGCAAAGAGATCAAGTCCCAATCCCTGTTGGGCACCATACCTTGTATGTGGTGTGAATGAGGATTTACTCTTTAAATCTTTTAGCCAATAAATTTTATAAACTTAATCCACATTTTTCTTTAGGTCGCATTCACAGTGGGACATTATGGTCACGCGTTATAAAGTCTTATAACGCAGATTACCGCACTGCAATGCTAATCCTATGGGCCGTTCACAGTGCGACGTTAAAGTCGCATTAAAAAATATTGCGTTGTGGTAACTCACTGCATGCAGTGCGTTACCTCTTAAAGGATACCTGAAGTGGCATGTGACATGATGAGATAGACATGTGTATGTACAGTGCCTAGCACACAAATAACTACTGTATACTGTGTTCCTTTTTTTTCTTTCTCTGCCTGAATGAGTTAAATATCAGGTATGTAAGTGGCTGACTCAGTCCTGACTCAGACAAGAACTGACCCTCACTGATAAGAAATTCTCCTTTTTATCTCTTTCTTGCTCTCAGAAGCCATTTTCTGCTAGGAAAGTGTTTTATAGTTGGAATTTCTTATCAGTAAGGGTCACACTGTAGTCACTTCCTGTCTGAGTCAGGACTGAGTCAGCCACTTACATACCTGATTTTTAACTCTTTCAGGCAGAGAAAGAAAAAAAGGAAGACAGCATAGTTATTTGTGTGCTAGGAACTGTACATACACGTACATATTTCATCATGTCACATGTCACTTCAGGTATCCTTTAATGCAGACATGTTGAGACTTTAACGTTGCATTAAAACGCAACGTCTCACTGTGAATACAGCCTTATGGTCCTTGTACACTGGTGCGTTGCATCAGTGTAGTCTATCCTACCACAGCTTGTTGCAATGGCCATTACAGGCAATGGAACATGACATACTTCCTGCAATGCGGTGCAACAGAAGTGTCACGGGTAACGCAGAAGTTGCAGTGCGTTACCGTGTGACTTCTGCGGTAATCCCGGAAATGCACTGGAGGTTCCTTCCATGTTCATTTTTTGTCTTGCATTGTACTGTGGCTATAATGCGACTTTTTGGCTGTGGTGCGATTGCTCCAAATTGCACAGCCTCACGCCAAGTGTAAAAAGACCCTGAAACTATAATGAATTCAAAAGAGTTTACAAACTTTCAAAACAAGTATGTGTATGTATGCAGTATGCATTTATATTTGTTTATGCAGTGTGTGTGCATGTCTGCAGTGTGTCTTGTGATGTGTGTGTGTCTGTATGCAATGTGTATATCTTTGTGTATGTGTGATTGGTGTGTGTGTGTTTGTGATCTATGTGTCTTTGTGTATGCAGTGTGTATTTATGTGTGTGTGAGAGTGTGTGTCTTTGTGTTTGCACTGTGTGTGCGCTCACATCTTTGTGTATGCAGTGTGTGTGTGTCTTTGTGTTTGAAATATGTGTATGTGCGTGTTTGTGTGCGCACGTCTTTGTGTATGCAGTGTGTGTGTGTCTTTGTGTTTGCAGTGTGTGTGTGTCTGTGTGAGTGTGTGACTATGTATATGCAGTGTGTGTATGTGCGTGTTTTTGTGACTGTACACTCATTTATTTTTTTTCTTACAGGACCTGATGGAACTGTCAGAAAAATCTCTTGATGATACAGAATGGCAGCTATAAAATTGAATGATCTGCTCTTCTGTGGAAATTGATTCTGCGAGAGCACATACAAGAAACGGTCTGCAACACCAAGGAGAATAATTGTGTTTGTAACAAAATATAACTTTCTATTTTTTAATGCAATCTCGCTACAAAACATTATGAATTTACTGTAAATTGAGTTAATGCATGGAGACATTTATCTTTCTTTGCGGATGCAGTAATCATGTGGAGAGAGATACAGAAATTATGCACATTATTACCCTCCCTGTACCTCAGCACATAAATTGTAAGCAGTGCAGCTACTAATGAAGTGTACAGAGAGGAGGCCACAAGGCAGAGGAACTTGTGTCTGCATAAAGACAGTTTGCTGTAAGTTTAGATCATAAATATCATTGCAGTCCATGTGGCAAATGCTTATACTCACAGGAAGCACTGCTGATGTCTTAAGGTGGCCACACACAACACTATTTTTTACATTTCTTTTCAATTCAAGGATTACAAACAATTTTTCAGATTGTAACATTTGAAAAATCTGACCAATGTAACACACACATTTGTAGCCCTTGTATAAGAGGCGCCCCAGAGTGGTAGCTTTGCTGTATTCCAATTGCCACAAAGCAGCTACTGCAAGGCGTATCCTGGACACCACCAATAGAGTATGGCAGTCACTCAGTAGCACTATGTGATACAAATCTAGTTGCTACCATTTAGTTCCTCCACCTCCAGAGATCCCATATGGGTGCCGGTTGTACCTGGATGTGCCACTCAGTGCACAAAAATACAATGGAAAAGGAAGTCTCTCAGTGGAATGTTCAAGAAGACACTTTTATTTGAGCATAAATGTCCAGATATGCAGTAAAAACACTCACATTCAGAAGGTCCTACTCCAGTAGGGACCCTCTTGACAAATACACTTCCCACCCAATGTGGTACTACTGTATATCAGAGTTACTTGTGATCAGACGTGCAGTATTGCCCGCTCTCGTCCCGACTAGTTTCGGCCTTCCGGTATCCCCTGATGACGGCGGAAGGCTGAAACTAGTCGGGACGAGCGTGGTCAATACTGCACGTCTGATCTAAAGTAACATTGATATAGTTCAACCTGCACCCATATGGGATCTCTGGAGGTGGAAGAATTAAATGGTAGCAACTAGATGTGAATCGCATAGTGCTACTGAGTGACTGCTATATCACACACATTTGTTCAGTTTTCCCTAATTAAGAAAAAAAAGATTGGAAACTCTCAGAAAATTGCTTGGGTGTATAACGTATATACTCGCATATAAGCTGAGGTACCCACTTTTCCCTCATAAGCCAGGAGAAAGGGATTGACTCATGTATAAGCCCTCCTCCGCAGTATAGCCCCCTCCACAGTAGCCAAATGTGCCCTCAGTACAAGTCAGCCCCACTCCCCATAGCCAGGTGTGCCTCAAGATGATTCAGCTGTGTCTCAAGATGCCACTAGATGGCATCATAGATATGAGACAGAGAGATTGCCAAACAGAAAGAATCCCTGATCCCTCTGACACTTTGCTAACAAAACCTGCCCCCCGCCCCCCCCCCCCGTGCGTTCTGCTCCACTGACTCACATATAAGTCGAGGGGGGTAACTTTTCAGCACATTTTTTTCTGCTGAAAAATTAGGCTTATACGTGAGTATATAAGGTATATTAAGAAATTTACACTCTACCCTACACAATTCATTTTTTTTAATAAAAACTGATCAGAAAAATCCACCACTCCCGATCAAAATATATATAGAGAAAAAATGGTAAATCCAATCGGATTTGTTGCTTGAATTAAAAAAAAGCTTTAAATTTTTTTGCGAAGTACAACTGTTTTTATCGAATTTGCTGTAAAATAATTAAATAATTTTATTGTATCATGTATCGCCACCTTTATAAACATACAGTGAATGGATACGTTAAGCAGGCCATACACATATGATTTATTTTTCCCAATCAGATACTATAACCCTGAGGCGGATTTCACACTGTGTATTAGCAGCAGCCGTACCACACTGCCAAAAACAGGCCTTCGAGGATTACCGCGTTAGTATATAAGGTAATTCCCGTCTGGCAGGCTAAGCAGGAAGTGATGCTCACTTCTTGTGGCCGAAACAATCACGTGCGCAGAAGCTTGATGCTAAAATACGTTTTCCCGCATGCAAGACGTGAGTACTTGCGACGGGCATTTTAAAATATTTTAAAATATACATGTCGCCATAGACTTACATAACTTCTGGTCCGCTACAGGTCGACACAGAACTGCACTGTAATGTAGGTTTGCCCTTGCAGGGATGCAGCGAAAACGCTACTTCCATCGCATCGCGCTGCACCGTGTCAGTATGAAAATCCCCATGAACTTTCATTGCCGTGTGGTGTGGTAAAAATACCACACCGCATGGTCCCAGTGTGAAAAGGGCCTTGAAAGTGGTCACTAACGAAAGCTATAACTTGCCACATTGGGTGGCAATCCAACGGAATCTGCCAGAAATCAATGCTCCAACCAGTGATAGTTTTGATTGATTTCCTGTCAAAATCAATAGAAACTATCAATCGCTTTGGACAGAAAGATCTTGCTTGAAAGAGGCGGGGGTCAGGTGCACAACAATCACCGGTCCCCCATCTAAAATTGTGCTCCCTGGGCCCGCGCAGAGTGTTGGCAGTGGAGCAGTAACTCGGCTGTCTGCTGAAACTCTTCCTCCTGTGTCCTCTCTCCATCTCCGCTAGGGCGTTTTTACCCTGTGACTTCATGGCATGTGTGTGATCACATAACATATATACTGCTTGGTCACGGGGTACAGGCTGCATGGTGGCAGATGAATGTGCGCTATGCTGCCATCACTCTGTGCAGGCTCGTGGGAGTAGTAGATGGGAGAGACCTGGCTAACCAGCCCGCCAATGTGGAAGAAGCAACGGTTGTTTCATAGATTTTTTTTTTAATTTATTTATCTTTTTTTTCAATAACTAGCTGAAGACCCGATGTTGCCCAGGTATGTATTTGGTTGTTCTGGTTCCGACTATGTTTTCCAAGCTTAACACACCGTTACTCAATGACCAAGATTGTAAGCTTTGGGGTCCTTGGCATCAATAATGTGAGAATGGAAGAAGTTTAAATTTTCCCATTGAAAGCAAGCAAATAAATTGATTGGCTGTTTGTGGGTCCTCCCCTTTACCTGAATTTGTACTGCATTCACCTAGTAACCGAGGCAGGTTTGAGGCCTCTGCCATTAACAGTGTAACAATGGCAGCAATTTAAATATTCCCCTTGAAAATCAATAGGTGAATTTTGGTAGGCTGTTGTAGGCTCCACCCATTTTCCTGAATATTAATCCCATTCACCCAGTGAGCATCTGTGGCAAGTTTGAAAACCCTGCGATTAACAGTCTAAGAATAGCTGCAGTATCTCATTTGGTAGTTGTTGGCTCCGCCCACTTTTTATCACCCTGACACACCATTTCTCAATGACTATGTTTGTGAGCATTGGGGACCTTGACATCAATAATGTGAGAATGGAAGCAGTTTATGACTCAAATGATTTGCTGTTTGTGGCTCTGCCCCTTTTCTACATTTGAACACCCAATGACCGATTGTACCAGGTTTAAGGCCTCTGCCATTAACAATGTACGAATGGCAACAATTAAAATATTCCATTTGAAAACCAATAGGTGAATTTTGATTGGCTATTGTAGGCTCCACCCACTTTCCTGGATATTAATCCCAGTCACCCAGTGACCAACAGTGCCAAGTTTGAGAACCCTGCCACTAACAGAATGACTGAAATCAATAATAAAAAAAAAATTTGACTGGCTGTTTTTGGCGCCACCCCCTTTTCTGAATTTGAACCCCAGTCACCCAATGACCAACTGTAGCATGTTTGAGGCCTCTGGCATTACCAGTGTAAGAATGGCAGCAATTTAAATATTCACCCTCAAAACCATTAGGTGAATTTTGATTGGCTGTTGTAGGCTCCACCCACTTTCCTAAATATTAATCCCAGTCACCCAGTGAGCAAGTGTTACAAGTTTGACAACCCTGCCATTAGTAATGTAGGAATGGCTACAGTTTGCATTTTGCCATGTAAAATGAATGACTGATTGGCTGTTTTTATGGTTTGCCCACTTTCCCAGAGTTTTTAACCTTGGTCACCAAGTGACCAACTGTGCCAAGTTTGGGAACTCTGGCTTTATCATTGTGAGAATTGCAGCCTTTTACATTTTTTCCATTGATGTGAATGGGTGAAATCTGTTTGGCTGTTTGTAGCTCCGCCCAGGTGTGCAGGGGGGAGGGGGGGGGTGAGACCCATAGTCATATGTCTATGTTTGTATTGTGTAGTGTTTGTATTGTTGTCTAGGGCCAATTTTAGGCAGAAGCTAATTAACTTATCTGTATGTTTTTGGGATTTGGGAGGAAACCGGAGAGCCCAGAGGAAACACAGGGAGAAAATAAAAACTTTGTTCACCTATTGCTCTGGCTGGGATATAAGCTAACCACCACTACAGCACTGTGCTACCTATCGAGATAAAATGTAGTAATGTTTGCTCATGCGCTGCAAATAAATACTGAATACAATGCACCTTACGCTAATTAAATAACACCAACGTTGGTGACTGCTAATTGTACATATTCCTAGCAGGATAATAAACCGGGCGATTATACAGTAAGCGGCATGTATGCAGCAAGTCGTATAAAAGCAGCATGAGCCAGGATCTCAGATACGGCCAGTAGCACATAATTATTACACATAGAAGCCACGTATACATTATACCTCCACCTGCCAAATTCCGCCTGTTTATTGATGACAAGGCTTCCGCACTCGTCACCGTAATGCCACAGTCACCATATTGTATAATGTGGCCCGAATATCACACAACTAATTGACTAAATTTGCATGATCATAATTCCTTAATTAAAAAAAAATAAAAACGTTGCAAGGTTTTTTTTTTTAAAAAAACATCTACAGAATTCTGCAGCATTCAGTCCATCCACGGTGATGAACCCTCATATATTTTATAACAAAGAACGCAGCAGAAACATTCTTTTTTGTTATATTTATATATGAATGTAATAAGGACAGTGACTTGGGCACTTAATCTGTTTGGAATTTTGCGGTTTCTGGGCTCCCTATGATAATTAATGCATCTTTGTAATGAATTTCTCTTTCCTGTACTCCCGGGGGAACTTGTAAAGCCTCCGGCTCAGAACTAACAGCGGGGTCACGAAACCCAGTGTCATGCTCGATTGAATGCGTTTCCGTGATATTTAATTCCCACTTGTAAGGAGCGCGCACATCCCCGCGTAAAGCCTGCCAGGAACAGCGAATGACACTTAGAACCAAAAATATGAAACCTTCTACGAGCTATCAGGAGGAACGCCATCGCTCAGCGCCAAGTAATGAGTTTATGGAAACATTCATGTTGAAAATGACTTTGGACATGGATAATGTGTCTGAGGTGACAGAGATGCTTGTATTTAGCACGATATCTCTTCTGTAACCTTCACAAACTGACACTTGTTGTGTGGAGGCTCAAGGTTTCTTCTGCTGTTCAGTAGTGGATACTGTAAACTGGAAAAGTGGACCTGTCTTCATTGCTGCGGTGCCAGGTTCCAGGCAGTTGTGGTGTGGAGGTTCAGGGTGTATTCTACTGTTGTGGTGTGGAGGTTCAGGGTGTCTTTTGTTGTTGTGGTGTGCAGGTTCAGCGTGTCTTCTGCTGTTGTGGTGTGGAGGTTCAGAGTGTCTTCTGCTGTTGTGGTGTGGAGGTTCAGGGTGTCTTTTGCTGTTGTGGTGTGGAGGTTCAGAGTGTCTTCTGCTGTTGTGGTGTGGAGGTTCAGAGTGTATTCTACTGTTGTGGTGTGGAGGTTCAGGGTGTCTTTTGTTTTGGTGTGGAGGTTCAGAGTGTCTTCTGTTGTTTTGGTGTGGAGGTTCAGAGTGTCTTCTGTTGTTGTGGTGTGGAGGTTCAGAGTGTCTTCTGTTGTTGTGGTGTGGAGGTTCAGAGTGTCTTCTGCTGTTGTGATGTGGAGGTTCAGAGTGTCTTTTGTTGTTGTGCTGTGGAGGCTCAGGGTGTATTCTACTGTTGTGATGTGGAGGTTCAGAGTGTCTTCTATTGTAGGGATGTGGAGGTTCAGGGTGTCTTCTTCTGTTGTGGTGTGGAGGCTCTGGGTATCTTCTACTGTTGTGGCGTGGAGGCTCTGGGTGTCTTCTACTGTTGTGGCGTGGAAGCTAAGCGTGTCTTCTACTGTTGTGGTGTGGAGGCTCAGTGTGTCTTCTACTGTTGTGGTGTGGAGGTTCAGAGCATCTTTTGTTGTTGTGCTGTCGAGGTTCAGGGAGTCTTCTACTGTTGTGGTGTGGAGGCTCAGCGTGTCTTCTACTGTTGTGGTATGGAGGCTCTGGGTGTCTTCTACTGTTGTGGTGTGGAGGTACAGAGTTTCTTCTGCTGCTGTGGTGTGGAGGCTCAGGGTGTGTTCTACTGTTGTGATGTGGAGGCTCTGGGTGTCTTCTACCAGGGTAGGGTTAAAGTAGGCGTTTGGTTAGGGGAGGCATTAGTAGAATATTGGCAACATTACCAGTAGGAGCCTTCCTGCCAGCCACAGAACACCAGGCATGACACCAGACCCATATGCAATTCACCTTTTCTCCTGAGGTGATATTTTCACAATTTGCCATAAAATGGCTTTTAAGCCACCAGCAAGCAAGAAAATACTCCAAATAAATTTGATAGTACTTTTCAACAACTTTTTGTTTTTTTGTTTTTCAATTGCAAAATGCTGATAAGTTAATTTAAAGAGAAAATTAAAGTTATTTTCTAGGAGATAACTCAGGTGAAAAAGTGACTTGCATTGGGCCCAGACCTCTGACCACACACTTCAACAGCTGAATCCAGGGTTTACACATGGCTGGATACTGGTTAAGGGCTCTGCCTCTGACACATGAGACCAGGATTTAAACCTTGGCTCTTCCTGTTCAGTAAGACAGCACCTATTCAGTAAGGAGACCTCGGGCAAGAATCCCTAACACTGCTACTGCATTCCCTAGTGGCTGCAGGTCTGGTGCTTTGGGCCTACCAGGAGAAAAGTGCAATATACGGTTAATGTTCTGTGCCTTGTCCCGTGCTTGAATCTAATAGTTATGTTTGTTTAGTATACAGGATATATACTAAAGGCTGGGGAGTAGCAATATTTTCCTCTGGACAGAGACTTTAATAAAGCTATTTTACATAGATTAGAAAAAAAATGTATAAAAGGCCTTTAATCCTTTAGGGCTAAAAATGAAAATTCCATCACAGCTGCATTACGGCTCTGTTAAAAAAAAGTGTACAGTCCAAGTGTCACATCTGCAAAATGTGTCCCTTTTCTGAAGCACATGTCATGTTTCCAGCATAAGTTTTCTCCAAAATATCACAGATGTGACATTTGGACTATACACTATTTTTGACAGAGCTGTAATGGATTTGTAATGGAATTTGTTATTTTTTTTTTCTTTTAGCCTTAACAGAAGAATGAATTATTATTCCTAAAGCCTAAAAACCAGAGAAGTTAGAAAAACATCTTTACGTGACTTCACAGATCTCTGAACTGATGTAAAATATTTCAGTTGCAGTAAAACAGCAGCATAGACGCTCATTCCTTATTAATCTGGTCACATGATCATCATTGTTCTGTTATTTCAAATACTGCTACCTATAAGGAGGGACTATGCTTTCTGCCAACAGGCAGCACCTGCATCCTTTCAGTTGTTTCAGTTAGGGACTAGAGTTGAGTTTTGTTTTTATCCGACCAGAGAGTCAAACACATGACCTCATGCTTCACAGGCAGAGGCAGTACCTCTGGTCCTTACCTGAGTTTGTGGCAGCACACTGTCAGTCACAAGAGGATTTGGTGAACTCTCGATCACAAGGTACCAGGGACTACTCTCTACTCAGCTCCCAGAATGCTTTGTGATGTAGGAACAGCAAACCTGACTCCCATGGAACAACTTCAGCAACCATCAATTACTAGTCTGCACCAGGCAACAGTTATGACATTGGTGAAACTTTAAAAAAAATATTTATTAGACCTTTATAAGTTAAAAAAGACATTTAGCAATGTTGATAAAAACAGAGGTGAAGTGGGCGCCAGGTCTGTGGTCCTCCACAGACGACCGTTTTGCGCCACTGCACAACGCAGTTGAGCACGCCTATTGAAGGATTTTGCACTCTCATCAGTCTATGGTTAGAATACAGGCTGACCCAGTCCTGCACCGCAGAATCCTTTGAGTGCTGGAATCTCGTCCCTTTCTTTCTACCTGTTTTAAATGAATGGGAGAATTGGCATAGCAAACATGTTGCTATGCGATTTGCTTTGCAATCTTCCATTTGAAGAAAAAATCTTCCCCTGGGTTTTTTCACATCAGTAATCACAATTGCGCCAGCTGCTCTCAACCAAAATTGTGGCGAAATGTGTGCTCAAACAAGTGAAAATTGCGACTGCAGCACAACACAATTAAGATCGCATTTCTCAGTATGGAAGAGCCCTAAGTGCATTTTCCTGTGAAAAATTGTGCCTTGTGAGTCCTGGGAAACACAATTAACCTCCAGTTCCTATTTCTCAGGGATCCTGGAGAGTAAAGATGAGTGAGAACAGTTTCATGAGAAGCAAAATTTTACTCGCATCCGTGCAGAGAGGAGCTGCGGCAGAGAGGATTAAGTTACTTCTATCGCCTACCTCTTGCCGATGTGCTGCACACTACACACCCTCTTCCCAACACTTCCTCTTTCACTTCCGCTGTGAAGGAGGAAGTACTGAGACAGTGAAGTGCAGCATGCAGCACACACTCACAGTTTTCAGAGTTAAGACCCGCCTCCCAGAGGGTCCCAGCTAAGCATACCTCAAAAAGGGTGCCTGGAAAATTGGGCGCCCAGGAAAGCCGAAAGTAAATTTACTGATATACTCTATAATAAAACCCCTGTGTCCGTGCCTCCTGTCTCTGTGTAGCGTTGTCCGTGCTTTTGACCACTGCCATTGTGCGCAGCACGGACCCAGAGGCAGGAGGCCGGGGACGGGACCAGGGAGTCGAGTGGGCGGTGGGTGAGCAGGCGGCGGGATGTGCAGCGGGTGAGCGGGCGTGCATGCCCGTGGCGTGTGCGGCGGGCGGGCGTATGCGAGGCGGTTGGCGGGCGCGCGCGCCCAGGAACGCAGACCTAGAGCCCGTTTTTATACGGGCTTAGGTCTACTAGTTCTAATATAAAAGTGTAAAGTGTAAAATAGTGGCCTAACCTTAACCCCCCCTCCCCCCGTGGCTAACCTTAAATTTCCTAGGCCACCCTCCCCTCTCACCTATAACCTTAATCTTCCTACCCCCTACGGCCAACCTTAACCACTCGTGCCGCCTCAATCTCCCCCTGCAAACACAATAACTTTCAAGCAGCACTATAGAGGCCCATTGAATTACTGGTGAGCAGGGGAACATTGGGCGCTTTGTGCAATATTTATCCGGCCCGATGGGACCCAAATTTCCCCTACTTATTGACAATTAATTTATGCTTCACTATTATAAGTTTGGCAACTCAAAGGGTGTCCAACTGCTTGCTTGTGGGATAAGGGGTGGGCAGTGAATGGGTGGGGTGGCATATCGGGGTGGTCCTTGGGTGGGGTCCATGTGGGGTCGGGGGCACATCTTTTAGCTTAACTTTTAGGTTTTTGATATGTGATTGATTAATAAAGGTTTTTTGAATATAAATTTTCAGGTGTTTGGCGGTTGTTTGTGTTCGGTCGGGTCATACCCACTTCCTCCCTCATCTCACAATGTTTTGATCTATTATTGATAATTCAATGGGCCCCTATGGTGGTGCCCAAACTTCCATCGCAACAGGCATTTAATTTTCCCGGCTTCCCCCACTTATGCTCTTTTTGAGGGTACTCTTGTTTTGATCTAAAATGTTCTCCATTTTAATTCTCCTTTACATTACAATGGAGAGGACAGTATTTAACCCCATTTATGCTCATGTATCTAGAAAGTTGAGCTGCACCTGGAGTCTCAGGTCACCTGACGTCTCTAAGTCTAACAAATTTGTGTGTAAATAAACCATTTACTGCCCATAGCTGTCTAATGCTGCTTTGGATGGATCACCCTTTCCCAAAAAATAAAATAAAATGGATTGGCACCAAATAAAATGATAATATTTTCAGCTTGGTGTCCTTACAGCAGTTTTACCGTAGGAACATTTGGTGCTACCGCAGGAGCTAACCACAGAGTAACAGATGTGTCACTATTAACAACAAGCGGTGAGACATCTGTTCTCTCGCTAAAAACTTTGCCACTCTGTCAACAGGGGTTAGTGACATTCGCAATGTAAAATACTTCATAAAAAATGGGAATGATCAATCCGTGCTCACATAGCTGGAACATGTAACAAGAGCTTCTGAGCGTTGCCATTGCATTGAGACACAGTACTTACCAGGGTAATAGAAGCAATGCGGTTGCAAAAACTATATAACAATGTCTTTAGCATGCAATGTCATTTTTGTTTTTTGTTTTTTAAAGGCAAACATCATGTTTTTGCATTAATAAATGATCTTTCCAGTTAACATGAAGGCAAGTGTGCTATCCACTATGCACAGTGGCATAGTGGCTAGCGATCTTACCTTGTAGCGCTGGGTTCATGGTTCAAATCCCAGTCAAGGCACTATTTGCACAGAGTTTGTATGTTCTCCCAGTATCAATGTGGGTCTCTACTGGGCACCCAAAAACAGGGTTTCCCTTAAAAAATAAAATTGTCCCTAGACTACAATGAACGCATGACTATGGTAGGGATTAGATTGTGAGCTCCTCTGAGGTAGTGTTGGGCGAACAGTGTTCGCCACTGTTCGGGTTCTGCAGAACATCACCCTGTTCGGGTGATGTTCGAGTTCGGCCGAACACCTGATGGTGTTCGGCCAAACTGTTCGGCCATATGGCCGAACTAAGAGCGCATGGCCGAACGTTACCCGAACGTTCGGTTAGCGCTGTGATTGGCCGAACGGGTCACGTGGTTCGGACCCGAACGCGCTCTGATTGGCTGAACGGGTCACGTGGTTCGGGTAAATAAATACGCCGATCCACGTCATTTCTCCGCCATTTGTCTGTGGGTTTAGCTTTGGGTAGGCAGGCAGGGTAGTTCTCTCTCCAGCCAGGCTAGCCAGGGTCCCCCGGTCATTGTGTCGCTGCTGGGAATAGTAGTACACCGCTCACCCACACTATATAGCATTGTGTTTACTGCCACTCTGTGTCTCTCTGCTGGGAACAGTAGTACACCGCTCACCCTGTATAGCATTGTGCTCTGTGTCGCTGCTGGGAACAGTAGTACACCGCTCACCCACACTATATAGCATTGTGTTTACTGCCACTCTGTGTGTCTGCTGGGAACAGTAGTACACCGCTCACCCTGTATAGCATTGTGCTCTGTGTCGCTGCTGGGAATAGTAGTACACCGCTCACCCACACTATATAGCATTGTGTTTACTGCCACTCTGTGTCTCTGCTGGGAACAGTAGTACACCGCTCACCCACCACTGTATAGCATTGTGCTCTGTGTCGCTGCTGGGAACAGTAGTACACCGCTCACCCACCCACCACTGTATAGCATTGTGCTCTGTGTCGCTGCTGGGAACAGTAGTACACCGCTCAGCCACCACTGTATAGCATTGTGTTTACTGCCACTCTGTGTCTCTGCTGGGAACAGTAGTACACCGCTCACCCACCACTGTATAGCATTGTGCTCTGTGTCGCTGCTGGGAACAGTAGTACACCGCTCACCCACACTATATAGCATTGCGTTTACTGCCACTCTGTGTCTCTGCTGGGAACAGTAGTACACCGCTCACCCACCACTGTAGAGCATTGTGCTCTGTATCGCTGCTGGGAACAGTAGTACACCACTCACCCACCACTGTATACCATTGTGCTCTGTGTCGCTGCTGGGAACAGTAGTACACCGCTCAGCCACCACTGTATAGCATTGTGTTTACTGCCACTCTGTGTCTCTGCTGGGAACAGTAGTACACCGCTCACCCACCACTGTATAGCATTGTGCTCTGTGTCGCTGCTGGGAACAGTAGTACACCACTCACCCACCACTGTATACCATTGTGCTCTGTGTCGCTGCTGGGAACAGTAGTACACCGCTCAGCCACCACTGTATAGCATTGTGTTTACTGCCACTCTGTGTCTCTGCTGGGAACAGTAGTACACCGCTCACCCACCACTGTATAGCATTGTGCTCTGTGTCGCTGCTGGGAACAGTAGTACACCACTCACCCACCACTGTATACCATTGTGCTCTGTGTCGCTGCTGGGAACAGTAGTACACCGCTCAGCCACCACTGTATAGCATTGTGTTTACTGCCACTCTGTGTCTCTGCTGGGAACAGTAGTACACCGCTCAGCCACACTATATAGCATTGTGTTTACTGCCACTCTGTGTCTCTGCTGGGAACAGTAGTACACCGCTCACCCACCACTGTATAGCATTGTGCTCTGTATCGCTGCTGGGAACAGTAGTACACCACTCACCCACCACTGTATAGCATTGTGCTCTGTGTCGCTGCTGGGAACAGTAGTACACCACTCACCCACCACTGTATACCATTGTGCTCTGTGTCGCTGCTGGGAACAGTAGTACACCGCTCAGGCCTGGGTTGTTGTGTCTCAAAGCGTGGCTTTCTCCTCCTGCGCCTCCTCCTGTTCCATCACGTGTGCTGCTGCTGGGTTAGCGTTGCCGGTCCCTTTTTACGGAACCTCTTATCTGTATTACATTTATGACTGCATGCCGACAAAAAGCAAATTGCTATCCGCACGCTTCTTGTCCGCATGCAAGGCCTGGGTTGTTGTGTCTCAAAGCGTGGCCTTCTCCTCCTGAGCCTCCTCCTGTTCCATCACGTGTGCTGCTGCTGGGTTAGCGTTACCGGTCCCTTTTCCTGGAACCTCTCATCTGTATTACATTTATGACTGCATGCCGACAAAAAGCAAATTGCTATCCGCACGCTTCTTGTCCGCATGCAAGGCCTGGGTATTTGTGTCTCAAAGCGTGGCCTTCTCCTCCTGCGCCTCCTCCTGTTCCATCACGTGTGCTGCTGCTGGGTTAGCGTTGCCGGTCCCTGTTTATGGATCTCTTATCTTTATTACATTTATGACTGCATGGCGGCAAAATGCATGCTATCCGCACGCTTCTTGTCCTCATGCAAGGCCTGGGTTGTTGTGTCTGAAAGCGTGGCCTTCTCCTCCTGCGCCTCCTCCTGTTCCATCACGTGTGCTGCTGCTGGGTTAGCGTTGCCGGTCCCTGTTTATGGAACCTCTTATCTTTATTACATTTATGACTGCATGGCGGCAAAATGCATGCTATCCGCACGCTTTTTGTCCTCATGCAAGGCCTGGGTTGTTGTGTCTGAAAGCGTGGCCTTCTCCTCCTGCGCCTCCTCCTGTTCCATCACGTGTGCTGCTGCTGGGTTAGCGTTGCCGGTCCCTGTTTATGGAACCTCTTATCTTTATTACATTTATGACTGCATGGCGGCAAAATGCATGCTATCCGCACGCTTCTTGTCCTCATGCAAGGCCTGGGTTGTTGTGTCTCAAAGTGTGGCCTTCTCCTCCTGCGCCGCCTCCTGTTCCATCACGTGTGCTGCTGCTGGGTTAGCGTTGCCGGTCCCTGTTTATGGAACCTCTTATCTTTATTACATTTATGACTGCATGGCGGCAAAATGCATGCTATCCGCACACTTCTTGTCCTCATGCAAGGCCTGGGTTGTTGTGTCTGAAAGCGTGGCCTTCTCCTCCTGCGCCTCCTCCTTTTCCATCACGTGTGCTGCTGCTGGCTGGGTTAGCGTTGCCGGTCCCTGTTTATGGAACCTCTTATCTTTATTACATTTATGACTGCATGGCGGCAAAATGCATGCTATCCGCACGCTTCTTGTCCTCATGCAAGGCCTGGGTTGTTGTGTCTCAAAGCGTGGCCTTCTCCTCCTGTGCCTCCTCCTGTTCCATCACGTGTGCTGCTGCTGGGTTAGCGTTGCCGGTCCCTGTTTATGGAACCTCTTATCTTTATTACATTTATGACTGCATGGCGGCAAAATGCATGCTACCTGTGCAAAGAAAACAGACATTTCCCGCATTTAAAAGACAGTTTTCCCTTTGAAACTTTAAAATCGATTTTCTCAAAAACTATAAGCTCTTTTTGCTAATTTTTTTTTCCTCTAGTACCCACTCCCAAGGTGCACATACCCTGTAAATTTGGGGTATGTAGCATGTAAGGAGGCTTTACAAAGCACGAAAGTTTGGGTCCCCATTGACTTCCATTATGTTCGGAGTTCGGCGCGAACACCCGAACATCGCAGCCATGTTTGGCGAACGTTCGCGAACCCGAACATCCAGGTGTTCGCCCAACACTACTCTGAGGGACAGTTAGTGAGATGACTATGTACTCTGTAAAGCGCTGTGGAACATGTCCGTATATAATACAAAATAATAATAACTAGAAGGCAGCTAAAAATTTCCAGTTGCACCCCCCCCTTCCCCCCCACATCAGCATTAGATGGCCCCTTTGTTACTTCAACACCGATAGTATTAAGTTGTCCCCCGGGGCCCCGGGCTGGCTGAAAGACTGTCCAGGTTTCCCATACAAGTTTCAAGTGATCCCCGAGGGCCTCTGCAGAGTACTCACTATAGGGCAAAGTAACCTGTCCAGCAAACGCTCTCCCCAGAGGTGTAAAAATAGACCCCACGATAGCCACCATCAAGATGGGAGGGAGGCAGAGCAGAGGCTTCAGGGCCCAGTCCTGTCAGCAAATCCAGAGTTAAATGCAGAGTAGCGGCAGCAGAGCTTTATACTGTACATTACCTACTCCAGGTAATGTGACTGGTCCTCCCCACTCCTCTTCTGTGCAGATCTGACAGCCAATCACCATGTAGCGCACGATGCAGGGAATGAAGTAGACCTGTTCCACTGCCGGGAGCAGGTAATGTAGAATGTTCCGTTGCCACCACTCTGCATTTAACTCTGCATTTGCTTACAGTAGAGGGCCACCTCAGCCCCCGGGCCCTCTTCCATATATATTCCTGCCGGCGTCTCTCATACCCGCCGGCAAGTCTATTCCTTTTCTCAAACAGATCATCGGGGGGCTCTGTATGGCTGATATTGCGGTGAAAACCCTCCCACAGTGTGATGTCAGGACCAGGGTCCTGACATCACACTGTGGGAGCCTTGTTGCATTGTGGGAAATAACTGCTGTTTGCAGTTGTTTCCAACTGCCAAAAAAGGAAGCAGCTTCTCCATCCACTGACATCACCTGCCAGCAGTAAAAATGTCACCATGTGATAAATGCCAGAATGTAAATCAGGGAGAGGAAAGATTTTTCAATGGCCAAATACATTTATACGTAAATATTATAAATATGAATAATAATATAATAAATATTTTCACTGGAGTTCCTCTTTAAGGACAAAGGAGACGGCGTGCTGGCCTGACAGGTGAGTTCACTCCACTGTGAGTACTCAGTAGGGGCCGCAGGGGGAACACTATTAACTTAGGGGGAGACCTGGGGGCCCATCAGCCATCTCTGGGCCCTGGACAATTCCCCAGTTTGCCCTGAAGGAAGCACCAGCTCTGTACAGCTGTTTGGCTTTTTCTTTTTTGGACAAAATGATCAATATTTTGGGCGAAGTTTCACTTTAACCTAAATCCAAACTGAAACTCTACCTATAAATTGTCTTAAATGGCAAGTTCTGTAAAATAAATCTATATACAGCTTTTTCTAGGAAAAGTGACTACAACTGTATTATGGTAACGATACATAGTATACAGCTTTCCCAACAGTCCAGACTGAAAGGGAACCTAAACAGAGAAGGATATGGATTTTTCCTTTTAAAATAATACCAGTTGCCAGACTCTCCTGCTGATCCTGTGTCTCTAATACTTTTAGCCACAGCCCCTGAACAAGCATGCAGATCAGGTGCTCTTACTGAAGTCAGACTGGATTAGCTGCATGCTTGTTTCAGGTGTGAGATCCAGATACTACTGCAGTAGGACTGCCAGGCAACTGGTATCGTTTAAAAGGAAACCCCCATATCCCTATCAGTTAAGGTTCCCTTGAAGGCATCATTAAAATGTACCTGAGCCGATATGTGACATGAGATAAACACGGTGTACTGTATGTAGAGTGCAAATCATATTAATAACCAGGCTGTTTTACGTGTTTTAGTTTTTTACGTGCCTGAAAGAGTTAAAGTGAATGTTTACCTATTTAAAAACCAAAAAGTCAGATACTCACCTAAGGAGAGGGAAGGCTCGGTCCTAATGAGCCTTCCCTCTCCTCTCCCGGTGCCCGGTCCCGCGCAGGATCCCCCGTGGCAGTATTCGACCAGTTCGGTCAAATACTGCCACTTCCGCATGCCGAAGGGAGCTTTCGGAAGCCTTCGGGAGCACTCGGGCTCCCGAAGACGGGCCGCTCCATACTACGCATGCGCGAGCGCCCTCTATGACGCATTAGCGCGTGGGTAGTATGGATCGGCCCGTCTTCGGAAGCCCGAGTGCTCCCGAAGACCTCCGAAGTCCCTGCGGCGGCGGACGCGAACGGGGGAGCCAGCGCAGCACCGAGGGCACCGGGAGAGGAGAGGGAAGGCTCATTAGGACCGAGCCTTCCCTCTCATTAGGTGAGTATCTGACTTTTTGGTTTTTAAATAGGTAACCACTGGCTTTAATTTTTAGGCATGTAAGTGACAGCTTCTGTCTTCTGGATACCCTGTGGGGAATATAGTAAAGATCATGGATAAGCAAATTACAGCCATACAAGTTTTCCTGGCAGAATCCAACTTCTGAGGGCAGACGGAGATAGAAAAAGGTCAAAAGTTCATGTATGTTCATTTAGGAACACTTAATAGGTTGCCACTGAGTAGAAACAACAAAACATTCAATCTACTTTGTCAATGTTTAAAACAACAAATAAAACCATGGGGTAGATCTAATAAATGTCATTTTTAGGAGTAGGAGGATAAATAAAATTGTTTATCTCAACAGTTTATTTTCACTTTGGGTTCACTTTAAAGAGGAGCTGTCAGACATACTATCTCAGGAAAAAAAACCAAATATGTAAGTAGATAAATACTTGCTCTACTTACGTAACATATATATTGCACTGTCCACGTTATGATTCCTGTGAATTTTATAAAGGAAAAGTAGAGAATCCTATTCTAGACAGTTTCCATATTTACTGTGGTTATTTTGAAGCCAGTCATGATGTAATATCCGCCCTTAGTCTCCTCTGCCTGATTTGCCCGCCCTTCACTATAGAAAGTGCATTGTTTCAGCCTGAGAAATTTTGGCCAATCAAAGAGGAACATAGGTGGGGAGGGGAAATCAGGAGGGAAAGAGGCTTCAGCCAATCAGGCTGCATTAGCTAAGTCTGAGGGGAAGTAGAGAAGCAAAACAGACAACCCAGCATGCCCTGCAACTTCTCTTTTGTGTACCAAATTTTCTGTGTACCAAATTAGAGTCATGTAAACTGGGGAATGATAATTTATCAACAAGAAAAGTAATAGTGATTTTAACTTTTGGATTGCCTGGTTAGCATCCTTATTACTTGTTTGCCAGATAAAAATAAAGAATTGATTTTTGATTTTATGCCCGACAGTTACTCTTTAAGGCATCACTTTCAATGAACAAAAACTTTCATCCATACGTAAATGAATACAATATGCAAAGGTCTCTAGTTCCGTTCCGTCTCTAAACAGGTATTTATGTGATAAAGTGTTAGACTGTAACAGATTTGGAATTTCAATACTGTTAGCATCTGCTTAATTGATTTTCATCGGTGTTAACAATTACCAGTCAAAGCACAGCTGCTATATTTTATGTCATCAAGGCAGTTTAGAACACGCTCTCTAAGGAAGCATATTTCAATGTAGCACTGCATCTGTATCTGGTAGTGTAAAGGGGGTGAGCTTAGCGCTGAAGACACACGATTATTAAGCCATTATGATTTGATGAAAACGCTTACAGTAATATGTGTTGATGTCAAGGAAAAAAAATTCCCAGATCAAATTTCTTCCCTCTACATGTTCCCCCCAAAAACACACCTGTTATTATCCATAGCTGTATGGCTACAGAGGCTTCTGGGATTGAAGTCAGTGCTTGGTGTAATATAACTCTGCAGGATTTAAACTGAATCATTTTTATAGAGGGGTAGTGATGATGAATAGTATTTAAATGTGATTGTTTTCAAAGGAGTAGCAATGCAAGAAAACTCAGTCTTGATTTGTTACATAAATGAGATTAACATATTTGGGCATATGCACAAAGTATCGCTAAAACAGCCATGTTGTTAGGAATATTGTCCTGCCACGTTCTGCCTGCTGGTGGCAGTATTGATTTTAGCCTACCTGGACTTCCATTGTCCGCCAGCAGGTGGCTCTATCCTGACTTCGATTGCTCTGGACATCTGTCCTCCACCAGCTGGTGGCCTTCTACTGACTCTGGGAAAGATCTGCAGTTGTCTGTCTTGCCTGCGGGGGGTTTCAAGAGCACTTTCAGCAGGATCACACACCACCAGCTGCATCCTGTTTAGTGCTTATCACTGGGAGGGAGAAGGTGCCCCAATAAATAACCATGAATGTAATAAATATCAAATGTCTTACCACTAAGATAAAGGGGTAACACCAATATAGGAAAGAAATTTTAATCTTCAGACACAAAAAAGATAACGTGTTTTGCGGGGGACACAGTCCACTTCCTCAGATCAAATAAAGCTCTGCACCTTGGCTACCCAGACACTGCTTTATTTGATCTGAGGAAGCGGACTGTTCTCCACGAAACGCATTGGCCTCAATTCACTAAGATCATGCTGGAGATAATAAGGCAAGAGAAAACATACCTCCACACAGTGAGAGAGTTATCTTATCTCTTCATTCCTTACGCTACCTCCTCTGTAGTTAATTTACCTCCTCTGTAGTTGTTACCTCCTCTGTAGTTATTTTCACACACAGTTAATTAACAACCTGTCTTTAACTCTGGAGTTATTTTAAGGATTGAAGAGTTAACTTAAAGACAGAAGAGTTAACTTTAAGTTAGCCTGAGGTATGTTTCCTGAATACTACATGTCCCATCACCATGGTGATAACTATAGAAACGTTATTAAAGACAGGAGATAAGCTTAGTGAATTGAGGCCATTATCTTTTTTGTGTCTGATTATTAAAATTTCTTTCCTTCTTAGAGGTAAGCCATTTTATATCTATTACATCCATGGTTATTTTTTGGGGCGCCATCTCCCTCCAAGTGATATTGTTTACAGCCCCCTAGCTATTAGAGGGTGCTGTCTATTGCTTGTTTTGTGCACCCAAACAATCATTTTTTCTGGAGTCCGATCCATACATTTGAAGAGAAAGAGCCCGAGTGGGGATGAGATTTCCTCACTTGCTTTTATACCTTGGTTGCTGGTCTTGCAACCCACCTTTGTGAGTATCTCATCACTTTGTATTTATCCAGAACTTGACATTAATATACTACACACTAAGGGATTCTTGGCCTCTCTCTGTGTTTTTCCTGTATCCATAGGAAGTATTGGGACTCCTCTGGATTACACACCTCCTCACATGTTTAGTGCTTAGGCATGGCTTATTTAAAGACAGCCCTATCCTCTCTCTAGTTGCCAGAACTTTGTATGCTGCTAGCGCTGAGTCTTTGGACTACCGGTATTCCTGAGTCTGATGCTGGTGTGGTATTACACATTCAAATCAAATTGAAATTGACCAAATTATCTAAGCTGCCTCGATTTCTACTGCTTGATGCAGCACAACATGAACATAAGTAAGATCCTGAACAATAGACAGGAAGTTATCACTCTGTATTCAGTGCTGCAGAAAATAGAAGGCGGACTCGATCAATATGATCACATGTCCGAGACATCAGTCATTTTTCTTGAACCGTGTATGTGTTGTGAAATACCATCAATCAGTCTCTGTCGGCCGGTGAAGGCGAAACCGGAAGTCGCCGCCGGCCGGTCCAGGGACATCTGATGGAGTCAGCGTGGGCACCGATCAGCTTCAGGGGGCTGAGGGACGCCCCAGGTGAGTTAAACTCGTTTTTTCTTCCTGACTTTAGGGTCACTTTAAATAGGAGCTATCTGACACAAAGAAGTAGACCAAAAGCACCTCAAAAGCTAGACATCATGCCAAGATCCAAAGAAATTCAGGAACAAATGAGAACAAAAGTACTGTAATTGAGATCTATCAGTCTGGTAAAGGTTATAAAGCCATTTCTAAAGCTTTGGGACTCCAGCGAATCACAGTGAGAGTCATTATCCACAAATGGCAAAAACATGGAACAGTGATGAACCTTCCCAGGAGTGGCCGGCCGACCAAAATTACCCCAAGAACGCAGAGAAAACTCATCGGAGAGGCCACAGGACAACATCTAAAGAACTGCAGGCCTCACTTGCCTCAATTAAGGTCAGTGTTCACAACTCCACCATAAGAAAGAGACTGGGCAAAAACGGCCTGCATGGCAGATATCCAAGGCGCAAACCACTGTTAAGCAAAAAGAACATTAAGGCTCGTCTCAATTTTGCTAAAAAACATCTCAATGATTGCCAAGACTTTTGGGGAAATACCGTGTGGACCGACGAGACAAAAGTTGAACTTTTTGGAAGGTGCGTGTCCCGTTACATCTGGCGTAGAAGTAACACAGCATTTTAGCAAAAGAACATCATACCAACAGTAAAATATGGTGGTGGTAGTGTGATGGTCTGGGCTTGTTTTGCTGCTTCAGGACCTGGAAGGCTTGCTGTGATAGATGGAACCATGAATTCTACTGTCTACCAAAAAATCCTGAAGGAGAATGTCCGGCCATCTGTTCGTCAACTCAAGCTGAAGTGATCTTGGGTGCTGCAGCAGGACAATGACCCAAAACACACCAGCAAATCCACCTCTGAATGGCTGAAGAAAAACAAAAAGAAGACTTTGGAGTGGCCTAGTAGGATCCTCAATAGGATCCTGACCTGGATCCTATTGAGATGTTGTGGCATGACCTTAAAAAGGCGGTTCATGCTAGAAAACCCTCAAATAAAGCTGAATTACAACAATTCTGCAAAGATGAGTGGGCCAAAATTCCTCCAGAGCGCTGTAAAAGACTCGTTGCAAGTTATCGCAAACGCTTGATTGCAGTTATTGCTGCTAAGGGTGGCCCAACCAGTTATTAGGTTCAGGGGGCAATTTCTTTTTCACACAGGGCCATGTAGGTTTTGAGTTTTTTTTCTCACTTAATAATAAACACCATCAATTAACACTGCATTTTGTGTTCAATTATGTTATCTTTGACTAATAGTTAACAGTTTTTGATGAGCAGAAACATTTAAGTGTGACAAACATGCAAAAGAATAAGAAATCAGGAAGGGGGCAAATAGTTTTTCACACCACTGTATACATGAATATTATTTAGTATTTATATAGCACCGACATCTTCTGCAGCACTGTACAGAGTATATATAGTCTTGTCACCAACTGTCCTTCCAAGGAGCTCACAATCTAATCCCTACCATACAGGAAGTGCAGAATTATTAGGCAAATTAGTATTTTGACCACATCATCCTCTTTATGCATGTTGTCTTACTCTAAGCTGTATAGGCTCGAAAGCCTACTACCAATTAAGCATATTAGGTGATGTGCATCTCTGTAATGAGAAGGGGTGTGGTCTAATGACATCAACACCCTATGTCAGGTGTGCATAATTATTAGGCAACTTCCTTTCCTTTGGCAAAATGGGTCAAAAGAAGGACTTGACAGGCTCAGAAAAGTCAAAAATAGTGAGATATCTTGCAAAGGGATGCAGCACTCTTAAAATTGCAAAGCTTCTGAAGCGTGATCATCGAACAATCAAGCGTTTCATTCAAAATAGTCAACAGGGTCGCAAGAAGCGTGTGGAAAAACCAAGGCGCAAAATAACTGCCCATGAACTGAGAAAAGTCAAGCGTGCAGCTGCCAAGATGCCACTTGCCACCAATTTGGCCATATTTCAGAGCTGCAACATCACTGGATTGCCCAAAAGCACAAGGTGTGCAATACTCAGAGACATGGCCAAGGTAAGAAAGACTGAAAGACGACCACCACTGAACAAGACACACAAGCTGAAACGTCAAGACTGGGCCAAGAAATATCTCAAGACTGATTTTTCTAAGGTTTTATGGACTGATGAAATGAGAGTGAGTCTTGTGGCTGGATTGGTAAAGGGCAGAGAGCTCCAGTCCGAATCAGATGCCAGCAAGGTGGAGCTGGAGTACTGGTTTAGGCTGGTATCATCAAAGATGAGCTTGTGGGGCCTTTTCGGGTTGAGGACAGAGTCAAGCTCAACTCCCAGTCCTACTGCCAGTTTCTGGAAGACACCTTCTTCAAGCAGTGGTACAGGAAGAAGTCTGCATCCTTCAAGAAAAACATGATTTTCATGCAGGACAATGCTCCATCACACGCGTCCAAGTACTCCACAGCGTGGCTGGCATGAAACGGTATAAAAGAAGAAAAACTAATGACATGGCCTCCTTGTTCACCTGATCTGAACCCCATTGAGAAGAACCTGTGGTCTATCATAAAATGTGAGATTTACAAGGAGGGAAAACAGTACACCTCTCTGAACAGTGTCTGGGAGGCTGTGGTTGCTGCTGCACGCAATGTTGATGGTGAACAGATCAAAACACTGACAGAATCCATGGATGGCAGGCTTTTGAGTGTCCTTGCAAAGAAAGGTGGCTATATTGGTCACTGATTTGCTTTTGTTTTGTTTTTGAATGTCAGAAATGTATATTTGTGAATGTTAAGATGTAATATTGGTTTCACTGGTAAAAATAAATAATTGAAATGGGTATATACAGTGGAGGAAATAATTATTTGACCCCCTCACTGATTTTGTAAGTTTGTCCAATAACAAAGAAATGAAAAGTCTCAGAACAGTATCATTTCAATGGTAGGTTTATTTTAACAGTGGCAGATAGCACATCAAAAGGAAAATCGAAAAAATAACCTTAAATAAAAGATAGCAACTGATTTGCATTTCTTTGAGTGAAATACGTTTTTGAACCCCTACCAACCATTAAGAGTTCTGGCACCCACAGAGTGGTTAGACACTTCTACTCAATTAGTCACCCTCATTAAGGACACCTGTCTTAACTAGTCACCTGTATAAAAGACACCTGTCCACACAATCAATCAATCAAGCAGACTCCAAACTCTCCAACATGGGAAAGACCAAAGAGCTGTCCAAGGATGTCAGAGACAAAATTGTAGACCTGCACAAGGCTGGAATGGGCTACAAAACCATTAGCAAGAAGCTGGGAGAGAAGGTGACAACTGTTGGTGCGATTGTTCGAAAATGGAAGGAGCACAAAATGACCATCAATCGACCTCGCTCTGGGGCTCCGCGCAAGATCTCACCTCGTGGGGTGTCAATGGTTCTGAGAAAGGTGAAAAAGCATCCTAGAACTACACGGGAGGAGTTAGTGAATGGCCTCAAATTAGCAGGGTCCACAGTCACCAAGAAAACCATTGGAAACACATTACACCGCAATGGATTAAAATCCTGCAGGGTTCGCAAGGTCCCCCTGCTCAAGAAGGCACATGTGCAGGCCCTTCTGAAGTTCGCCAATGAACACCTGAATGATTCTGTGAGTGACTGGGAGAAGGTGCTGTGGTCTGATGAAACCAAAATAGAGCTCTTTGGCATTAACTCAACTCGCTGTGTTTGCAGGAAGAAAAATGCTGCCTATGACCCCCAAAACACCATCCCCACCGTCAAGCATGGGGGTGGAAACATTTTGCTTTGGGGGTGTTTTTCTGCTAAGGGCACAGGACACCTTAATCGCATTAACGGGAAAATGGACGGAGCCATGTATCGTGAAATCTTGAACGACAACCTCCTTCCCTCTGCCAGGAAACTGAAAATGGGTCGTGGATGGGTGTTCCAGCATGACAATGACCCAAAACATACAGCAAAGGCAACAAAGGAGTGGCTCAAGAAGAAGCACATTAAGGTCATGGAGTGGCCTAGTCAGTCTCCGGACCTTAATCCAATAGAAAACCTATGGAGGGAGCTCAAGCTCAGAGTTGCACAGAGACAGCCTCGAAACCTTAGGGATTTAGAGATGATCTGCAAAGAGGAGTGGACCAACATTCCTCCTAAAATGTGTGCAAACTTGGTCATCAATTACAAGAAACGTTTGACCTCTGTGCTTGCAAACAAGGGTTTTTCCACTAAGTATTAAGTCTTTTATTGTTAGAGGGTTCAAAAACTTATTTCACTCAATGAAATGCAAATCAGTTGCTATCTTTTATTTAAAGTGACTCCGAGCTCATCTAAAAAATAGTCACACGGCCGGCGTGAAAGTACTGCGCATGCGCGCTTTAATCGCGCATGCGCAGTACTTTCACGCCGGCCGCCGTGATGACGCGAGGCGGCCGGCGTGTGACGTAATCCGCGTCATATGCGGAAGAAGCAGCCCGACACTCAGGAGAGTGTCGCCCGGGCTGCGGCCTGTCAGCCATTCCGGAGCGGGGAGAAGGAGAGGAGCCAGGACGCCGGCGTGGGACCTCCCGACCAGCACTGGGCTGGAGAAAGCCCCTGGTGAGTACAACTTTTATTTTTTAGATGAGCTCGGAGTCCCTTTAAGGTTATTTTTTCGATTTTCCTTTTGATGTGCTATTTGCCACTGTTAAAATAAACCTACCATTGAAATGATACTGTTCTGAGACTTTTCATTTCTTTGTCATTGGACAAACTTACAAAATCAGTGAGGGGTCAAATAATTATTTCCTCCGCTGTATTTGTTTTTTGTTAAGTTGCCTAATAATTATGCACAGTAATAGTCACCTGCACACACAGATATCCCCCTAAAATATCTAAAACTAAAAACAAACTAAAAACTACTTTAAAAAATATTCAGCTTTGATATTAATGAGTTTTTTGGGTTCATTGAGAACATGGTGGTTGTTCAATAATACAATTATTCCTCAAAAATACCACTTGCCTAATAATTCTGCACTCCCTGTAGTCATGTGTCTATGTATGTATCGTGTAGTGTATGTATCGTAGTCTAGGGCCAATTTTTAGGGGGAAGCCAATTAACTTATCTGTATGTTTTTGGGATGTGGGAGGAAAACAGAGTGCCTGGTGGAAACCCACACAGACATGGGGAGTACATGCAAACTCCTTGCAGATGTTGACCTGAGTGGGATTTGAACTGGGGACCCAGCGCTGCAAGGCAAAAGCGCTAACCACTATGCCACCGTGCTGCCCGGTTAGTTAATTGACTACATGAATACCTACTAGTAGATGAGGTCAGTTAGTTTAACTATTTTCAACTAACTATGTTGTTTAGTATGTTCAAATATACTTGTTTAAGCAGTAATTGTAATTCAGGGTTAATGAAACTTGTGAGATTAACATAGCAAGGCTAGTTAAATTTATGAGATTAACATGTGGCCATCTCTTATCTACAAGACAGCACAAATGATCCCCTCAGTACATTCTTAGGGCTTCAAGTGGATCCGAGATAAACTTTTACTCATTGCATTATTGTGTTCCTTACATATAGTTTATAGGGAAATCCTCAAGCCAAATTTTTTTTTTAATACTCTAATTCCCTTTAATACTCTATTCCCTAACAATCCTTGCCCACAGCTCCTCCAGCACCTTGGCACTCTGAGACCCATGTAGAAAGAGCTTATGGGAGCTCAGTCTGGGCACAAGGAGGAGGAGATGTTACTAGCCAGAGATTTGAGAGGCAGAGGGGAGGAGAGAGGAGGAGAGGGGAGTGAAGTTTTCATAGGCTGAGGGGTGCAGATGCAGAGCAGCTTGCCTGTGTAATGATCACAAGCAGAACATGGCTGCTCTCATTGTATCACATTAAGAAATAATCATATACTGTTGAAGGTGTTTGCAGCTAGAATTGCTGTGTAAACTATGTAAACTTTAGATACAAAATATAGACAAGTTACTTGTTATATTTAGTTTTTCATCTCGGATCCGCTTTAAGGCCCATACACACGCTCTACAAAAGTCTTTTAAATGCACGATTATCAAACAACTTGAAGAAGTTGGACAACTTTTATCAAGTAAAAAACTTGCCAACGACAAGGCGTTATCACTGATAAGATGTGACCAACGACTGATAAGGAGCAGCTCAAGTCAATCCAACTGTTGGATTGACTTGAGCTGCGTCTTAACAGTCATTGGTCGCCTCTGATCAGTTATAACGCCTTGTCGTTTGCACGTCTTTTACTTGACAAAAGTTGTCAAACTTCTTAAAGTTGTTTGATAATCGTGCATTTAAAAGACTTTTTTTGAGCGTGTGTATGAGCCTTTGATATATAGGACAAAGGAAGTATGTCAATATGGTAATATGGCTTACAGGAGGCCATTTTGTTATCACACTATCAATTTTACTTCATATGCCCACCTTAATTGTGATCAGACGCAGAGGACTCATTTGCACACATTAGCAGACAGATGAAAGCAGAGGGACCCCCTCATATAACCTGACATTTCCACTCTGAGAGCTTTCGTTTGGAATCTGCCCCAGTACTTCCCTGCGGTGCTGTAAACAAGGTAGAACCAGACAAGCAAGAATGTGCTCGCCTTGTTGTAGTCGTCCCCTGCTAATTGTAAATTAGGCATCTCCCGCATTATCCTGAAGTTATTCAGAAACTGGATGGAAGCCTTTCCATGAGGTTTTCCTAGCAGTGAAAGCAACGCAGGCCAACATTAACCCTTTGCACGCCAAAGTTTATGTATAGCTTATCCGCTTCAGAATCAGCTTCAAAAACCTATGTTTGGCCTACAAATCTATACACAGGTCCTGCCAGACCTACATCTCTGACCTGGACAGCAGATACACACCTGGCCGCCCACCCCACTCCTTCAATAACCTCCTCCTAACCACTCCACGCATTTCACCCTCCCATGCACGACTACGGGACTTAACTAGAGCTGCCCCATCCTGAGGAACTTTCTTCCACTGCCCATCAGGCTTGCCCCCTCCTTCAGCTTCAGCAACATCAAACAGTCCCTCAAAACCCACTTCTTGTTGGAGGCCTACCTCACCTCACCGCTGCCCTAACTCTCGCTGCTGAGAACCTCTCCATGCAGCCCCCCTTTCCTCTAGATCGTAAGCCTTTGGCAGGGCCCTCTCTCCTTGTGCATCCTACTTGATTATGCACTCTACCCACAAAATAGTGTGAATATGGATTGTTGGGACTGCTACTCCAGTGTATGATTTGGCAATGTGTATCTTATTGCTTATTACCTGTATTGTGTTGTCGGTCACCCCTGTTATCATTGTCTGTAATCTTATTGTGCAGCGCTGCATAATTTGTTGGTGCTATCCAATTAATAATAATATGCATACAGCAACCTGTAACAGACAGCAATAAACATCATTAATAATGTTAAGATGAAGGATATTACCATATATACACATGAATAAGCTCTCTGCATACACTGGACTCCCCACTTTAGGCCTAAAATATAGAAATAAAACTATAATAAAACACTAATTGGTTGGACCCCTCCCCCCCCATGTGCTGCCGTTGCCCCCCTCCCCATGCACAGGGCCAGATTTGTACTTTCCAGCGCCCACGGCTAGGTGTCACCAACTGCCCAGAGGACTGGATCATCATGTGACAGAGTAGATGCTGACTTTACTAACACACAAGGAAGTGAGAAGTATGCAGGAATTGAGGAACTCTGGAATTCAGGCATCAGTGCAGAACAGGGCGCTGCGCTGCAGACCAGAAGACATGATTTACTTTAACATATGACTTATTCTGTCTCCAAGTCCTGTTGATCTTCTGATTTTATCTGATTGTATTGCCCTAGGCCATGGCCTTTATGGCCTTCCCAGAAATCCGGCCCAGCCCAGGCAGAGTGCGCATTGGAGCATGCCGGTCTGTGCAGAGTGCACTGGGGAGCATGCTGCAGTATTTATAGCTACCTGTCATTGCTCTGGCTTGTGTCCTCTAGTGTTCCCGGCAGCTTCTGAACTGGCCATGTGACCACTGGCCAGTTCAAAAAGCTGCCTGGAACACTAGAGGACACAAGCCAGAGCAATGACAGGTAGCTATACATTTAGTGGCTGGATAGTGTAATAGTTAACCTATTGCTGACCGCGTCATGACAATGGACGTGGCCGCGCCGGCAGCCCCAGGACCGCCTAACGCCAATCGGCGTAAAGTGCTGGGGCTTGCTTTTGCAGGAGATCACACGCTCCGCTTCGCCTTCAGTCTCCCAGCTGCGATCGCCACTCGGAGACTGTTAGACGGTGAAACTGCCATCTAATTACCCCGTGCAGTGCTGCGGACTAAGGCAGCGCTGTACTGGCGACAGGCTGTCCCCTCCATAGGCTGGGAAGTGATCAGCTGTCATAGGCTGAAGGAAGTAACTGTGTAGGTTATTTAACTCAGTAGAGGGAAGCCTCTGGATAATTTAGAGACTTCTAGAATCATTCTCAAGCCCACCGCTCTTGGACAAGGGCCTCTAAACATATCTGACCAGTGCTTGTCATATTGGTTATTGTGACCGCACTCCTGTCCAAGTACAAACGCTGATGTACTGTGCATGAGAGAGTACAGTTCGCACCTATGCATTAGCATGAAGCTGCTGATGCATGAGCAACTTTGTGGTACTGTGGAGGTGCGGACTATACTCGTGCATGCAGATAATGTCTCACAAAATGATTTAACAATAACAATAACAATAATATTTATATAGCGCTTTTCTCCCTGGGGACTCAAAGCGCTGCTTTGTGAATGTTTTGCTTATTGTCTTGTGAATTTATTAGGATGGATTGGCCACTGTAAACAGCCTTCATGCCAACCAGCACAAGAAGTAGACACTTGAATTTTGAGTGCAAAGGGATAGTGTTGGTTCGTGCTGTTAGATTGGGTCACTTCCCTTTAGCACCTGTCTCAGTGTATTCAGAGTCTCTAGAAAATAACTACAGCTCCTTTTGTATTTGTTTTACCGCCATACGACTTGGCTGAGAATATTTTCTCTCTGGCTTTAGAACTTCGATATGTTCTCAGTTAGGTTTTATGAATGAAGAGTTCATCTGCTGAGTTGATTGGTATGGGGTAATGCCAGAGACCAGTTTGGCAGGAGAAATCTTGATATGGGTAGCAGGCTTGACAGAAATATTTCAGGATGTTTTTTTTTTTCCCGTAAACCATTCCCTATGCCTTCAACCACCAGTGCATGTACCACATGACCTGTTCAGGGGTAGACATACCATGAAGCAACCTGAATCATGTGATTCAGGCAGCAAAATCTGGGGGGCAGTTTGGGCCACCTGGAGCCTGCCTCCTCTCCACTTTTCCAGGCACACACACACTACCCTCCTCATCCACGCATCCCCAAATCCCCATCCTCATTCAACCGGTGGCACCTGTCGCCCTTCCCTACGACATCATAGGGCAAGCTATGGTAAAACCCCATCACCGGCGAGAGATCACCATGGCCAGTGAGAGGGGAAGCTTTGGCACGCGACCAATCAGGTGGCAGTGCTGGCACCAGACCAGCCAATCATAGCTGCTCGCTGCTCCTTTTGCTAACTGGTGTTTATGGTCAAGCTGGCGGCACCACGGCACCATCATTGAGCCAATCACTGCACTTGATTGGTAGCAGTGACCAATCACTGATTGAGTGTAGTGACTGGTCCAGTGACTGAGCTATGGTCCCCTACGAAACCATCAGCACCATGTTGCAAAGGGAGCAGCAGGAAGTGCCAGCCTAATTGGTCGCATGCCAAAGCTTCCCCTCTGGCTGGCCATGGTGATCTCTCACTGGCGATGGGGTTTATACGAGGGGTATATCAGTGTTTTCGGGGGGAGGGGGGGGGGGGGTTCAACCTCCAAAGTTTGCGTCAGGCAGCACAAAATCTAGAACCTTCCCTGGATCCGTCCAATCATGTAGGTGGAGGCCGGAAAAGTGGGAAAGCATGGAGTCCACAAGCTGTCAGGCTGATCCATTGTAGTGATGCGTTTACATGCTTATCCTGCAATTTTCAAAGGCACTTTTTTATATAAACATGCCTATGAAATGCAATTATAAAAACTGAGGGTGAACAAGGCCTTTACATATGCACCTTTATCAACGACCTCTCTCTCCTTTTCATTTATACCGAGAGACCTTGTTTGATTTCCCCAAACCTTTATGGGTGAAATACACTTTTGCTTCAAATATACATACTTTATTGAAATGTGTCCCAGAAATAAACGGCAATCTTGCTCAGGGCATTCAAATCCCAGTAAGAAATTGCAGGTAAAATAGTAACTCAAAGTAAATTAAGTGTGCCGCCATGGGATTCGGGTATAATTAGAGGGCGAGGAGGGCGATAGGGAGAGCCAGTCCTTGAACATGATGTATAACATAGCCTCTCGGAACATTCTAAGCATAGAACATGGATAAAATGCTGAATAAAGCAGTTTAAGATAAAAGCACATACATCCAGACAAAACACAATTATATTTCTAATACTATAGGATCCATTTCTATGAGAAAAACAATACAGAGAGAACAGTTGCTTTCGCCATAATTGTATTTTTGAAAGCAAATAATTATCTTGATGTATATGACTTATGCTTGGGCATATTAACTGCGCATAATTAAAATCACTCACACTGGTTTCCTCTAATGATCCTCTAATTAATTGATTAAAATAATGTTAATGTTTCCTATTTTCTCCGAATGATAAAGTGCCGGAGCAAAGAGGGGACATTAATTTTCCTAAAGTCTCTCTGTCAGCTTCAGTCGGATTACTGAGACGTCGCTGTGATTGTGAAAAATTTAGGGGAAGTCAGAAGAGGGGAGTTGTAGACTTGCAGCTCGTAATGAAGATATAGAGGAATGTAAAAAAGAGTGAAGTATAACTCACGGGGCATTGTAGCAGAAAGTCACACAGCAATAGTAAGTTTTTGAAACGTCTACAGTGCATGTGGTGTGTTGGGATCCAACGCACTGCATACAGTGCACTACTGCATATTGCATGCATTACCAGAGGAAATGAAGCATACTTTTTATTAACTGTATGCTTCACTGTATGCCACCTACAGGTAATGCAAAGAGAAGGGATGTGACACCGTCTTCAGTAGTATTCAAGCTCTTTTATTAAGGCATCAATGTCAATACAGCAAATAGGGCAAGCTAAGCCGACCATTCGAGAGAAGCCAACATGCCCGAGAGGGCATTTTGACTTGATAAAGAGAGGAGGATCCTCTCGAAACGTCGTCTCGAAAACCCCAGGCAAGTTTAGATTTCGATTTTAATTAGAGCTCGGAGTCCTTTAAGGACTACATGAACAGAGGCAATAAATCTTTATCGGCCCCCCTTGACCTCTGGAACCCCAAACAATTGCTTTAGTTGCCTGGTCAGAAATCCAGCACTGGCTTCAAGTACATCTTAGTAGTAGTTATGATAGGCAAGGTTTTGTTTCAGCTAGGTTTAGAGATTCAGGTTTGACAGGTGGAGTTGCAGCAAGAAAGCTATTGCTGGTATGTTAGGATGTTAGAATTTAAGTGGCCATACTCACATTGATTTTCCTATTAAATCTGATGGGAATCGGATGGAAATCGATTCCTTTAAAGCTGGGTGCACACAGGGAAGTGATTTGAAATACTAATAGACACAATAAAATTAGTATTGTTCCACCACTGAATATAACAGATCAATATCAAACAAACAAACAAACAAACGGGGTTTTTTTGGGAACCAAAAGTTCTCATTTATTCTTCATTCATAAAGTCTTTCAAGTTGCGGTCATGTTGTATGAATACAAATTCAGAGTTCCAGTTCACACACAAGACTGCCTGACACGTGTTTTACGGCCAAAAGCCGCTTCCTCAGAGGCACATCGTATACACACATCCGATAGGTCAGAGTCAAATGTCACCACAATCTGAAGTTCAGGAGAAATGGAAGTGGTTTATCACTCAGATGGTTTTCTGTTTGTGGCTCCACCCCCTTTTCTGAATTTGAATCCCCAGTCACCCAATGATTGATTGTACCAGGTTTAGGGCTATTAACTGTGTAAGAATGGCAATAATTTAAATACTCCCCTTGAAAACCAATAGGTGAATTTTGATTGGCTATTGTAGGCTCCACCCATTTTCCTGAATATTAATCCCAATCACCCTGTGACCAACTGTGTCAAGTTTGAAACCCTGCCACTAACAGAATGGCTGCAATCAATCAAATAAATCTGATTGGCTTTTTGTGGTTCCGCCACCTTTAGTGAATTTGCACCCAGTCACCCAATTACCGACTGTAGCAGGTTTGAGGCCTCTGCCATTAACAGGGTAAGAATATTGGCAATTTAAATATTCCACTTCAAAACTGATAGATGAATTTTGATTGGCTGTTGTAGGCTCCACCCACTTTCCTGAATATTATTCCCAGTCATCCAGTGAGCAAGTGTGCTAAGTTTGACAACCCTGCCATTAATAGTGTAAGAATGGTTACAGTTTACATTTACATTTTGTCATGTAAAATGAACGACTGTAATTTGATTGGCTGTTTTATGTTCCGCCCACTTTTCAAAAGTATTTAACCTCTGTCACCAAGTGACCAGCTGTGCCAAGTTTGGGGACTCTGGCTTTATTACTGTGAAAACTGCAGCCTTTTAAAAATTTCCCTTTGACATGAATGGGTGAAATCTGATTGGCTTTTTGTAGCTCCACCCAGGTGTGCAGGGGGGATGTGAGACCCCCAGAACATATCATCCCAGGTAGTAGGGGATCTACCAAGTTTTGTTGAAATCGGTTAAAGAGAACCAGAGGTGGGATTTAATTATGTTAGTGGGGCACAGAGGCTGGTTGTGCACACTAACACCAGCCTCTGTTGCCCCATGGTGTGCCTCCAGGACCCCCCTGCGCGCCGCTATACCCCCGCAGTGCTGTTTACCTATGCGCTGTCTGTCAGCGCCGCTCCCCCGCCTCCTCCGTATCGGCGCTACCCGCCCGTGTCCCTTCCCTCCCGCTGATTGGAGGGAAGTGACGCGGGCGGGTAGCGCCGATACGGAGGAGGCGGGGGAGCGGCGCTGACAGACAGCGCATAGGGAAACATTGTGCTGGCGACACGCTGTGTGTCACCAGCACTGCGGGGGGTATAGGGGGGTCCTGGAGGCACAACATGGTGCAACAGAGGCTAATGTTAGTGTGCACAACCAGCCTCTGTGCCCCACTAACATAATTAAATCCCACCTCGGGTTCTCTTTAAGGCTTTTTTGAGTGATCGCGGCACACACACACACATCCGATTTTCTATATACAGTGGGTTGCAAAAGTATTCGGCCCCCTTGAAGTTTTCCACATGTTGTCACATTACTGCCACAAACATGCATCAATTTTATTGGAATTCCACGTAAAAGACCAATACAAAGTGGTGTACATGTGAGAAGTGGATCGAAAATCATACATCATTCCAAACATTTTTTTACAAATCAATAACTGCAAAGTGGGGTGTGCGTAATTATTCGGCCCCCTGGGTCAATACTTTGTAGAACCACCTTTTGCTGCAATTACAGCTGCCAGTCCTTTAGGGTATTTTTCTACCAGCTTTGCACATCTAGAGACTGAAATCCTTGCCCATTCTTCTTTGCAAAACAGCTCCAGCTCAGTCAGATTAGATGGACAGCGTTTGTGAACAGCAGTTTTCAGATCTTGCCACAGATTCTCGATTGGATTTAGATCTGGACTTTGACTGGGCCATTCTAACACATAGATATGTTTTGTTTTAAACCATTCCATTGTTGCCCTGGCTTTATGTTTAGGGTCATTGTCCTGCTGGAAGGTGAACCTCCGCCCCCGTCTCAAGTCTTTTGCAGACTCCAAGAGGTTTTTTTCCAAGTTTGCCCTGTATTTGGCTCCATCCATCTTCCCATCAACTCTGACCAGCTTCCCTGTCCCTGCTGAAGAGATGCAGCCCCCGAACATGATGCTGCCACCACCATATTTGACAGTGGGGATGGTGTGTTCAGGGTGATGTGCAGTGTTAGTTTTCTGCCACACATAGCGTTTTGCATTTTGACCAAAAAGTTCCATTTTGGTCTCATCTGACCAGAGCACCTCCTTCCACATGGTTGCTGTGTCCCCCACATGGCTTGTGGCAAACTGCAAACGGGACTTCTTATGCTTTCTGTTAAACAATGGCTTTCTTCTTGCCACTCTTCCATAAAGGCCATTTTTGTACAGCGCATGACTAATAGTTGTCCTATGGACAGAGTCTCCCACCTGAGCTGTAGATCTCTGCAGCTCGTCCAGAGTCACCATGGGCCTCTTGACTGCATTTCTGATCAGCGCTCTCCTTGTTCGGCCTGTGAGTTTAGGTGGACGGCCTTGTCTTGGTAGGTGTACAGTTGTGCCATACTCCTTCCATTTCTGAATGATTGCTTGAACAGTGCTCCGTGGGATGTTCAAGGCTTTGGAAATCTTTTTGTAGCCTATGCCTGCTTTAAATTTCTCAATAACTTGATCCCTGACCTGTCTTGTGTGTTCTTTGGACTTCACGGTATTGTTGCTCCCAATATTCTCTTAGACAACCTCTGAGGCCCTCACAGAGCAGCTGTATTTGTACTGACATTAGATTTCACACAGGTGCACTCGATTTAGTCATTAGCTCTCATCAGGCAATGTCTATAGGCAACTGACTGCACTGAGATCAAAGGGGGCCAAATAATTATGCACACACCACTTTGCAGTTATTTATTTGTAAAAAATGTTTGGAATCATGTATGATTTTCGTTCCACTTCTCACGTGTTCACCACTTTGTGTTGGTCTTTCATGTGGAATTCCAATCAAATTGATGCATGTTTGTGACAGTCATATGACAAAATGTGGAAAACTTCAAGGGGGCCGAATACTTTTGCAACCCACTGTATAGATTGATGTGCGCTTATCCAACTGCATAAAATTGAATATATTTCAATAGGATGTGTCCACAATTGAGCACCTGAAAGGAAAGTGGCAATTAAGTATGTCTGTAGATGAGAAGCCTAGTTGGAGGCTTCTATCACATGGAGTCCAATGATTTATAAAGTGGACTCTCAGAGACTATGATCAGAAGGAATACAGCAGGGCATTGGCCATAATGCTCAATTTCATAATATCCAGATATCTTAAGCGCATAAGCATACACTATCTCTTGCAGAATCTAGCATGTGTAGAGGTGTTACATTGCTTAGTGTACAGACCAGGCTCATGCATGCCCAGTAGGGATGCGCTTGTCCTCAAAACTACTTGGGCAAGCAAAAAGTTTGGAAGAGCCACAGGGTCAAATAAATACACAGGACAGTGCTGGAACAACAGGCTGAATGGAGGAACAGGTAGAGTGTGTATGAAATAGAGGTGCAAGGAAGAATGGGCATGGGGAGACGCCGATAGAGGTCAAAATGATCAAATCTGGCCTGAATTGGGTGCCAAGTGAAAATGAAAAAAATATTTTCACTGGTAACGACGATAAAAAAACATTGGTAAGGACGGTTTCACACTGTAAACTGGCAGTAGCGATGCTGTGCGTCGCGCCTGCCGTATCGCACTGCCAAAAACAGGCCTTCAGGGAACACTGTGTTAGTACACGGTGCTCCCTGTCTGGCCACCAGCCAAGCAGAAAGTGACGTGTGCTTGTGGTCACTTCCTGCTTCGGGTATGCAGAAGCGTATTAGGCTACATTAGGCTGCGGTAGCAGTGCGTCAACTTGACGCACAAGACCGCGCCAGTGTGAAAGGGCTCTAAATGTTATTGATATTTTACTACAGCCACACCTAACCCTACTCTCACACAAAACCTTCCCTCCTCTGATGCCTGAAGGTGGCCACTAATGATACAATTTGCCTAACGATCGATTACGAAAGATTCTTCTTATGAACAATCATAAATGATCGTTTGGGACCACTAATGGACAAAAATCTCCTAACCAATCCGATCAGATTGATGAGATCGGACTGAAATTTGGATCAATTTCAGTAATCTGATCAGATTGGTTAGAAAATTTTTGTCCATCAGTGGTCCCAAACGATCGTTTACAATCTTTCATAAGAAGAATCGTTCATAATAGATAGTTCGGCGAATTGTATCATTAGTGGCCACCTTTGCTCTACCCCCCCCCCCCCCTTCCCCTCTTGCTGATGCCTAACCCAAACCACTTCCCACGCCTTACCTTAACCAGTTGTAGTTTTTATGACAGTGTATCTACGCTCCTAAAAACGTCTTTTATACTCAGGAGCATAGATATACGTATTGCGCCGCAATCACCACTGTGCGTGCTCCTGCATGCTTTCTTATCGCTGCTCATTAGTGGGGAGATCAGTGAATGGGAAAGCAGTTTGTCCCCGTGTCATTGATCGCATCAATAAGATGCTTGCGGTCATTGTAAATAACAAAATAACACATACACATGTTACTTCCTGTTAGTGTACTAACAGCACGCACAGGAAGAAAATGTGTGGGGACATCTTGTGGCCGAATGTTAAAATGACACCTACATACATTTTTTTAATAAATACATAAACATATACCATTAAAATTAACCCCTTACCTCCCCCAATCTCCCATAGTTACACACAAAAACATTTGCATATTAAAAAAATGATAATTAACCATTACAGCCACAGGGACGCGATAGTCACGTCCCAGTGGTTTGCAGGGCTGTGTGCATGATTGTGCAGGCAGAGGCCCGAGATCAGGATGACAACAGGGGAGATTGGTGGCAGGGGACAAAAGTCCCCTGAGCCAATCCATACATGTCTGCCGAGAATGATCACTGTTTTATGTTCAAAAACAGTGATCATTCTCAATTGGTGCCGCTGCGATGCTTCCCGCTCGCTCGTTACCACCCCTTCTGCCGCCGATCGTTAGATTAATGAATGGGAACATTGTTCCCATGCATTTCCCTTCTAGGCCACCATGATCGCAGGCATGAATAGATGCCTGTGTCACTTCCCTAGTTACAGTGTAGTGCATTATTTCATATGCGCAAGGACATCTTGTGGCCAAATAGTAAAATTACACTGTAACGCTTGGTGGTGTATTCTCCACAGTCAGCATGCAACGCATGAGCTGGCGTGGAGGAGGTACACACACTAGCACCAGGAAACAGGCTATCCCTAGTATAGTGGAGGGGAGGACTGACTCCAATAGGAGATTGTGGCGCACAGAGCCGGTGCAGATCTGACAGCCACAAACAATGCTTTCGTTATAACGTCTCAGCGCAAAGTAGCGCTGAGCGCACAAACCAGAACTGAGGAGATCAGGACAGGTAGACAGAATGAACGCTTGCTAGCAAGCGGCTACTTAGCGACAGCAAGCGTCCAAAACCAGACAGACTGGAATGAGGCAGCCAATGTGATGCGGCGATGGCGTGCCTCACAAAGACAGGACAGGATAGTCAGAAAATAGCAGGATTAAGATAGATGAACGTAACACAGATAAATATACAATAAGTATGTTTTCCTAGCGTATTACAATTACAGCTATCAATGAAACTATTTGTAACGTCTGACTAACATATGTATATATCGGCAATGAACCGATATATGACATAAGCAGGAACGCTGACTAGGAATGGAGTAACACAGGGAACAGGACTCAGAAGGATTCGCTATCTCTTCGCAGAGATGAACGCAATCCACAAACGGTAACAGAACAGGATTCAGAAGGATTCGTTATCTCTTCGCAGAGATGAACGCAATCCACAAACGGTAACAGAACAGGATTCAGAAGGATTCGTTATCTCTTCGCAGAGATGAACGCAATCCACAAACAGAACCAGGAGCAGGGTAACTACCTCAGCACGGGTGGTCACGGTACGCGCAACCTACCAAAACGTGCTGGAAAGCTGACTAACTGCACACAGGATATAAACAGTTTGTGTACGTATACATCAGCGACACTGATGTATTAACGTAACACAAATACAAGGAAAATAATAAACGTGCTGGTATGCATATATATTGGCAATGAACCAATATATGATGCAAAGACCAGCAAAGTATCTTTATAACAAGAAACACGATCGGGGGCTAAAGCGACAGCAAGACAGGCTTAAGCTGAAGCTATGAAAACCCAAGGAAACCCTGCAGGAAGCAGATCTTTATACTGAGGTCATCCAATGGGAGCAGACATGCAGATTCCCACACAGGTGAATGATAATCAGTCACAAGCTGACAGCAGGGAAAAACAGACAAAGCTATACAGCTTGCATGGAAATAGATCAGAACTGCCTGAGCTGCAGCACTACTTCCAGCAATAGCTGCTGCAGCAGCGATCATTACAGTACCCCCGCCTTTAAAAGTGGATTCCAGACGCTTTTCAAAACTGAAATTTCCAACAAAACAGTCTGACTGATAATTCATGATGACCAGGACAGCCCGGCAAGACCGAATTCCAGAATCAGTCCCCACAAGACTGGACCCATCAGAACCAGAACCTACAGAACCATGCCCATCAGTACTACAAGCCCCAGTGTGACACCCATCAGAACCATGATTTCCAGAAGAAAGCCCTCCGAAACTCCCTGAGCGATACCCACCGCCTTCCAGGAACAGTTCAGAAACGCCAAAGCCTTTGCAATGCCCACCGGTACTGTCTTTACCAACACAAAACCCACTGTTGAACCAGTCCAAGGCACCAGGACAAGTTTTCTCAGAGACCTCCCAGAACACCTTGAAGCTCCAAAGAGATCCCCATAGGTCAGAATGCCCCTTAGGCTCACATGGAGAACTATCAAGAACCCCTATGGAACCTAGGGCAATTCCCGAGTCAGGGCCACAAGGACAAACATCAATATCAGGGCTTTCAGGGACCAGAACCATCTCTGGGCATGCAGGCAGACTGGCAACATCAGAACATGTTCCCACTAAGGAAGCATCAGAGCACGCTAACACCTTAAACACACTTGGGCATTCTGGCACACAAAGAACATCTGGGCACACTGGCACAAGAGAAACCTCTGGGCATGTCAAGGAACTGTGAGCCTCAGGGTCAGCCAAGACAGGACCAAAACCAGGACTGGCCAAAAAAAAATCATCATGACTAGACTTTGCAACTACTGGATTTTTACACGAGAATGCTGGATCAGACTTAGATATCGCTGATTCCAGCAAAGTCAGTAACAAATAAGATTCAGGGGCACTAACAAGACAGGACAAATCTTCTGATGTATGCACTGAACCAGATAGGGACTCCACAACTACCTCTGGACTGGACAGAGACTCATTTAATACACTGGATTGGAGCTCATGAGGCGCTGCAGAACAAGTCAGTATTGCAGCAGCCCCCACTGGACTAGGCAAAACTGAGGAATTCCCTGGACAGAAAGGGGACTCTGGAACCTCTGCCACAGCGGCCAGAGAACCAGAATCTTTCAGGATACTCATCAGACCGGACTGAAATTCTGAGATTTCTATTATTTTGACCAGAGAATCAGAATTATCCATGTTACAGGGCAAGACTTCTGAAACATTCAGAGGACAGGGCTGGAGTTCCTCGGCTGTTACAACACTGGAGAGGGACTCAACAACATTGGTTAAATCAGACTGTGTACAGGGCAAGGTATCTGACACACTTGCTGACGAGGACAATATTTCAATGGCTTCTGCTTTGCTGGGCAGAAATTCATCAAGTTTTATTAGAGCAGACTGTAATTCCAAAACAGCTGCTAGACAAGTGAATATTACTGCAACACCAACTGAGGTAAGCAGTGCTTCAGCCTCCTCTGCTAGAGGGTTTAAAGTATCCAAAGTACTGGGTGAAGCATAAGACTCTGCGACCACAGCTTCACTGGACAGGATCACTGAACAGTCCATATTGCAGGGCAAAACCATGGAAGCACCTGCTGGACAGCATAATGATTCTGTGACCTGAGTTTCATTGGAGAGATCTACTGCACGATTCATGGTACAGGGCAAATTTATTGGAACATTTTCTGAACAAGGTAATAATTCTGCGATTTCAGGTTCACAGAGCAGATGCTCTGAGCTATTCACGAAACTAGAGCGAGGTGTAGAAACAGGAAGATCAAGACACAATGTTTGCGCATCTGAATCACCATTCATTTGTAAAATTGGAAAATTCAGATGCTGGGGTTCTGAGGATTCTAGACAGGATTGCTGGGACTCGGAAACTGATGTAGTGCATCTATTGGCATCTGCTGGATCAGACAGGAGTTGAACTTTATTAACACAGGTAATTTCTGCAGAAGTGTTTGCAGAGACAGGCAAGATTTTTCTGGTGTCTGTTTCACTGAACAAAGAGTCATGAGTACTGGCTAGGCTGGACTCGGAAGTCAGCAGGACCTCTGGATTCTCTGCTGAGAAATTTGTGCAGGGCAAAGTTAAGAAAGTATCAGTGGCTTCTGTTTTACTGGGAAGTAACACTGAGTTATCCATGGTACAGGGTGGAATTGCAGGAACTTCAACTTCACACAAAAAGAGCTCCGAATCACCTGCTGAATCAGCCAAAGGTGCTGAAGCAGGCGGGTCAGAACGCCAAATTTGCGAATTCGGAGTCACAAAAAAATCATCCAAAATCAGTTCCCACACATCAATCAATGGAGCCACAAAGGCATACTCACACACACCAGTTTTTATTAGGTTATAGGCAGACTTAATGCATGCATTCAATACCAATTCACTTTTTGCACTGTAAAATTGACAAAATGAACTTGAATCATTCTTCCATTCATTGACCAGAGCTTCCATCTCTCCTTTCTCAAATGGAGGATTCCAAGCATACTTAACAGGCAGATCATGGTTTGCAGATATGATTGTAGCAGGGACATATATTGGGTTAATTAGCAGGTGATTGGCAGATTCCTTATTCCTAAGAATCTCCAATACCTGTAGCAAGTGCTGAACTGTAGTGTATGCAAACTTTCCTTGCTTTACAAATAAGTTGATTTGTTCAATACTCTGTAATATCTCTTCATAATCATACTCAGATAATTCTTTTAAACAAAAATCTTTATTTTCCCTAGCCAGGGAGGAAAGTTCATTAGTAGTTTCATAAGTCCATTTAACTCCCCTGAAAGACAATTGCATTTCATTATCTGTTAATGGCAGAATCTCATTATAGGTCTCAGTCGCTAAGGATAACGATTCTGCAGATTGGACACGTTTCTTAGAACGTTTGCGTTTTGCCTTTGACCTTGCGGTTTTTGGTGATTTATTCAAAGCTGCAGGAAAATGATCAGTAACACTTTCTGCTTGCTGCTCATTCTTGCAAGCAATTGACGGAGCAGCTGATTGGCCTGCTGCCAGGAGTTCATTAAGAGGAAAAGGCAATGGATCTATGCGCAACCAGTTATGGATCACAAACGCTAGAAATTCCAGCGGTCTATCTTTCAAATCGGAATGATTGAGAACATCAAATGCCCACTGGAATAATTCCCCTTTAAACAAAATATAACTTAGTTGGAGTGCCCAGGTTGAAACAGGAGTCGCTTGGAGATCAGGATTGGTCAGGAACCTGGCACATTCAGAGAAAAACTCATTTTCTGTTTCAGAGCTAAGTTCTTCAAATTTTTTAAAGGAACAGGAACCATAATTAACAGTGTCATACTTTCTGGGAATCCCCCCCACAATGGGGATTGGTAATGGGGTTTTCATAATGTAACGCTTGGTGGTGTATTCTCCACAGTCAGCATGCAACGCATGAGCTGGCGTGGAGGAGGTACACACACTAGCACCAGGAAACAGGCTATCCCTAGTATAGTGGAGGGGAGGACTGACTCCAATAGGAGATTGTGGCGCACAGAGCCGGTGCAGATCTGACAGCCACAAACAATGCTTTCGTTATAACGTCTCAGCGCAAAGTAGCGCTGAGCGCACAAACCAGAACTGAGGAGATCAGGACAGGTAGACAGAATGAACGCTTGCTAGCAAGCTGCTACTTAGCGACAGCAAGCGTCCAAAACCAGACAGACTGGAATGAGGCAGCCAATGTGATGCGGCGATGGCGTGCCTCACAAAGACAGGACAGGATAGTCAGAAAATAGCAGGATTAAGATAGATGAACGTAACACAGATAAATATACAATAAGTATGTTTTCCTAGCGTATTACAATTACAGCTATCAATGAAACTATTTGTAACGTCTGACTAACATATGTATATATCGGCAATGAACCGATATATGACATAAGCAGGAACGCTGACTAGGAATGGAGTAACACAGGGAACAGGACTCAGAAGGATTCGCTATCTCTTCGCAGAGATGAACGCAATCCACAAACGGTAACAGAACAGGATTCAGAAGGATTCGTTATCTCTTCGCAGAGATGAACGCAATCCACAAACGGTAACAGAACAGGATTCAGAAGGATTCGTTATCTCTTCGCAGAGATGAACGCAATCCACAAACAGAACCAGGAGCAGGGTAACTACCTCAGCACGGGTGGTCACGGTACGCGCAACCTACCAAAACGTGCTGGAAAGCTGACTAACTGCACACAGGATATAAACAGTTTGTGTACGTATACATCAGCGACACTGATGTATTAACGTAACACAAATACAAGGAAAATAATAAACGTGCTGGTATGCATATATATTGGCAATGAACCAATATATGATGCAAAGACCAGCAAAGTATCTTTATAACAAGAAACACGATCGGGGGCTAAAGCGACAGCAAGACAGGCTTAAGCTGAAGCTATGAAAACCCAAGGAAACCCTGCAGGAAGCAGATCTTTATACTGAGGTCATCCAATGGGAGCAGACATGCAGATTCCCACACAGGTGAATGATAATCAGTCACAAGCTGACAGCAGGGAAAAACAGACAAAGCTATACAGCTTGCATGGAAATAGATCAGAACTGCCTGAGCTGCAGCACTACTTCCAGCAATAGCTGCTGCAGCAGCGATCATTACATACACCTACTGACTTTAGGGAATACATTTTTAGTATGTATGTCAAGAGGGTATATTATTATTAAATTACGGGTTAGAAATTATTGATGGTTGTAAAACTGAAATAAATGCACCTTTATTTCCAAATGGAATATTGTCACCATACATTGTACTAGGGATATAATTTAACGTTGCAATATCTGGTACAAATGGGTAAATAAAATGTGTGGATTACGTTAGCATGTATTATTTTAAAACTATAATGGCCGAAAACAGAGAAACAGTAATGGGCTCACGAGTAGTTGCTAAGGACTCAAATTTGTGATTTAAATGAGGCTTAATTGCCTCAGCTGTGCGGCTGGATGACAAGGGGTTAGTTACCCATAAGTCCGTCGTTCTCCCTGCGCTCCAAACAGCTTGTACATGTCCTATTGGACACATAGCAAGCCTCACCACCACACACTTTCTCCTTCTGGCTTGAAGGAGGAAGTGCGCGTAGTGAGGACGCGTGCAAGCTGTTTTGCGTTCAGGGAGGATTACAGACTAAGGCCTTTTTTACACTTAATCAGTTGCTCTCAGTTATAACTGAAAGAAAACTGATTTTCAAAGTAATGCCCATGTTTTTCGATAGCACAGTTCACACTTACCGTGTTTTAACTGAAATTTTCTTCCCAATGCACTGCTATGAAAAAAACGCACACCAATGCACATTAACGCGTACTAACGCATAATAACGCATATCAACTGATTAAGTGTAAATGGGCCCTTAAGGTAACTAACCCCTTGTCATCCAGCTGCACAGCTGAGGTAATTAAGCCTCATTTAAATCACAAATTTGAGTCCTTAGGGACTTGTGACTACTCGTGAGCCCATCACTGCAGAGAAGTAATGATTTTTTTCCATTTTTCTCTTATTATTCAGGTATAAATGCATTTAGAATAAAATAATTATTAGCATAATGTACCACCCAAAGAAAGCCTAATGGGAGGCGGAAAAAAACAAGGTATAGATCATTTTGTTGTGATAAGTAGTGATAACGTTATTGGGGAATGAAAGAGAGGAGCGCTGAAGAATGAAAATTCCTCTCGTCCATTAGGTGAAAAATACCTGCGGCCTGAAAAAGGTAAAAAAAAAATGAATGCATAAATAGTTACCCTAGGGACTGAACTTTTTAAATATCTGTGTCTTGAGGGTATATTGCTGTTATTTTTGCATATATGGGCTTGTAATTAGTGATGGGCGCAAAACAGAAAAAATACACTTTTATTTCCAAGTAAAATATTGTCGCCATACATTGTACTAAGGAAATGTTTTAAACGTTGCAACAACCGGGACACTTGAACAAATAAAATGTGTGGCTTTTACCCACAGTAGAAACTTTTATTTTAAAACTGTAATGGCTAGAAATTGAGAATTATTTTTTTTCCATTTTTTTCTTATTATTCCTGTTAAAATTAATTTAGAATAAAATAATTTTTAGCAACATGTACTACCCAAAAAAAGCCTAATTGGTGGTGGAAAAAACAAGATATAGATCATTTTGTTGTGATAAGTAGTGATAAAGTTATTTGCGAAATGAAAGAGAGGAGCGTTGAGAAGTGAAAATTATTCTGGTCGTAGGGTAAAAACTCTCAGTGGTAAAGTGGTTAACCCCATGCCTAACCTTTAAACCCCCCTTCCTGATGCCTAAACTTAACCCCCCCACACACACACTTCCCAACCCCTGCCGCAAATAACGTAACTACAAGAAACAATAGATTTCAAAAACAATATATTTCAAAAACAATAAATTTCTACATTTCAAAAACGATAAATTCATTTTGACGGGCCCATCGCCCGCTACTTATTGGACGCCCACATTTCTGCTTTTGGCGCCCAATAGCTGATATTTGCATTAGTGTCTATGGGGAGCCCAAACTGTCCATTAGCCCAAATTTCCTGCTTGCGTCTATCCAGAGCCTTTCCTCTACTAAGAAAGTATCCAGCATGTAGTGTTTGTTTTCTCAGTTCAGGTTTGCTTTAAATGTAATGTAATTCTCCTCTGATATCATTTCACGGATCTCTATTTCTCATTGGAAAGCCTCACTCGATTGCTGCGTGAAATAGATACTGTATATCGCCCAAGTTAATGGGGTGCTAAAGATTGCACTTAGCTCTCCAGCAATTGTTTTAATCCTTTGCTAACAGCAATTAATAGGTCTGTATAACTGTAATGAGGGCTTTTTTCCAAACATGTGTGTTAACAACTAACCTCAGAACACACTCCAACCTGAATAATCGCAAATACCTTCTGGTTTAAGAAGGCAAACGTCTGTTTTTCACATCATCCTAGTAAGGAGTATTTTTGGTCTTTTTCAGTCCTTTACACCCACCTAGCAGTTCTGGCTCACTATGACCTTCCTGGGCAATCTGTAACTCAGGTGGTTTCAAGTCCTACTCCATAGAGCTAAATTAATCCATGCCATGCACTGATGAGGATCAACCAGTCCAAATCAGTCTGTATGCATGTTGGATTATTGTGCCTCTGTACAATTAACAAGATGACACATCAGTGCAGTGGTTACCAAACTTTTTGGGGTGAGGGCACCCTTGATGGCTTTAAAATGTTTTCAAGGCACCCCTCGGCAAAAACAACTGCCAAAATGCTGTTATGACCCTTATCAGGCGACGACCCACTCCAAGTAGCTAGTAATGCTTATTAGGCACCACAATTCCTCTCATGTTCAACTTCAACAATGGTTGCGGGGACTAAAGGTTAACTAGCAGGTAATGCAGCCACATTGTATTTCAATGCGCGGTTGCATTACTTGATGGTATTACATAAAGGATCGGGATGCATGCCGAGACACCCCTGAAAGATGCCCAAGGGACACCAGCGTGCCGCGGCACCCAGTTTGAGAACCCCTGCATCAGTGCATTCCAGCGGCTCTGGAAGTGTTGTTAGCTTACAGGAACAACAAAGGATGATTTGCATATGATGATGCATCATGGGACACCTCAGAGTTTACTCCAATCCGAATAATCACTAATCCCTTCTGTTTTAAGAAGGCAAACCTTTGATTTTCATATCATCTTAGTGTGGAGGCTTTTTGGCCCATTACACACTCCTGGGAGTTCTGGTTCACCCTGAGCTTGCTGGGCAATCTGTAACAACTAACCTGTGAGACATCGGCGTAGCACAAACGTATTTCAAATACTGTGTTGAAGGGTTGAAAGGGGAAAAAAAAATGACTTTTCTATTCTTTAATCCTAAATTGTGTTCTTTACTATAGCAGATCAAAATGGCAGCCACATCCTGACCCTGAATAAATGGATTTTCTTTCATGCGGGCACGGAGGAGCGGGGGGTCTCCTGGGCTGCTGGAAGTGATGGAATGAAATCCTACACTCAGCTTTTCTGCTATTCTCCTCTCTTAACAATAGAGCTGGAATATGAAGTCACAGAACAACAGTGTCCGTACAGCACGGGATTATATCCCCTCACTCTGCTATTGTGTCTGGAGCTGTAATACATAGGGGCACACGCGGCCGCTGGGTCAAGCTGCTCTTATGTGAAAAGTGACATATACCTGGCTATGTAACCAATGATTGCACAACAGCTGCTATGTTGTATTTGAAGCAAATCTGATGCTAAAATAAACTTATGAGATAATGAATTGTATATGTAGTACGGATAACAAATAGAACATTAGTAGCAAAGAAAAAAAATCTCATGTTGTTTTCCAGAACAGTGAGAGTTAAAACACTTCAGTGGTTATCTATGCAAAAGAGCTTCTCTGAGCTCTTCCACCCAATTTGGCTGAACTCAGTCCTGTTTTCGAAATAGCTTAAAGGAATACTTAAAGGGATACTGTAAGGGGGGGGGGGGGGGGGTCGGGGGAAAATGAGTTGAACTTACCTGGGGCTTCTAACGGTCCCCCGCAGACATCCTGTGCCCGTGCAGCCACTCACCGATGCTCCGGCCCCGCCTCCGGTTCACTTCTGGAATTTCAGACTTTAAAGTCTGAAAACCACTGCGCCTGCGTTGCCGTGTCCTCGCTCCTACTGATGTCACCAGGAGCGTACTGCGCAGGCACAGACCATACTGGGCTTGTGCTATACACTCCTGTTGACATCAGCGGGAGCAAGGACACGGCAACACAGGCGCAGTGGTTTTCAGACTTTAAAGTCTGAAATTCAAGTAGTGAACCAGAGGTGCGGCCGGAGCATGGGTGAGTGGCTGCGCGGGCACAGGACGTCTGCAGGGGACCATTAGAAGCCCCGGGTAAGTTCAACTCATTTTCCCCCGACCCCCCTACAGTACTCCTTTAAGTCCTTAAAAAAATGGCAGTTTTACTTACCTGGGGCTTCTACCGCCCCCTTGCAGTCGCCCTGTGCCTGCGTCGGTACTCCATGATCCTCCGGTCCCCCGCCGCGGCTCAGTTTCAACTGTCTCCAGTCACTGCACTTGTGCTGCCCTGGCCACAAGCGTCCTTGTCTGCGCTGCCTTCGCCGGGAGCATCCTGCGCAGATGCTGTAGAGATTTTCTTGTACTGTGCATGCGCAGGAAACTCCTGGCTACGGGAGTGCAAATGAGGACACATGCGGCCAGGGCCATGCAGGAGCAGTGGCCGGCGACAGGCTCAGTCCCGAAAGCGAAACTGAGCTGCGGCAGGGACCGATTCATCGTGGAGTACCCACGCGGACAGAGGGCGACTGCAGGGGGCCGGTAGAAGCCCCAGGTAAATAAAACAGCCATGTTTTAAGGACTTAAGTATCCCTTTAAACAGCCAAGAAACAGTGAGAGATGGCTTAAGATAAGGTTTGACTGCAGGAAAGTTCAAAGGGTCATTTCTTCTACTTTGTTTTACAACTTAAAATACCGAGTGTGATTTCCAATCCATGCAATGTTATAAATAAAGCTATATAACTGAAAGTAAAAATATGAGACTTTCTTCTCTTTGCTACTAATGTTCTATTCATTAGCCATACGACACATATAATTCATTATCGCATACGTTTATTTTCGCTTCAGTGTCACTTTAAAGAGGGACTCCAGTCTTCTAGAAAATCCCTCAAACATATTTCTGATCCTTCCATTTCGAGTAGAGTTCTAGTTATCCAGAACTCAACTTACCAGCAATCTTAACCAACCAGCACAAATCACCAGCAGTACTCACAGGGTGGGAGGCTAACTTTTTAAGCTACGTACACACATACGACAACGATCGTTCGTTGTGTACGACGAACAAACTTTTAATTGACGAAAGAATGACCTAAGTAAAGTTAGCTTTTAAAGGTGTGTAACGATCTGATCGTTAGAACGAAAGTTACATCATGTAAAGCAACTATTGCGCTTGCGCATAAAAATGAAAAGTTCCATGAAGAAATAGCGAAATGCGCATGTCAAGCCTAGTACGAACGACCGTTTTCCAACGATGTACTGCTTTTGCAAACGATCGTCGTTGGAAAAAATCTGCCAGGACAGATCTTTCGTTTTTAACGATCTAGCTCGTCCATCGTTTGACTTAACGATCGTTGGCTGCTTTTTTTTAAAAGATCGTCGTTTTAAATGATCGGGGAACGATCGTTTCAAACGACTATAGTCAGAGGTGTATACGCACCTTTAGGCTGTTTGTGGGCTCTGCTTTGCTTCAAGACCAGGTTCCACCGCTCCTCCAAGGCTTAATTACTGTAATTTAAAAAGTTTTCTCCTCAATAGCTTTATGTTTAGAATTTCAAGAATAAACAATAAATTAAAATGGTTTGGAAGAACGTATTGATCCATAACAAACCAATTCAAAACAGTTACAAGGTTGATACTCCTCAGCCCCAGTGTATTTGAATATATAAAGGATATCTGAGCCGAGGCGGATGAAAAAAACTAGCTTTACTTACCTGGGGCTTTTTCCAGGCGTAGGAGAGAAATCGCCGCCGGGAGACTTGGGCACAGGATACAGCCTATATACGGCTTACCCTTCTCCTGCACAAGTCCCGGCAGCGTTAATGACAATTCCCCCTCCAGGTCCACGTGGATGGTGGGGAATGATGTAATTCGGCTTCCACCTATTGCTTGCGGACGAATTCCAGTGTTTTAAATGCAACTTCAGCTCCGTCTTCTGGCGGCGCCGAAGTTTCTCACTGTGCGCCGCTGTAGCCGTAATTCCTATTACGGTCTATGGTGACGCCGGCTGCACCCAAATCTCCTGCGCTGTAATTGTCACGCTCGTCTTCCAGTCCCTACAGGTCACGTTTGTCCCTCACCGCAGCTCCAGTCTTTTCTCTGCTCCTGCTGGCAGCCTCTGAAGTTTCTCCGACCCCCAGCGGGTCGGCATCTTCTGTGCATGCACTTTTTAGATACAGCTGATTGATATTTTTTATATGTTTCTATATTTTTTCTTTGCATGTTTCTATTCTCTCTTTTCTATGTTCAAATATAACTCTAGCGGCTAGCCCCCTGCGTGGGGTGAAATTGTTACTGCTATTGATATACCTTTTTGCATTTTTTTCAATAAAAATTCTTTGAAAATGAAAAGGAACTTTAACCCAGGATTGAACTTCATCCAAATCAGTAGCTGATACCCCCTTTCCAATGAGAAATATTTCCCCTTTCTAGTACAGATCATCAGGGAGGTCTGTGTGGTTGATATTGTGGTGAAGCCCCTCCCACAGTATGTCATGACCATGGTCCTGGTCAGAACCTCATTGCATGAAATAGACTTTTTCCAACTGCCAAGCAAGCAATATCTCCCTCTGTGCATAGAACACAAGTGCTTCTGAAGCCTTCCGAGGATCTCCGAAGGTGTATACCTACAACGGGTGTGACAGCTCTGGAACGAAGCCAACAAAGGAGGACTGGGAAGGCTCCATGACATACATTCTAACTCCGGCCCATGGGCCAAATCTGGCCCTCAGAGCCATTAAGTTTGGCCCCCAAGTGGTTTCCCCACTTTGCATTATGTTTGGTCCACTCTGGATCACCAGGGAAGCTATATTGGAGGTGAAGGCCTAGAACACGAGGAAAGCCATATGGGGGAGGTAGGGGTAGAGTGACCAGACGTCCCGGATTGCCCAGGATGCATCCCGGATTCGGGGTCCGCTGTCCCAGGCTTAATGAGGTCCCGGGAAACGTCCCGCTTTCAGCAGCGGGACGTCCCGGCCTCGGGACTCTGGCCACTCTCTCCTCATGAACTGGCAGCGGCATCTATAGACGCCGTGCCAGTTCATTGCCTGCAGCCCCGCTCCAGCCTCCTCTTCCGGTGTCTGTTCCGACACCGGCAGGCGAGCAGGGCTACGGCAAGATGGCTGCCGAAGCCCTGTACTGGAGACTATTTGTGTCTCCAGTACAGGGCTTCGGGCGCCATCTTGCCGTAGCCCTGCTCTGCTTATCAGCGCGGGAGACGAGCAGGAGGAAGGTGGTCCCGGGAGCAGCGCGCCAGAGGCCGGAGACTTCTGCCAGGTGAGTAAATGCTTTCTTTTCCAGGTGAACTTTGCCCGCATTGCGTTTCTTTTCTGGTGAAATGTTTGCCCGCAGTGCGTTTCTTTTCTGGTGAAATGTTTGCCCGCATCGTGTTTCTTTTCTGATGAAATGTTTGCCCGCAGAGCGTTTCTTTTCTGGTGAAATGTTTGCCCGCAGTGCGTTTATTTTCTGGTGAATTGTTTGCCCGCATTGCGTTTCTTTTCTGGTGAAATGTTTGCCCGCATTGTGTTTCTTTTCTGGTGAAATGTTTGCCCGCATTGTGTTCCTTTTCTGGTGAAATGTTTGCCCGCATTGCGTTTCTTTTCTGGTGAAATGTTTGCCCGCATTGCGTTAATTTTCTGGTGAAATGTTTGCCCGCATTGCGTTAATTTTCTGGTGAAATGTTTGCCCGCATTGCGTTTATTTTCTGGTGAAATGTTTGCCCGCATTGCGTTTATTTTGTACTGACATGTTGCCCGCATTGCGTTTATTTTGTACTGACATGTTGCCCGCATTGCGTTTATTTTGTACTTACATGTTTGCCCGCATTGCGTTTATTTTCTGGTGAAATGTTTGCCCGCATTGCGTTTATTTTGTACTGACATGTTGCCCGCATTGCGTTTTATTTTGTACTGACATGTTTGCCCGTATTGCATTTATTTTGTACTGACATGTTTGCCCGCATTGCGTTTATTTTGTACTGACATGTTTGCCCGCATTGCGGTTATTTTGTACTGACATGTTTGCCCGCATTGCGGTTATTTTATACTGACAAGTTGCCCGCATTGCGTTTATTTTGTGCTGACATGTTGCCTATTGCGTTTATTTTCTGGTGTCCGGGGTAACTGTTACTGCATTTATTATTTAATGGTCATAGATGGCTATGTTTGCTGCTTTGTGGTTACGGTATACTATCAGCATCACACAGTTTCTACACACCCATGATGCAAAGTCTCGTTTGTCCACATCATGGCGTAAACACTGCTTTCTCATGCCTCGCTGTTACATCATTACGTTAGCTCCGCCCATACAATGTCATGGCCACGCCCATTTTTCATCGCGGAGTCCTCCCCACTTCCCCCCCCCCCCGCCTCACTCCCCGTCCCAGGTTGGACCCACAAAAATCTGGTCACTCTAGGTAACTGTATAGGGGGGCATGAGCTACTAGACACCAGGGAAATGTGTTTGGGTGGGAGGACCACTAGACGCCAGGAAACTATATAGGGGAGGGAGGAGGACCACTAGACACAAGGGTGCTGTATAGGGGTTGGAGAGGCGCCATTATACACCAGGAAACTTTATAAGGGAGGAAGGTGGCCAGTAGACATTGCGGTTAGCTCGAGACTTGGTCCCAGTATTTAATTTTTGGCACACTTTGTATTTGAGTTTGACACCCCTGCTCTATGGGATGCAGAACCTTCCCTCCTATAGGTATGTGTCTTTTTTTTTTTACTCGCTTCAGTATCACTTTAAGGAGCATTTAGGACTAGAAAGCATTTATACCTGTAGTGCGGTTTTATGCACTCACGAAACCTAAACATTTTTAAACATTATTTTCTTAATCATGGTGCATCTAATATTAAGCCGCGCATACCTACTACACAACAGTTTTTCCTTGAAGTAAGTGAGCTCAGGGGAACACTAAGTATCTCACATCATTGTGATTCCTCATTCAGAAATGAAATTAATATCTCCAGCCTCTCTGCAATAGCATCGCAGCTACCTTTATTACCTATCAGACGTTTTAATCAGATCATTAAGCCGGATCCTATTATTTATCTCGGGCGACGGTGTTAAACATTACTGAAGGAAAACCCACAGGATAAGCGTCGTGCTTTGAACAATACGTTTCTGACTTCCGCTGCACAGATGAACATTTTCCCGGGTCACTAACTTCTATAGAGTTTTTAAGCCAAGGGAATAGGCTCGATCATGGCCCATATTTTCTGATATCGCGGAGTCTCCCCCCTCCCCCCATGCTGTGCCCATAATGCGCTAATGGAAAGTGTGTCCCAATCTGAACACAGCGGAATGTCCCTCTGCTATTACCGTTTTCAGAGTTTCCTTTACAGACTGTTTAACTCGCAGCCGTTTGCCAGACTTAAGCCTCATTCTCATGCTGCTTATCATTTAGATCTCGCCAAGCCCAATGAAGTGCTGACAATTTCATTCTGCTTCAACACGTTTTTTTTTTCTTCCGCTCCCCAAAATGAAGCCTGTTCATGTTTTATATCCCGCTCTCCACTGCGGACGCTGATTCAATGAGCTGGGAAAGTGTCGCGTGTCTCAGTTACAATATCATGGGACACAAAGCCTCTAATGGTTACTTTCACAGTTTGGTGAATGCAACCATTTCATTTATAGACGCCTGTGCTGCTAGTCTTTGAATTAGTGTGAGGTCATGTGACCAGCTCGCTCTTATCTTAAAGTGGCCCTGAACTCTTGCACAGGACAGAAGCAAAACACAGAGAAATCCACCCTGTATGTACAGTATTTAGAAATGTTAGCCTTGTCAAATTCCCCTCATATGTGACTAATCACAAGTGTAATTTGATTTCTCAGCTGTGTCAGCACAGGAATCTCAGCAGCCTCAGCGGAGCAGCTAATTTGTAAACACGGGATGATAACCCTATGTCTGCTACAATGAAAGCAGGAAGTAGGCACACTGCAGATTTATGGCAGGATTTGTATCAGCTTAACAAAGAAATGTTTTCTATGTAAAGGTTATTATGCTGTTGCTTATCTTTTAGTCCAGAAAGGAAGTTCTGAGTTCAGGTCCGCTTTAAAAACAATTCCGGTCTAACAGCATTTCATTGGGTGAAACATAAAGATGACATTAGAAAGTGTTATACAGCAGAGTCTTGGATATCAGGCACCGACAGGGATTGGCTGATGCTGGATAAGTGTGCTTTCTGGTTGCTTGATACTCAGGGCTCTTACACAGTGGGACGTTGCGTTGCAGGGGACGTTAAGGTCACATAACGTTCCCCTAACGCAATGCATGGTGGTGCTAAAGGTGGACGCTACATAGAGCTGCGTTATGCGGCTCTTGGTGCGCCGTTTTCGTTCGATAGAGCCGGCAATGATTCATATGAATCATTGCTAGCAGGCAGAGAACTGAGAATGATTCATATGAATCATTGCTAGCAAGCAGAGAACTGAGAATGATTCATATGAATCATTGCTAGCAGGCAGAGAACCGAGAATGATTCATATGAATCATTGCTAGCAAGCAGAGAACCGAGAATGATTCATATGAATCATTGCTAGCAGGCAGAGAACCGAGAATGATTCATATGAATCATTGCTAGCAGGCAGAGAACCGAGAATGATTCATATGAATCATTGCTAGCAGGCAGAGAATGATTCATATGAATCATTGTTAGCAGGCAGAGAATGATTCATATGAATCATTGTTAGCAGGCAGAGAATGATTCATATGAATCATTGCTAGCAGGAAGAGAAACGCATTGCAGTGCAGTGAATATTAATTAGCCATGTGGCTAGGCAAAACAGAGGACTCTCCCCTCCTCCTCTCCTGCACACAAAAAACAATAAAACAACATTACTGAGCATGTGCAAACAGTCTAACGCGGCTAAAACCGTGTATAACGCACAGCATGCTGCACTTTCATAGAACGTGCAGCGTTACAATATATCCCAACGTGGGCACTGTGAACAGCCCATTGATATTTCATTGCTGTGAGTTGGACTGCGTTACAGGCTGCTCTAACATGCGCCTGTAACGTCCCACTGTGAAAGCAGCCTTAATGTTAAAATTTGGACTAGCGAATACAGTGCTATATCCCACTCTACATATCATGAACTGTACTACCCTCGGGGTTATGGAAAGGTCAGTGAGTAAGCTATGGTTGATTAACCTTTTCTGGACCGCCTATATGAGATCCTACGCCGCACTTGTGGCTGTTGTAGCCTGATGCGGCGTAGGATCTATGCCGCTCGCAGTTACCACTCCCCGACGCCATCATGCGCACCCGAGAGGGCAGATTAAGCTGTTATATATGACTGCTGACATCTCCCCTCAATGATCAGCAGCCATGAGAGCCGATCACTCTCTAGTGTCCCAGGGGGACAGCCGTGTCACACGGCTATCCCCAGTACAGTGCTGCTGCAGATCGCAGCGCTGTACAATGTAATTAGACGGCTGTTTCGCCGTCTAACAGTCTCCCGAGCAGCGATTGCCACTTGGAGACTGAAGGCAGAGTGGAGCTTCGCCTACTAACAGGAGATGCGTGCAGCCTGCCCGCGATCTCCTGCACTGCGAGCCCCAAGGAGCTTACGCCTGGGACTGCCGCCGCGGCCATGCCCATCGGCGTGATGCGGTCGGCAAGCAGTTAAATACACACCTTGAATGCAAATCAGATGCAAATTATACACTAATACCTAATCTAAAAATGTGAATGCAAACTGAAGCACATGGATGCAGCTAGCCATAAGTATACCTACATTTTTTTGTACAGCAGGAGATATTGGCAGCACTTCCAGACATAGGCTGTACCTGAATTAACTACCTGCATAGATGTGTAGACCCCAAAGCAGCCTAATAAGTTATCCATCACCACTGTGAGTACTGTTGGCAAATTTGTGCTTGTTGCTTGAGGATGCTGGTTAGTTGAATTCCAGATAACTGTATTTAAAAACATGAGTAAAGCAAGTAAAAAATAGATGGGTGGCACCATGGTTTAGTCATTTAGTGGATGACACACTTGCCTTGCAGTGCTGGGAAAGAACACACTGAACCATATGCAATTCACTTTTTCTCCTGAGTTTTCTCCAAGAAGATAATTTTTCATCTTTGATTTAAAATAACTTTCCAGCACTTTTCAACTAAAAAGGTACCAAAAAGTAAGTGAAAAGTACTATCAAAATTATTTTGAGTATTTTCTGGCTTGTTGATGGCTTCAAAGGCATTTTATTGACATGTTTAAAAATATCACCTAGTAGAAAACTCAGGAGAAAAAGTTAATTGCATATAGGCCACTGGCCCTTATTCAATTCACTTCTCCTAAATTTTCTCCTAGGTGATGATTTTCACACCTTATCAATAAAATGCTTTTTAAGCCACCAGCAAGCAAGAAAATGCTCAGAATAATTTTTACAGTACTCTTTCACCTACTTGTTGGTACTTTTTCATTTGCAAAGTGCTGAAAAGTTATTTTAAACAAGAATTATGTCCTGGAGAAAACCCAGGAGAAAAAGTGAATTGAATAAGGACCACTATCTGCATAGAGTTTGTATGTTCTCCCTGTGTTTGGTGTGGGTTTACTCCAGGCATTTGGATCCCTACCACATTACAAAACCATATAGATAAATTAATTGGCTTCTACCAAACTGGCCCAATGCTAATGTCACATGCTGGACCGAGTTTGGCCAAGAGTCTAACATGTGTACAAGAACACTTGACTGCCCCAAGCGCATTGTTCCCCCCCCCCCCCCCAACACTAAAAATATTATGGAAGGTTACTGTAAAAAAAAAGTGCACTCTTCAGGAGTGCTGCACTGTGACTCTGGTATACATGAAGGCCTTGATTTGTTTTTCCAGTGAAAGATAAGTGCACTTAAGTATTCAGAAGGACATCTATAATTTTTTTCTGGCATACAGCCTGTTTGCCCCTTTGTAAATCATCCTTTAGTGCTTTGACACAATGGAGTGGCATTTAAAGTGTGCTTGAGGCAAACCTCAGGTACAAAAGCATATACCTACCTAAGAAGAGGGAAGCCTCTTGATCTTATTGAGGCTCACCACACTGTCCTTTGGTCCCTCGTTGTCAACCGCAGATCCTCTAAAGATTACCGACAAGGGTTTGTCAGTAGGAACATCGGGGCTGGGCTCCTCTTAAGGCACGAGTATGACCATACCGTGCCTGCGTTAGCATAGCTGTGCCTGCACTGTAAACTGGGGCATGACTGCACTTATGCCAGAAGACTGTTATTTTGATGTTAAGGAGGATACTGGAAAACGTTGGCAGGAGTGAGGAGGACCAAGGAAGCCTCTATAGGATCGAGATGCTTTCCTCTTCTAATTTAAGTATCTCCTTTTTGACCTGAGCTTTAGCTCGAGTTCAATTTAAGGGTTACCTGACCTGGAAAACCTGAATTGAAATGATCTACTAGGTAGCAAAAGTTTGCATCCCTCACTTTAGACATATTCGAAGATATTGCATTTACTAAAAGGTCAGTAAGTTAGAGGCTGGGAGTGCAGTAAGATTTTTTTTTTTAATTAACCCAGGCCAATTAGTCCATGTGTCTGCCTGCAGTACCACCAATTTTAGTTCGCCAACTTTTCAGCCTCCATCACTGTTCTCTGATATGACCTAGATAAAAAATACTCATTTTAACACCTGATAGCAATTCTAATAAAATAATCCAAAATAATAACTGGATCATCTTGGATGTCACGCTAATACATTACATTTTGAGCTACAGGGCTTGTCTAGTCACGTTAATGAGCCCTGTGACTCTAGCTGTGAACCTAATGGATTTGGCTGAGACCATCAGCCAAGTAGGCTGCAGCCTTGGACAGACCTGGCAAACATGCAAGTAACCCTTCTCTATCTAGCTCAGCCTCCATGTGGGACCTTAATTGATCCACCCAAAGCATCAAACTCCTAGGCAGACACATCGATGCTGACATAATTCTGTAAATCATTGCAGCTGCCTGTTTTGAGACAAATAATGGGTGTGTCTGGTAGAAGAACTTCAAGAAACTCCAAGAACCGGAAACGAAAAATATATAAAACACCTACCTATATAGTATAGTATTAATATAAATTTGATAAGATGGTATATAAATTACTACTTACAAACCTGAGTTGATAAAGGCAACCACGGTAGTGAGCAGTCATGAGGGGTGCTCCTTTGCTCCAGACAAGACATTGGTTTTTCTTTACCTGATGAAGCAGGTAAGACCTGTGAAACGCGTTGTCCTGTTTAGTGTCTGATTTTTTTTTTTATTGCAATCTTGACAAATTGCAGAATTTTTTGTTAGGGCACCTCCTCCCATCTGTTTAGTTATTTTAAGACAGAAAACTACCATCCTTTAAGGAGAGCATCTAACTTTTTTATCTAGGGGTCATTAAAACTTGTTAAAACTTGAGAAAAAGAAGCATCCAAGCATGGCCACATCTCACATTTTAAAATTGACCTCAGAAATAGGAAATCTACTTTTAACCACAGTGGATATGTTTTTGTTTGTTTTTCCATTATTAAAGGTAGATTGTTTAATAGCCTATGGACCAGAAAGACCTCTTCCTGTTTCTTTTGCTTACCTTCTTAAAGCGGATCTGAGATGAAAAACTAACTATAACAAGTAACTTGTCTACATTATTATATCTAAAGTTTAGATAGTTTACACAGCATATCTAGCTGCAAACAGCTTCAATAGAATATGATTATTTATTCCTGTGATACAATGACAGCAGCAATGTTGATTGTAAACATTACACAGAGGCAGGCTTATCTGCATCTTGAGCAAAAAAACCTAATCCGCCTCCTCCTCCCTCCTCCCCTCTACCTCTGAAATCTCTGGCTAGTAATACCTCCCCCTCCTCCTGCCCAGACTGAGCTCCCATGAGCCCTTGCTACTGTCTGAAAGTGCCTTGGCTCTCTGAAAACCTGTGGGCGTGGCTGGTTTAGTTTATAGGGAATTAGAGTACTAAAACAAAAACAAAAAAGTGTTTGGCTTGAGGAATGCCCTATAAACAATAGGAAAGGAACACAATTATGCAATGTGTAAAAGTTCATCTCGGATCCACTTTAAAGCTTATTGTTTATGGGCAACTACATCCTACATGTTACAAAGGCCTTTTTTGTCTTCTGTCAAAATGTTAAATGTTGATGCTGGGGGTTCAGGGGGCTGTCAGTAGGACTGTGTCAGTCCCCTGTGCCAGAATTCTGCAAGGGCCACAAAGGCCTGGAGCTTGGACAGTAGGAATGGTGGGGTTTATCATTCCAGCTCCCTCTTGCAGAATGGCAGCAGAGTTGCTGTGTTCCAGACAGGGGCGTATCTGGGTAATATAGAGCCTATGGCAAACACTGAAATTGCGCCCCCTCCCTTCCCTGGTTAGAGCCCCCCTGCTTCTATGAAAACAGCATCCTATCTTGTGTACATGTCTTATGGCTGCCTGTGTTCTTTGGTTTGGGATATTGCTAAAGTTACCTTTTTGGAAATGTCTCTTCTCATTTCCTCTCTATCCTCTTCTAACACTAAGCCAAGTGCACCCGTCATACATAAATTAAGTAGCCATGTTTCCCAGATTTAATCTAATCTTAGGTCTGAATGATGGGAAGGCATGGGGCGCAACACAGGGGAAGACATGGGGCGCAGCACAGGGGCAGGCATGGGGCGCACATCACAGGGGCAAGCATGGTGGCACAGTACAGGAGAAGACATGGCGCCCATGGTGCTGTGGCGCCCATGGCAAGAGGCATGCCTGCACCCCTCTAGCTACGCCTCTGGTTCCAGAGACATCTTCCTCCCTTAGTCTCTCATATGTGCTCTGCTCTCTGCTTCTTCAATATAATGGAACATAGAAGATTTGAGAAAGAAGAAGATAGTGTGTAACGTGTGTAACAGGCCTCTTGTCCTCCTGTCTGTCAGCATTATCTGTATTCACTAGTTGCTGCAGCCTTCAATACCTGTCTACCTAGCACTATAGATTAATCACACTCATCAGCAGATCCTGACATTAATCAGTAGTGAAGAGCAGTCAGGTATTGCAGCAGCCTGGGAATATGGATAATAATTATGACACGAGTGCAAAAAGTTGAATGCTCTGGTCTTTGCCTAACCTAAGGCCCCATTCAGTCTCACTTCTATCTCTCCACACTCTTTTTCTGTATCCCAGTGCTGGATGTTTATGTCCTTCTACACAGGACACCTGAGGAAGGCTGCACTTCTGGAGAGTTAGATCTCTATCTCTCCTAATTCACCCTCCATCTACATCTCTGTGTCTCCCTCTTCCCTCTCCCTCCATGATTTTTATGTATTTAATTGTTGTTGCCATACTCAACAGTGCTCAACAGCATTCAAAGTCAAGTCACTAAGGGCCTGGGCACACTGTTCCATTGCTGAACTGATTTCATCGACATTGTGCAATACGCAGTGACAGCAGACAGCCTGGTCCAATTCAATTTTTCTCCAGAGTTTTCTCCTAGGAGATAATTTTTCATCTCCTGTTAAAAATAACTTTGCAACACTCTGCAATTGAAAAAAGTACCAAAAACTAGTATCAAAAGTATTTTCTTGCTTGATGGTGGCTTAAAAGGCATTTCATTTCAACATATCAGCTGGGATAGTCTTCAAGCGACTTCAACTAGTGTCCACATTTCACAGTACCCTTTTTAAATGGAGAGTGTACTGGTTAAGGGCACCGCCCTTGACATGGGAGACCAGGGTTCGAATCCTGGCTAGGGCCAGTACCTGTTCAGTAAGGAGTTCAAGGCAAGACTCCCTAACACTGCAGGGTGGCCTCTTGAGCATGTCCCAGTGGCTGCAGCTCTTGAGCGCTTTGAGTCCGACAGGAGAAAAGTGTTATACAAATGCTCGGATTATTATTATTAAATATATGCATATGCATTGTCCCATTTTAGTATAATTGAATGGAGTCAGTACTGCAAAATGAATGCTATGTTTCTTTCCCATGTTTCTCTCTATTCCTCACCTCCCCCATGTAAGTCCTTTGTTGTGGGGAGATGGGAGCATTGTTAAACCTGGGGGTTCAGCAGATATTATCAAATAGTCCTTCCTCCACTTCATCAGAGCGAGACATGATTCTTTTGGTCTAACTTGAGATAGAAGTAAAAGCTTTTATAACCTTATGTATTTAATCAGTCGTGATCAACAAACTGTTTTAGTGTAGGTAGGTAAAAAGACTTGGGCCCATATGTTATTCACTTTTTCACCTGAGTATCTCCTAAGGCCCCGTTCACACTTGCGTTTTGGCAAGTACGGTAAACGGACCGGATCCTGATCGGATCCTGATCGGATCCTGACCTGATCCTGATCAGAACCGTACGGTTCCGATCCGGATCCGGTCTGTTTGTATCAGGCTGCCATCCGGATCAGTGGGCAAAAAATAGCGAAATTTAAAAAAAAAAATGTTGGGGTCAGCAGAAGGTGCACCTGGTGCACCTGTAGAATCAGGTTCCTCCGCTGTAGGCCTCACCTCCACCTCCGACATTCTGCCAAACAGCTCCAGCATGTCTGTCACTGCTGCTCCACTCCAGACATGCTTGGCCCATGTATCCCCATCCGAAATGGCCGCTTGGATACGCATAGGAAGTGGGGTAGAACGTCAGGTTTTTGTAGGCAGTGTGTTCTGTGCCTTCCGTTCCCCATTGGTTTCTGTGTTCCTGATGGTGCTGTCAGGCTCAGGTCCGGCTCCGGTCCGGGTGCGTGGGCCGGAGAGCCGGACCCAAAAAATAGCGCATGTTGGAAAAGAGTCCGGATCCAATCCGGCTCCGTACTGTACGGAACGGACACGTGTGAATGTCTGCATAGCCTTTACATTGCTATGCGGAACGTACGTTCCGCTTGTACAGTATGCGGTCCGGATCAGATCCGGAAAATCCGAATAGCGAACGCTAATGTGAACTGGGCCTAAGAGATAACATTTCATCTTCTTTTTAAAATGACCTTTCAGCAATTTGCAATTGAACATTTTTCAAAAAGTAGGTGAAGAAGTACTATTTTCTTGCTTGCTCATGGCTTAAAGGTCATTGTTTTTAACTAGTATTGCATTAACAAATATCACCTAGGTGAAAACTCAGGAGAAAAAAAGTGAATTGCATATGGGCCTTAGTGTTGTAGATGGGACAGAACTTGGACCTGGGCTTCACATACATCGTCCAGCTGTTCTTCTAGCCCTAGATGAGTACTTTGTTCTACTGATTGTGTGGACCTTACTCCTATACCCAGTCCGGAGGCACTTGTCCATGGCTGGAAGAAACCTAGACGCTAGTCTACTTTAGGAGAACCAGCACGAAACCTTATAGGGAAATTCTGCTGATGTGATTGGGGGTGGGCAGCACCCTCTCAAACTACTAGGTTTCAGATAGGTTGAAGTAAACTACACCCACACTATTGGCCATTCTCAAAGCTTTGTGCTGTAGAGGGTATTGTGATTTTAGAACTGTTCCCTATGAGGTTTCCTGCTGGGTCCCTTAGACTAGCTCTAAAACCCATTCAACTGAGGGACACTGAGCTGGCACGTAGAGTGCAGAACCATCTGGGAAACCATAGGCGCAACTACAGGGGAGCAGCCCTTGCGACTGCAAGGGAGCCCAAAGGTGTGAAGGTGCCCCAGCTTTGAACTTTTACACCCTCTGTTACTCCAGATCAGGTGTTTTCGTGGCTGCACATAATAATCCTAACATTTGTATAACGCTTTTCTCCTGTTGAACTCAAAGTGCTCAAGAGTTGCAGCCACTAAGGGTGATCTCAAGGGGCCACCCTGCAGTGTTAGAGAGTCTTACCCAAGGACTTCTTACTGCATAGGTACTGACTCAAGCCAGGATTCAAACCCTGGTCTCCCATGTCAAAAGCAGAGCCCTTAACCAGTACACATCCAGCCTCATGTTATGGGTTTGAAGATCCTGATGGCCACACTTGTTAATGATCTTTTTGAGATAAGCCCCCAGGCTGTGAGGGTCACCATGGGGAGGCAAGGAAGGTTTGTGAACATATATGAGGTCCCATCAACGTTTTTGCAGAGGGGCCCTATGATTTGTGGTTACGCCCATGTGGGAAACTATCCAGAGCTTCCCGCTACTGAGGTAAGTATGTAACTATTTTTTTCCAGTTCAGGTGTACTTTCAGCACAAATACCAATATAGGATAATTATCCCTAGGCAGTCATTGCTTCACACTATCTCTCCATCCCTCCCTCCCCTCTACATTGACATAAGCATGAACCTCTAATGTCTATTACTGCCTTTAATTTGAAGCTAAACACCCATTAAGACCCCCTGGAGTTAAAACTACAGCTGTAACAAAGAAAATTAATTAAACTACATAGCGAACTCAGATCACCGTGACCTGTACCTGATCACATTGTACCCCGTTACACAGCAGACCTGGCTACAGAGGGAACAAAGAGACTCAACCGAAATAAAACAACTGTAACAGAAAAGACAAAAAACAACAACGCTAATGAGTTTTCCTCGATTGTAATTTACGAAACTGCAAAGCTCGACATTTCCCAACTTTATCAATGGAGCAGAGATGAGACGGCGAAGCAATACATATTTATGGACGTAAAATTTGCATGTCTGCATACGGCGCACATATGGTTGGGAATTTCTGGCGGTGGATCTCAGCATGGCTTCATGTATTATTATACCTGTCCCCTGATAACCGTCAGGCTTCAGAGCCATTACCGAAATGCCACACATCTGGTAATTAGGAAACTTTTCAGCACAATTTTCATTTCAATTTATTTTTTTTTCAGTTTTTTTTTTTAACCCCCCTTCCCCATCTTTGCCTTTCGAAGCTCAACAATTCCGAATCAATTAAAACAATGCGTCTTGATTGCCTCCAATCAGCGCAATTCAGCCTCATTAAAATACATGACATTAAAATTGGTCTGTGACAAACCTTCCATAAATCTCATCCAAGACAAAGAGGAGAGGATCTGCCTGAACCGCGGGACGGCGGGAAATCTCAGAGGTGATTACGGCTCCCGCCGTGAGGATCATTGCCATAAAATACGAGGGACGCCATACAGTTATTCTTTATGGGCGCCAGATTCATAAAACACCAACTTGCACTTGTCACCCTTTCTTTTTTTATTTCCGCAAGCAAGTTAATTAAATTGTCACTATAATAAGTGTAATTGCTCTGCAATCTAAATTATATTTTTTGATTTGTTGACTTGAACTTGTTCTTTTATGGCTAAATTAATTAATAATTCATTATATGTTTATGAACTGGGTACGTCTTAGTGGAGGTTCTAATGTACCTTTCGGATAATCGTGACGATAACATTAGACTAATGATATTTGCTTCTTTTTTTTTAATGATCTTTAAAGCAAAATGGGATATTGTTATTCTGCTTTAATTTTTATTTCTTAAAGGTCATTCTCTATACTGCAGTTTAGAGTTATTTTAAAGAGGAACCCAGAATGGAACTTCATTTGAATCAGTAGCTGATACCCCCTTTTCCATGAATAATCTTTCCCTTTTTCTCTAATTGATCACCAGGGAGGTCTGTATGGCTGATATTGTGGTGAAACCCCTCCCACAGTGTGATGTCATGACCATGGTCCTGACAGTTTGCTGCCTGTAAGAGGGAGCGATGCAGTGACTGCTTATAGCAATGTGACATAAGGGGAATTACAATTTTTATACAGATTACATCACATAAGGACAAAGCAAGGTAGGATAACTATATGGGTAGTCTGGAGAAAACATTTCATTGTGTGTTATTATGCCAGACTCTAATGCCACTTTAATGTTATTTTTCAGCTTCATCCTGTATTTACTGTAAATTTGCTGGGCACCAGAACAATGCGCACATGAAAAAAGGGCAATGGGAAACTTGGCACCTAGAGATAGCTGATAGTAGAATATTGGTAAATTTATTGATAATGTACTCTTGCAGTGCTAATGAGGATAGTAAAATATCAGTAATAGATACCGATATGTTACTCCAGCTAAACATATCCCTAGTCTTACTCTGAACCCTCCCTCTACCGATGCCTAACTTTACCCATCCCCCCTCCACTCCTAATCTTAACCCCTACCCCTCACACCTAACCTTAAAGGGAGACCCTTAGCAGGGGCGGTGGGTATGCTTTTAAGCGTACTCACGTCTATTTGGGAATGAGTATACTCACCAGCGCCTTTGGTAATCCTTTCGTCTCCCGGTTTGCCTACTATAGATTGTATTAAAATGGCGACAGAAAGGCGCACTGTGACCCGGAATAGGAAGTCTGCAGGCCCTTACAGCGCAGGCTTGCAGGTTCTGTCTCCTCTAATTTCCTCCTCCCATCTGCCGCGTGTCATAGCACCCTGCATGGCATCCCCCATGGCAAACCTTAACTGCCCCTCCATGGCTAACCCTAAGCCCCCCCCCCACCCTGGTTAACCTTAACAATCCACCTCCTCCCACGCCCTAACCTTAACCCCTTAACCCTCCCCCCTTTCTGGCCCCAACCTCCCAAAAGGAAAAATGCAAATTTTCAGGTACCACAATAAGTGTCCATATAAATGACAGCTCTAGGGGGAAATTTGTGCTTAATTTGTAGCTGTATTTGCATTGCGGGCGCCCACATTTCCTCCCATGGCCGTCATTTATATGGGCTCTGTGGCGCCCAAATGTCTGCCAATCACGGTCATCCAAATTCTCTATTTCCATATCAACAGTGTATTGCTTAGAGTGAAAGATACTGGCTGGCAGATGTGTCACAGTAAGTTGTTTGTAGTATAGGTAGACAATATGTTTACTTTACACATACAGTGCAGATATACATGTAGGAAATAGTGTCCTGAGTGGATAAGGGATGGGAGTGGTACCAGTGTGATCTTTTCCCTACAAAGAATGCAAATATGTTACCATTTTTAACAACATGCTACTGTAAAAGATAAATGCTATGAAGCTCAAGGCCAGCCATAAACAGCAATAGGAAGTGATCTGATAGCCCCAAGGAAACTTGATGCTTTATCTGTGGGACAGATAGGGAAGTTTCATTTCTTTGGGCTTGATTCACTAAACCGTGATAACTCAAATATCGCGCCTTATCAAAGATATCACGTTATGAAAATACATCACACTTTATGAAAAGATATCACACCTTATCAAAGTTAACACGCCTTTTCAGAGTAGCATAGTGTGCGCTACAAACCTGCTAATTGGCAATGGCACTCGTCCTTCCCTAAGTTCCTGCGGGTTCTTAGCGCTTGCTATGCTACTCTGATAAGGCATGTTAACTTTGATAAGGTGTGATATCTTTGATAAGGTGTGATATCTTTTCATAAGGTGTGATATCTTTAATAAGGTGTGATATTTGAGTTATCACGGTTTAGTGAATCAAGCCCATTGTATGAGTATTCCAGTAACTAGTGGTGTAACTATGGGAAGCAGGCCCTGTGGCTGCTGTAGGGCCAGAGGGGGTCCATGTTTTTTTTAAAAATTTGCGACTAAAGGCGTGTACACACTCCAGACTTTTTCAAACTACAGGTCGTCAGATCAGCCCGCGGGACGTTCGTTCTGACATCAGTTGCACGTGAGTACAAGCTGTCGTCAGACTGATAAGATTGGTTTTGACGGATCTGCTCGGTCAGTCTGACAACAGCTTGTACTCACGTGCAACTGTCGTCAGAACGACCCGTAGTTTGAAAAAGTCTGGCGCGTGTACGCGCCTTAACATTAACCCAGCAACTGTCATTGCAAAGTGTGCATGAAAGAGCTGACACCATATTTACCTGCTTTTGCACACAATGGTCCTCTGGTGACTGTCTCGCTCTCCCTCTCCATGTGTCCAAACAGCCTAGTCCCTAAACTGGTTGGGACAAGGCTGTGTGAGAATGAGGAAGATGGAGATTGTGTGCTCATAATCTAATCCTTACCTCAGTTAAACTGTTATATCCCTAATCCCTATTACGTGCCTACAGGCGCCTGATGATGGAAGGCGGCTCACTGCCCTCCTGAGTGCCTCCCTCCTGCCTTACCTGTGCAGAGTCCTGAGCTGAGCGTAAATGAGAGGTTACTCACCCAGCTCTCAGCATTCCACTGATGAGATCTCCCTTCAGTCGGGGGCACCTCTAGCTACTTAATACTGAGGTTCCTACAGCTACCTAATACTTGGGGGCACCTCTAGCTACTTAATACTGAGGTTCCTCTAACTGCCTAATACTTTGGGGCACCTCTAGCTACTTAATACTGAGGTTCCTCTAACTGCCTAATACTTGGGGGCACCTCTAGCTACTTAATACTGAGGTTCCTCTAACTGCCTAATACTTGGGGGCACCTCTAGCTACTTAATACTGAGGTTCCTCTAGCTACCTAATACTAAGGGGCACCTCTAGCTACTTAATATTGAGCCTCCTCTAGCTATCTAATACTTGGGGGCACCTCTAGCTACTTAATACTTAGGTTCCTCTAGCTACCTAATACTAAGGGGCCAGCCAGCACACTTGCGGTGCGGTTCGGTGGGGGTTTGTAGGTTCATGGAGGGTGAAGTCTAGGGTGCCAGGACATCTGTGCCTATAGGCTCCTGTGATGTAAATCCAAGCCTGATTGTCAGTCAGCAAGCTGAAAGCTTACTGTTTTGCGTTTAAACTAGTCAATAAACTAGAGAGTGTATTTTACAGACAGAAAGTTTTGAGTCAGGATAATAATTCTGATTCAAAACTTTCTGTCTGTAAAATACAAGCTCTACTCTCCAGCAATGCTTAGCTACTAAGATATAAAATTACACACACAGTGTTTCTCTCCCTCCACCCTGTTACCCCTCCCCTTGCATGTAGAGTTGTGAGACACAGGCTGGGTGCTGAAATGATTTGTCTGTGATCTGTCCACAAAGGAGCAGCTTGCTACCAAGTAAGGATTAATGAATGCCAGCAAACTAGCCAAGTACATCTGTAGGTAACTTTTCTTCAATGATAGCACCATCATTTGGACAATCTGCTCTGCTGAAGCCTGGGCAGTTTGCAGATACTGTACACAGTTCTTTGCTCCCAGAGCTCCACCTCCTGCTTAGTCAATACACAGGTCGTGTGGTGTATCCTTTAGCCTGGCTGGTGGCAAGATACTGCTGAGGTAGTCTGTGATCTACCCGCACAAAGTAATCACCAGGCGGGGATCGACAAGGGCTCGGTAGTCCGACACACTACACCGCCGTAGCTCCGCCCACCTACACGTTTCAACCTATCACAGGGTTTCATCAGGGCATCAGGCTGTAGTTCATCACCTACATCCATAATACAGGCACAGCAGCAATACACGTAATGTGTAAATGTATCTATTTATAAATAAAATTGTTTGGTGAAATTAATCTTACACTGACTACTCTTTTACCTAGCAGTAGCTACAAAAGTTTTGTATTTGCAGTTCCATCCCCCCTATAAGGCCCCTACACAGGCTAGATTAAAGTCGGCTGATGGTGTATGTATTGTTCTGTCACCTGGCCAGTTGGGCATAGGGTGGGCATTCAGCATCTTTTCATAGCTCCAGGTCTCCAGCTAAGGAGACACCTTATTTTTCACTTAAAGGGCACTGTGGCAAAAAATTGTAAAATATGTGCAAGCGTATACAAATAAGAAGTATATTTTTTTCAGAGTAAAATGAGCCATACATTACTTTTACTCCAATGTTGCTGAACTTGCTGTCACTTACAGTAGGTAGTAGAAATCTGACAGAAGCGACAGGTTTTGGACTAGTCCATCTCTTCATGGGGGATTCTCAGGAATTTATTTATTTTCAAAAGCACTTAGTGAATGGCAGTTGCTCTGTCCAACTGCCAAATAACAGTGTAGCAAGCAGGGAAGCTGGCCAGCATCATTGTTTACCGGTAAATACTTTTTAGGGAATATCTTTATAAAGAATAAAAGCCTTGCTGCGAATCCCATATGAAGAGATGGACTAGTCCAAAACCTGTCGCTTCTGTCAGGTTTCGACTACCTACTGTAAATGACAGCAACATAGGAGAAAAGTAATTTATGGGTAATTTTACTCTGGAAAAAATGTACTTCTTATTTGTCTGTTTGCACACATTTTAAATTTTAAAATGTTTCGCCATAGTGCCCCTTTAATCCTAAAAATCTGGAAAAAGCACATTTTTGTAAAATTTATGCAGCATGAAAAGGAAAATTTCTGCTACAAAACTGATGATGCGTAAAGGTGCCCATTCCATCATTTTATCGGATCAAAGAATAATCAGGTATGTTCCATTCTGCTCGATTGATGGAAATTGGCTGATATCTGACCTATTTACTCGATCGGGAAGGATGAAAAATATCAGTCGATCGTAAAGTAATCGGTTACTGTTTCACATGATTTCGATCAACACAAAATCAATGTTTGGTTTCAGAGTATGGAGGCACAACATCGTTCAGATTGATTAGTGAAGTAGAATTTCATAGGATTCCGCTTCTAATACGTGAGCCACTAGCCCAGTGGTCCTCAAACTATGGCCCGTGGGCCAAATGCGGCCCCGCTAAGGCTTTTCACTGCCCCCCCAGCACAAAAAAGTATAACTTGTATATGTGGCTCACTGCACCGTTGAATGTCAACAGCCCACATATAGAATAGCAGTGCTGGCATCACCCATCCACATACTGTAGAAGCCAGTGAGCAGTCATTCGCTGGCTTCCAATTCTGCATCAGGTGACAATGCTGTCTGTATGCTTCACTGTCTGTAGCAAAGATGTTCTCCATGCAACACATGGCTGAAAGGCTGCTGCTGGGAATTCTCCTCCGAGCATGATTGGGAGGGAATCAATACCTAGATTCAATGTAATGTTTTTCAACATCATTTTATGTATGTTCTGGCCCTCCAGCAGTCTGAAGTATGTTGACCTGCCCTTGACCGAAAAAAGTATGTGGACCCCTGCACTAGCCGATCGACTTTCGGCCAACCACACTGTAGTTCATTACAGATAACCGACTAATGAGACACCGGCTCATCCACAACACACTGATACTATTGCCGCATTAATCTCGGTCTCTTTCATGTTCATATTTAAAAACTTTTTAAAAAGCCCACATTTAATTGTCTGTTTGAACCTTTAAACAGTTAATAGACTTTGAAAGATAGTTCCACTCTATTGTAGTGATTGTAATTGAATTCATTTCCAGATAGCTCTGAGCAGTAGTAAACTAAATTAAATACCAGATGTTGACTCCAGAGGAGGTGGAATTAGATTAATTAGTGGAACCCAGGGTATGGATTAAAGAACGAGAAGCAGAAAAGCAGCTGTTTGTGTAAAATTCATCATCTCAACTAACTTTCTTCAGGCTGGTCCTAAAAGCCTAAAATCATGTATTAAACAACTACAACAGGCCCCGGAGCAGCAATACTAGGGGATGAGATGCTGCATATTATACATAAAATTGTAAATATACATGAACCAGAATCCCTTATCAACTTTCTTGTGGCTCCTAACTATTTACATTTATCCCCCCAAAAAAGGGTTTAAATGGAGCCAACACAATTACTGCTGATTAAATAAGTATCACATTCATTATTGTATAGTCTTCATTTTAAAGAGACTCTGAAGTGAGTCTAAATTCACTTTTTTAACATGCAGTCATGTTAAGAACTATAACCCCCGCTAAAATGCCGCTATTCCGCGGCAAAACAAGGGGTTTATACCCCCCAAATCCCCCCTGCAAAATCCACGACTTTCTTGGTCGTGGATTTTGCTGCTCCTGGAGGCAGAGCTTTCAGCTGCAGCTCTGCCTCCATGCGCGTCAATCTCCCCATCTCCCCCGCCCCTTTCTGTGAAGGAAGATTGAGAGGGGCGAGGAGAGGCGGCGATCAGTGGGGATTGACGCGCTAAGAGCAGTGGCGGCTCCAGCTTCAGATTTTTGGGGGGGCTCAAAGGGGGCACGAGGGCAGGCAGGCAGGCCGGGCTTGGGGCGGGGGGGGGGGGTCGCGCGCCGCGGCGAAAATTTGGGCGTGGTCATGATGTCATGTGGGCGGGGCTAACTTTAATGTAGTTGTACCAGCTAACGTAGTTACATGAAAAAAAAAATGAAGTAAACGCACATAATGACAGGTAGCCTTTCACCAGTAAATGCACATAAGAATCAGCTTTTCAGCAGTTAATGCACATAGTGACAGACTGCGTTTCTGCAGTAAATGCACATAAAGGGACAGCTTTTCACCAGTTAATGCACGTAATGACAGACTGCGTTTCCGCAGTAAATGCACATAAGAGCCTGCTTTTCACCAGTTAATGCACGTAATGACAGACAGTTTCCCCATTAAATGCACATAAGAGCCTGCTTTTCACCAGTTAATGCATGTAATGACAGACAGTTTCCCCATTAAATGCACATAAGAGACAGCTTTTCACCAGTTAATTCACATAATGACAGACTGCGTTTCCGCAGTAAATGCACATAAGGGACAGCTTTTCACCAGTTAATGCACATAATGACAGACTGCGTTTCCGCAGTAAATGCACATAAGGGACAACTTTTCACCAGTTCATGCACATAATGACAGACAGCATTTCCCCAGTAAATGCACATAAGAGACAACTTTTCACCAGTTAATTCACATAATGACAGACTGCGTTTCCGCAGTAAATGCACATAAGGGACAGCTTTTCACCAGTTAATGCACATAATGACAGACTGCGTTTCCGCAGTAAATGCACATAAGGGACAACTTTTCACCAGTTCATGCACATAATGGCAGACAGTGTCCCCAGCATAGGTAGCCAGGTGTATAGATGTCCCCAGTATATTGAGCCAGGCGTATAGCTGTCCCCAGTATATGTAGTCAGGCTGGTGGTGGTGGGCTGGGGGCCCCAGGGCACCTCAAGCCTGACTGGTGGTGGGCTGGAGGCCTCATGCCTGCGTGGCTGGTGGGCTGGGGTCCCAGGGAAGCTCAGGCCTGGCTAATGGTGGTGGGCTGGGGGCCCCAGGGCAGCTCAGGCCGTGCTGGTGGTGGTGGGCTGGGGGCCCCAGGGCAGCTCAGGCCTGGCTGGTGGTGGTGGGCTGGGGGCCCCAGGGCAGCTCAGTGGGTGCCAGTGGGTGGGGAGGAGGGTGCCAGTGGGTGGGGAGGAGGGTACCTGTGGGTAGAAAGGAGGGTGCCACTGGGTGGGGAGGAGGGTGCCAGTGGGCAGGAGGAGGGTGTCAGTGGGTAGGAGGAGGGTGCCAGTGGGTGAAGAGGAGGGTACCTGTGGGTGGAAAGGAGGGTGACACTGGGTGGGGGAGAAAGGTGCCAGTGGGTAGGAGGATAGTCTCAGTGGGTAGGAGGAGGGTGCCAGTGGGTAGGGGGGTCGTCAGTGGAGGGGGGAGAATGCCCGTGGGTGGGGAGGAAGGTGCCCCTGTGTGTGAGGAGATTGCCCTGGGGAGAGAAGACAGGAAGAAAATGATCGAGGCGCCAGCCGCGCTAATAAGGGATGCGGGAGCCTGCTTTATTCCTCCCTCCCTCCTCCCTTCCTATGAATGCGCCCCCACCTGCTGTGAATGTCCCCCCCCCCCCCGTAGGCAGTGTGTGCGGAGCAGAGCGGAGCGGTAGGTCCTCTTACCGCAATCTATGCTCACCGGCAACTAGTCTCCTGCTTCCTGTGACGTCATGGTAAACAGGAAGCAGGAGACTAGTTGCCGGTGAGCATGGATTGCGGTAAGAGGACCTACCGCTCCGCTCTGCTCCGCACACACTGCCTACGGGGGGGGCATTCACAGCAGGTGGGGGCGCATAGGAAGGGAGGAGGGAGGGAGGAATAAAGCAGGCTCCCGCATCCCTTATTAGCGCGGCTGGCGCCTCGATCATTTTTTGTCATCTGACAAGGGCGGGGGATCTTTAAGAGGGGCTAACAAGTTGCCAGCTGGGGCTGAAGCCTGGGCAAGCCCCAGTGTAGCGCCGCCACTGGCTAAGAGGCAAAGCTACAGCCATAAGCTCTGCCTCTTCAGGAAGCGCTCCCTGGAGGTAGGAGAGGGGATTTGGGGGGTATAAACCCCTCGTTTTGCCGCGAGATAGCGGTTTAGCAGGGGTTAAAAGTGAATTTAGACTCGCTTCAGAGCCTCTTTAAGCAAAATATGCAGTAACATTCAGATTTCACATGAAGAATTCCTAATAACACCAGTTTTGTGGTGAGGCACTGCTTCCTCAGAAGCACATAAAGTAATGTAATAGAGTAATGTAATAATCAGATCCAAACCTTCGGCCAATTCAAACCATATCTGTGATAATAGGTGGAGATGTAATACCCACCAAGTGCGTTCTCCTGTGGATGCCTAAATTGGCCTAAGATTTGCATCGGATTATTACTTTACTTTGTGTGCCTCTGAGGAAGCAGTGCCTCACCATGAAACACGTCAGGCCTGAATGTTAACCCACAGTTTGCTTGAAAGTAAGACTAAGCAAGAATAAATGTTATACCTGTTTAATCAGCAATAATTGTGTTGACTCCATTTAAACCTCATTTTTGGACTCTTTAATAAGATATGTAAATTTTGTTTTGGATTAGATATGACTCTTTAACTATTACCTGCTGAGCAATAGGCAGCTTAGAGTACACATGTGCCACATGCTGTATCCAATCAGACTTTCAAAGCCTAATTCTGAAGCCCTCCTTCACTTGGTTAAAAAGCTTAGCCTCCTGAAAGGGTTATATAAAGTGAGTGGTATATCTGTGATAGACACCACTCCCACTCCAGTTCATTGAGAAAACGAAGAGCATGAAACCTCCTCAGTTCTTTCTACTGACTGAGTCATCTACTGACTCAACCAGTGATCTTTCTTGAAGTCCATGATGGAGAAAGTCAGCAGGGAGAACAGATAAAAGAAACTGAAGAGGTGTCAAAGTGTTTATTCTATTGACTAATTGCAGTGAGAGTTGTGTTTATCACAGGCACTTGTCTTGCTGTATGCAACTAATTCTTTGGATTAGGTAATGTAGCAGGTGATTGACTATGGTACATTAATTACTATGATGCAGTAGGACTTATTTGTGGGAAGGTCTCACATTCTTGGGCTTACAGAGGAGTTGTCAGCCATACTATCTTAGAACCCTCCCAACCCCCACATATATACAGTGGCTTGCAAAAGTATTCGGCCCCCTTGAAGTTTTCCACATTTTGTCACATTACTGCCACAAACATGAATCAATTTTAATGGAATTCCACGTGAAAGACCAATACAAAGTGGTGTACACGTGAGACGTGGAATGAAACTCATACATGATTCCAAACATTTTTTACAAATAAATAACTGCAAAGTGGGGTGTGCTAATTATTTGGCCCCCTGAGTCAATACTTTGTAGAATCACCTTTTGCTGCAATTACAGCTGCCAGTCTTTCAGGGTATGTCTCTACCAGCTTTGCCCATCTAGAGACTGAAATCCTTGCCCATTCTTCCTTGCAAAACAGCTCCAGCTCCGTCAGATTAGATGGACAGCGTTTGTGAACAGCAGTTTTCAAATCTTGCCACAGATTCTCAATTCGATTTATATCTGGGCTTTGACTGGGCCATTCTAACACATGGATATGTTTTGTTGTAAACCATTCCATTGTTGCCCTGGCTTTATTTTTAGGGTCGTTGTCCTGCTGGAAGGTGAACCTCCGCCCCCGTCTCAAGTCTTTTGCAGTCTCCAAGAGGTTTTCTTCCAAGTTTGCCCTGTATTTGGCTCCATCCATCTTCCCATCAACTCTGACCAGTTTCCCTGTCCCTGCTGAAGAGAAGCACCCCCAGAGCATGATGCTGCCACCACCATATTTGACAGTGGGGATGGTGTGTTCAGAGTGATGTGCAGTGTTAGTTTTCTGCCACACATAGCTTTTGCATTTTGGCCAAAAAGTTCAATTTTGGTCTCATCTGACCAGAGCACCTCCTTCCACATGTTTGCTGTGTCCCCCTTGATGGGTTGTGGCAAACTGCAAACGGGACTTCTTATGCTTTTCTGTTAACAATGGCTTTCTTCTTGCCACTCTTTTATAAAGGCCAACTTTATGCAGTGCACGACTAAGGCCCCGTTCACACTGCACACGTTTCCAGCCGCATTTTGGAAACGCGTGCGGGAGGCCGACACACACAACATCAGACAGTGCATGGAGTGCACTGTCTGATGTTCACACTGCATGCGTTCCGGACCTGTGCGGTCCGAGAACCCATGCTGCACGCATTTTTTGCAAAAACGCGTGGCTGTCCCATTCACTTTTCAGTGATGGGATCAGCCATGCAACGCACACAAACGCGGATGGCGTGCGTTCGCATGCGTTGCGTTCCGCACGCCTGGCCAGCCATCCGCGTTTGTGATGTGAACGGGGCCTTATAGCTGTCCTAGGGACAGATTCCCCCACCTGAGCTGTAGATCTCTGCAGCTCATCCAGAGTCACCATGGGCCTCTTGACTGCATTTCTGATCAGCGCTCTTCTTGTTTGGCCTGTGAGTTTAGGTGGATGGCCTTGTCTTGGTAGGTTTACAGTTGTGCCATACTCCTTCCATTTATGAATGATCGCTTGAACTGTGCTCCGTGGAATGTTCAAGGCTTTGGAAATCTTTTTGTAGCCTAAGCCTGCTTTAAATTTCTCAATAACGTTATCCCTGACCTGTCTGGTGTGTTCTTTGGACTTCATGGTGTTGTTGCTCCCAATATTCTCTTAGACAACCTCTGAGGCCATTACAGAGCAGCTGTATTTGTACTGACATTAGATTACACACAGGTGCACTTTATTTAGTCATTACCACTCATCAGGCAATGTCTATGGGCAACTGACTGCACCAAAGGGGGCCAAATAATTATGCACACCCCACTTTGCAGTTATTCATTTGTAAAAAATGTTTGGAATCATGTATGATTTTTGTTCCACTTCTCATGTGTACACCACTTTGTACTGGTTGTACTGGTCTTTCATGTGGAATTCCAATAAAATTGATTCATGTTTGTGGCAGTAATATGACAAAATGTGGAAAACTTCAAGGGGGCCGAATACTTTTGCAAGCCACTGTATGGCGACAGTATCTTATTTGGAAATAAAGGTGCATTTTTTCTCAGTTTTGCTTCCGTTTAAACTATATCACTAATTACATCCCTTTGTTTGCAAAAATAAATATACCCTCATGACATACATATTAAAAAAGCTGGGTCCCTAAGGTAACTATTTATGTCACTTTTTTTTTATTACAAATGCTTTACTTTGATAACTATGGGAGAGGGAGGAGGTAACACGCATAATTAATGGGAGATTTTATTTATTTTTATTTAATTTTATGTATGTAGGTATAATTTCACTATTTAGCTACTAGATGTCCCCCACTTTATTTTCCTATGTACAGTACACAGGAAATGTGTCTATGCTTTCCACAAAATAGGTAATTTGCCTTTTTGGTAATCAGAATTTCCGCAGAATGGTAAATCGGCATTTGCGACCATCCCTTCCCCCAAGCATAGATCTTGTAGACGGTGATTGATTTATACAGCGTACATTCAGGAGCCAAGCTATACAGAGGTACAAGAAGCACAAGTATTTCATAGTGATTTGATAGCAGTTCCTTGTATGGTATAGAAGTTCCACGTATTACTAGTCTCCCAGGAACAGCCGGCTATGGCTGGGGAATGGCCCTAGAGCCCAATGTCTGTCTCCATATAAATGTTGTGTTACGTGGGAAAATTAAATACAATACACAAATCAGAAGTTACCTAAAGGTAAAATTAACAACAGATTTCCAAATGATAAATGTGCTGCCCCATTCGCTACCATCATCACGGAGGCAATATTATATTCATTATGTATACTGTGAGGACTTGTCTTGCCACTGTCTGATGAGCTAACTTTCCTCTCACCCTTCACAAGCTAGTTTGTTTTTCTTTATAAAATAGGTCTACATTTGATTATTCATCTCATTCTCTTACCTGGCAAAATAAGGGAAAAAATATGATTCATTTGACCTCTGGATTAAAATGGTAATGTTTGTTTGCAATGTTTTATCTGATTCGGAGATGTATTATATATATTAGGGATGGCCCAGCCTTGGAGAACTTGTGGAGAAGCACATGATCAGTTTGATCAGCTGATAGATTTTTAAGGCTCTGATTTGCTGGTCATGATCATGTGTTAAACTAGGAAGTCATCACAGCAAATCAGAAGCTTACAAATCTATCAGCTGATCAAACTGATCATGTGCTTCTCCATGAGTTCTCCAAGGCTGGGCCATCTTTAATATATATCCTTGCTGTATTAAAATATTCTGATTGTGCTTCATATAGTATGAGTGTCCCATAGATGCCCATGGTAATAGCAACTGTAAACAGAAATTGTTAGCGTCCTGATAAAACAGCGGGCGCTGGGACTGCCCACTATACAAACTGCGGCTACTAATCGCAGGTGCTAGCCCCTGCTATTTGTAGCCACAGTTTGTATTGCTGGTGGCATTGACACCTGCTATTCCGGTGCCCGAGTTAGGGTTAGGCATCAGTAGCGAGGTCAGTTAGGGTTAGGCATTGGTGGAGGGGTTCAGTTAAGGTTAGGCATCTTTGGGGGGTCAGTTGGGGTCAGGCATCTTGAGGGGGTAGAATAGGGTTAGGCATCAGTAGTGGAGTCAGTTAGGGTTAGGAATGGGTAAGGGCTTTGTTTAGGGTTAGGCATCGGTGGCGGGAATGGGGGGGGGGGGTCGGATAGGGTTAGGCATTGGTAGGGAGAGGTCTTATGTGTGAACAGGGTTAGGTTTAGTGGAGTATTATCGAGAAAATTTACTGATATTTTATAATCAGACTTACCACTGCCCAATAGTAGAATATCAGTAATGTTACCGATATTCTACTAGCAGATATTTACGCACCTCTTATTTTGCATGTACCCATTTGTCAGGCCATGCACTCGCCATTCACACTCAGGCAGCATTCACAATTACCCTTGCAAGTTCTGCATGCAATTTCTTGCATGCATGAATCTGTGTTCTGCACTTTATAGGTACAGCAATGTCCCTGTTATCCGGAACTCAGGCAACTGGAAGTCTCAACAAACCGGCATACATGATGGATAAAGGGGACTTTCTTTTTAGGGTGTTTTCGGGTGTTTTCAGCCTTTTAAATACTCACCGAGCCTCCAGCAACCTTCCTCTTTCTCTCCGGCATCCGTGCATGCAAGTCAGTGTGTCATGTGACCCGATGAGGGTCAGGTGACATGCCGGCTTTTGTGCACGGAGGGAGCCACAAAGCCGCTAGGAGCCCGCAAGGTGCTGCAGGTAGGCTACAATACGTCGCTGGAGACTCTGTAAGTATTTCAAGTGGGAGGTTTGTGCTTTTTCAAGCAACCGGCAAGCTCATGTATCCGGCAACAGGCGATTCCCGCCGGTGCTGGATACCAGGGACACTGCCATATATTGCTTTTTCCTCTGCCATTTTGCAATTGTGTGTGTTCACATACATTGAGCTTGATTCACTAAACTGTGATAACTCACAGTATGGCAGCGCTAGCGTTTTTGCATTTTCGTGCGCAATCAAAAACGCTAGCGCAGCCATGCTATGAGTTATCACAGTTTAGTGAATCAAGCCTCTTTAGTGATATGACTATAGACTCTGTAAAGTGCTGCAGAAGACCTCAGTGCTGTATAAATGCACAATAATGGTAATATTTACCCCAGGAAAGCAAAAAAAGAATGAACACTCATCTATTTAGAGATTTTAATAACTCCTAGACTGCCGTTTGTTGCTCAGAATATCCTTTAAGGCAGGCGTTTTCCCAGAGCAGCAGCCGGCTGCCCCATAATTCATCATGTTAGTTTCTCCATTTTATGGGATATTGATAAATGTGTTATACAGCATCTTGTTGGCTCCTGTGGGTCATCATATCAGAGTATCACCCTCGTTTCTGCCTTTATTACTCTGTTTTATAGATTTTGTACTAAAGCATTTTATGCCTTCTTTCTTTTAACACCGTGACAAGTCCAGGAGGAGAGGGAGAGATGAACGTGTGTGTTTGCTGTAACAGCGATGTGATGTGTATTGTGCACAGCTCAGATCCCCACTGTGTGTTCTGTGGCCCGGCTAATTGACTTGCTGTCTCTCACGGTGTAATGTGGTGCAGCAGGTTCATCATTGACGGGAAAAAACACTTTGGTAAGCAGAAAATTGCAGTCTAGGTATTTTTTATATAGGTGAGCATACCGTATAGGCAATTTGAAGATCTAACTATTGGCATGCATCTGTTTCTTAGGATTTATTTTTCATTCAACAGAGGTTATACAGCAGGAATCGGAGTCATATTTTTGCAAGTTGAATACTTGTATTAACCATTTAATCCTATCTTGTCGTCCAGATAGGAGCCGCTCTATTCTAACTGGATTCGTATTTGCGTCCAGCATTGCAACAGTTCAGAGTGGGATTTAAATAGCAGTGGTTGGTGAATGGGAACAAGTGTTCCTCAAACCAATCGAAGTGTCTGTAATGAATGGATGTGACCCCATTCAGAGTAAAACAATGTAAAAAAAAAAAATAAACAACACTTCCTGGCAACCTGGGATAGCACCATCTAGTGGTGAAAAAGTGAAAATGCAGTCAGGATACATTTTAATAAAAAAATCATAAAGTTAATCCCTTTCAAAGCCCCCTCTCCATTACTAAACAAAACACTTGTAAATTAAAAAACAAAAAAAATAAAAAAAAATAACCTAAAAATTCATACATAGCTTCCTTAGGGATTCAGCTTTTTAATATGTATGTGTAATGCTTGCGTGCATAAGCAATACTGTCTGTTTTCAAATTTACAAGTGTAATGCTTGGGGGTTACACTTTGACCACCCAGAGCAACAAGACTGGTAGCTGATTAATGGAAAAGGCTACACAGGCTGCCCAGAGCGATAGCAATCACTGAGACAGGTACAAGACAAGACTATACTATAGATTGGAGTGTAACTAGACAAGTAAGACACAATGGCACCGCAGTGCGATGTTGCGCTGCCTTAGCGATAGCAAGCATTCAGACAGGTACAAGACAGGACTAGATTGGAGCGTAACTAGTAGCAACCACAGCTCACAGTCACGTCCACAGATGCAGAGCAAGCAGGCTAACAACAATCACCAGCAAGCATCCACACAGACAAAACTACAGGAAAGAACATAACTAATAGCAACCGCAGCCTATTAGAGCTAGAGTAGCAGGAATACTACCAGTCACCAACGTGGTGATGGCAGAATCCAAGCTATCAGGATAATGGACTTCACTGACCCACCGCGGATGCAACGAACATCCATCAGGCATGGGAACTAGGCAATAAACAATAATACAGAAAAATAATAAACGGCTCAGCTAATGGATAAATATATTAGCAAGTCTGCATATATATTTATCAAGAACTAGCTAAAGCACAAGTAATAAGGTTGCATTGAACTACAATAACAGAACTATACAGAGTAGCACAGTGCCCAGCAGACCAGCATAGTGATCGCTATGATGGGCGAGGTCTAAAAGGGGAGACAGACTTTTATGCCGGCATCGACCAATGGATGCAAGCATGCAAATCTCCACACAGCCAGGGCCGGATTTGTACTTACCAGTGCCCTAGGCCTGCTGTCACCAAGCGCCCCCCCCTCCCCCCCGCCACCACCACCACCAAAAAACATTCTGTCCAACTATCTGACTAGCGATCACTGGTTTGAATGGGCTCATTTCAGTTGTGCTGCTGTGCCCCTCATTGAACAAAGAATCAGTGGATGCTCTGTCCTCTCACGATGGAAATTTGCGCTCCTGCTCGAATGTGCACAGCAGCCGATAGTGTTCTGGGAATGCATACTTGAGAAATTACGCTGATGTATGATCGGTACTCGTCAAGAATGCATAACACTGTACCGGCCTTGGTTGCTGTGCACATCTGGGCAGGAGCAGGAAATTACAGGGAGCACAAGTGGCCAGAGCATGCGCTGCTTCTTTGTTCTCTGTGCGACTGGCAGCAGTCAGAGCCACAAACAGGTGGCAGGGCAGTGCAATGGAGAGAAGCCCAAACAAAACAGAGAACAGGTAAGTAGCAAACATCCTGTCAAGACCCACTTTGGATGTTTGGTTGTAATTAGTGTGGACCTGAACTCAGAACTTCCTCTCTGCTCTAAAAGATACTCAACAACATAACCTTTAAAGAAAAAACATTTATTTGTTACAGCTGATACAAATCCTGCAATAAATAGACAGTGTGTCTAATTCCTACTTTCATGGAAGCAAATATATTAACATCTTGTGCTTTAAAATAAGCTTATATGCTGTGGCAGTCAGGTGACACAGGGAAAATATCAAATTTGTGATTAGACACAGATGTGGAAGAATTCGAAAGGCTCTCTAAATACATACAGGGTGCATTTCTCTGTATGGTTTCCTTCTGTCCTGTGCAAGAGTTCAGCTCCACTTTAAAGCATCTGAATGACATTTATTTATATTTGCTGAAAAATCTATGCATCTCTTTTGAATGCAGAATGTACATATGGCGGTGTGCTCTAACATATTGACAGTATACAGGAACAAAGTCTGAAGAAGGCTTATTAGCAGAAAGATTACTCTTTTTCTTTTAAGCCAATAAATGGTATCATCCTGATTCAAAACTCTCTGCTTTTGCTGATGGCTAAGATGGTACAATGCTCTACTGCTACAGGAAAGCAGAAGGATGCCAATTCATACACACTAGCATAGAGGTAGTAACAGCTCAGGTGACAGTGACAGTTTAGCAATGAAAGGGAAGCATACAGCATTTTTATTCCAGGCTGCAGCAGTTATCATAGATGGTCGGAGATGAAGGACAGAAAATGAGTCAGGAAAGAGTTAACTTGAGCAGAGACGAGATCACTGGCTAGGAAGAAAAAAAAGCAATAAATTAGGCCTAGATAAGAAAGTGTAATTTACAACTGCTGGGGTCAGACAGTGTCACAGCTCTAAAAGAGAAGGCGAAGAAACTAGCAGAAATGTTTGTGAATGCCTGCATTAGAACTCAGCGGAACTTAGTTTTATCGTCTTTGTAATGTAAATCCCTGGTATTTCTCACATCCACTTGTACTGTATGTCGATCCATATAAATAATTGGATTATCAGGTGACAGTTATGATTGATCCTGATTGTTACAACACATCAGGAAGTGAGAGGTGCAGGGATTGGGGAACTCTGGAATTCCTCTATTAGTGCAGAGCAGGGCGCTGGCTGGCTGCGCTGCGGGAACAGAGGAGATGATTTACTTTGACATATGACTTCTTCTCTCTCCAAGTCATGCCGCCCTTCTGATCTTATCTGATTTTATCGCCCTAGGCCGTGGCCTCTGTGGCCTTTGCAGAAATCCGGGCCTGCACACAGCTGAATAGTAATCATTCAATCCTGAGCTGGCTTGATTACCATTTGCTAGCTGGTTGTGAATGCAAAGGACTCCCATAGGAAATACATGCAGTATTATGCAACAACATGCATGCAGGAAATCCAGGGCTAGCTGGCTGCAGCTCAGCTGTAGTAAGCAATTGGTGGAATGATGACAGCATCCTGAGCTGCCCAGAACAGCAGAGCAATTGCAAATGACAATGTGACTCATTGTGAATGCCCAACCGAATGCAGGTAGACAAGCAGAACTGTCCGTTTGCGGCTCCACCGCGACGGACAGAACACGCCACAGGAGGAATCCTTACAGTGTGTCACAAGGGTATATTACTGTTGTTTTAGCAAATAAAGGCTTATATTTAATGATCAAGTATAAAAAAATTAGAAACAGAAAAAATACAACTTTATTTCCAATTAACATGTTGTCGCCATACAGTGTACTAGGGACACAATTTAAATCTTGTGAAAGCCAGGACTCAGAAGCAAGATAAAATGGGTGGGTTTTATTTATAGCTGCATTGCTTATTTTAAAACTATAGAGAATGGAATTGGAGAAGTAGTATTTTTTCCTTTTTTTCCTTTTTTATCCTTATAAAATGCATAGAAAATACAGTCATTACTGAAAATATGTACTGCCCACAAAAAGCCTAATTTGTGGCAAAAAAAAAAAACAAGATATAGATTATTCATGTGTGAGAAGCAGTGATAAAGTTATAGCCAAACGAATGAGAGGATTGCTGACAGTGAAAATGGCTCTTGGCGGTAAGTGTGGAATAAGAGTGGTAAGAGTGCCTGGAATTATATATTTTTAAAATGAACCTCCCCATAAGGGAGGTTTGTACAAGTGTGGTGTTGGGGGTGACGAGGGTTGGGGGTGAGCATCACTACTTACCTATGGGGGGACTGCTACTCTGACTCCCCCACCCACACCCCGCTTCCCTGTCCATATGAGATCTGCCATTATGGGAAGGTTCATTCTAAAAATTAATCCAAGGTGATCAGTTGCCTTTAAAGAGAACCTGAAGTGAGAAGGATATGGAGGCTGACATATTTATTTCCTTTTAAACTATGCAAATTGCCTGGCTGTCCTGCTGATCCTCTTCCTCTAGAGCAGGGGTCTCAAGCTCAATTTACCTGGGTGCCGCAGGAGGCAAAGTCAGGATGAGGCTGGGCCGCATAAGGGAATCAATCAATCAATCAGCTGCTCCCGCCTCCCCCCCCCCCCCGTATTGATTTTTATTTCAAAATCAAATTCACACTGAAACAAACTATTTTGCCTATTTTACCTTATAATTCGCTTCAGTGCTCCCATTACAAGTAATCCGCCGTGTCCCCGCCGCAAAACGAGGGCTGCAGAGCCCCCAAATCGCCCAGGGGGCAATCCGCCGGCATTTCCTGGAAGGGGCAGAGCTTTCAGCTTCAGCTCTGCTCCTCCTGACGTCAATTGCAGCGTATTGCCGCCTCTGCCCGCCCCTCTCACTCTTCCTTCACAGAGAGGGGCGGGCAGAGGCGGTGATGCGCCGCGATTGACGTCAGGAGGGGCAGAGCTGAAGCTGAAAGCTCTGCCCCTTCCAGGAAATGCCGGCGGATTGACCCCCCGGGCGATTTGGGGGCTCTGCAGCCCTCGTTTAGCAGCGGAGATGCGGCGGATTACTTAGGAGCACTGAAGCAAACTATAAGGAAGCTTTTGCCGGCGCGGGCCACAAAATATTGTATCGAGGGCCACAAATGGCCCGCGGGCCGCGAGTTTGAGACCCCTGCTCTAGAGCATAATACACACGATGAGATTTTCTGGCAGATTTCTTGCCAGATCTATTATTTCCAGTATGTCTGATCTGATTTCTAATCGATTTTCCGATCGATTTTCCCTTCACTTTTATGGAAAATCAATTGGAAATCAGATCAAACATGCTGGAAGTAATCGAACTGGCAAGAAATCTGCCAGACAATCTCATTGTGTGTTTTAGGCATAATACTTTTGGCCATAGACCCTGACCAAGCATGCAGATCTGGTGCTCTGACTGAAGTCTATGTAGTGCAGAACTTTACTGAATGCAACTTAATGATTAAAATGTCTTATAGTGTATATGTATATTACATGTTTAATAATATCTAATATTGCATTACAACTGTTTAGTCAGTGTTTGTACATTGTAAAATATTTTATCTGCCTGATTTCCATTTTTAAAGGGATCCAAGCAGCTTTTTTTCTGCAGTTTGTCCTGGTTTTTAATAGTTGTACAAGCTGCCATTTTCCCCACTCCCCTTCCCTCTGCCCTTATTTATCCAGTAATGTGAATGTAAACAAGGTTGACTTCTCTAAGCTGTTTTAAGAACAGTGTACAATCTACCCGCCCCTGCCTATGAAGGCTTTTGTTTGCTCATTGCTACTGCCGCGGACATAAAATGTAAAAAGAAGAGGTAGAATGGAAGTCTAGTAATCAGCCACATTGTTAGCATGCATTTTTAATGTGTTTTCAAGATACCCTTGGGGCTAAAAATGCTGCTCGGTTCACTTTAAATTAACCACAGGCGGTGACATCTTTCACTAAGGAATGTTTGTTTGTTGTATCCTCCAAAGTGAGCAGAAACAAAACCTGGTATCCCAGAGTGCTCTCGGGTTGAAGGCTGCATAGCTAAAATAGCCTAGGCTAAACATCACAGGGAGCGCAAGGCTACATGCCAATATATAAAGCAAAAATAAATACATATAGGAAGTGTTTCTGATGTTGAAACCGGGATAATTAAAGTAAAATTGGTTATTTTCCTAATATACTCTCATTCTATCTATTTTGCGTTGTTGCGTTGCCTCTTGAAGTGGCAGGTCTCCCTTCAGGGTATACGACAATGAATCTGAGATACAACTCATTAATGTAGTGTTGCTCACGTTCCACAGTACAGACCCCATCAGTACAGTGAAGACTCTTCAATGACATGCATGGACAGAAGAAGAACACGTTCCTCCCTTTCTAGTAATTAGCTTTGTATTAAGTGCTACAAGATAGTAACTAAATCTAATTTAGACAATTATTTGCAATGAAATGGACTGTTGGGCGCTCCTATTGTAAAATTGCTGTTTATAGGTTTTATGCAAATACAGAATGCTGCCAAATTACATGTGAAATGCAGTTATAAGCAGAGCAGCTATTTAATTACTGTGAAGAAAACCACCCGTATATCTTACAGTGTCTGAGACTACCGGTATGCCCATGGAGAGGTCTATCTGCTCTGCGGGAGAATCCTCTGACATTGCTGCATGCCAAGATTTGTTACAAAGACTCCTAACAGGAAATGTATACCTGGAATGTTTTGATGGTTTTGTTCCATATCCAAAGCTAACCCTATCCTCACAGGAACCCTCCCTCTACCAATGCCTAACCAGCCCCCAAACCTAACCCCCCCCCCCTTCCCCCAACTGATGCCTAATCCTAACTGAATGCCCCACCAATACCTAGCCCTAACTGTACCCCACTAATGAGTAACCTTCACCCAACCCCCACTGATGCCTAATTCTAACTGGACCCCACACAAAGCCTAACCCTAACTGAACCCCCCCACCAATGCCTAAGGGCCCGTTTCCACTAGGAGCAGTGCGATCTGGCTACATAGCTGCATCGCACCGCAGGTGTCCCGAAACACATGCACGGCAATGGAAGATTTTCCACTGCGTGCACGTTGTGCAGAGCGGGGTGGAGCGATCCAAGAATCTGCAGCATGCTTCAGATTCTTGCACGGCTGCATCCACCCGCAGCTGCGTCCCATCTCCTCCAATACACTTCCGCATCGGGAGATGCGGAAGTGATGCGGCTGGCGGCAGAAGTGATGTGATGCGGCTAGGTAGCCGCATTCGCATCACTAAGTAGTGGAAATGGGCCCTAACCCTAAAAGAACCCCCCAACTGATGCCTAATCCTAACTGAACACCCCACCAATGCCTAGCCCTAACTGAACCCCACCACTAATGTATAACCTTCACCTAACCCCCCACTGATGCCTAATTCTAAAATTTAAAAGGCTGCCATGGCATTCTCACAGTAATCAAGCCAGAGTCCCCACACTTGGCACAGTTGGTCACTTGGTGACCGAGGTTACAAATCCAGGAAAAGTGGGCAGAGCATAAAACAGCCAATCAAATTTCAGCCATTCATTTTAAATGGGAAAATGTAAACTGCAGCCATTTTTACACTGTTAATCGCAGGGTTTTAAAACTTGGCACACTTGGTCACTGGGTGACTGGGATTAATATTAAGGAAAGTGAGTGGAGGCTACAACAGCCATTCAAAATTCATCTATTGATTTTCAAGGGTAATATTTAAACTGCTGCCATTCTTACACTGTTAATGGCAGAGGCTTCAAACTTGCTACAGTCAGTCATTGGGTGATTGGGGTTCAAATAATTCACTAAAGGGGTGGAGCCACAAACAGCCAACCAGATTTATTTTCTGAATAAACTGCTTCCATTCACACATTTTTGATGCGAAGGCTCACAAACTTGGTCAATGGTTATTGAGTGACTGTGTGTCAAGTTTACAAAAAGTGGGTGCAGCCAAAAACAAATTTCAGTGGGAAAATATAAACTGCAGCCATTCTTACGCTGTTAGTGGCAGAGTTCTCAAACTTTGCACAGTTGGTCACTGAGTGTCTAGGATTAATATTCAGGGGAGTAGGTGGAGTCTACAAAAGCCAATCAAAATTCCCCTGTTGATTTTCAATGGGAAAATTTAAATTGCTGCCATTTTTACGCAGTTTATAGCAGATGCCTCAAACCTGTTACATTCGTTCACTGGATGACTGGGGTTCAAATTCTGGAAAGGGGGCGGAGCCACAAACAGACAATCAGATTTGTTTAATTTCTATGGGAATATACAAATGATTGATACCAAGGACCCCAAAGCTCATAAACTTGGTCATTGATTGACTGCATGTAAAGGTCCGAAAAAGTGGGTAGGGCCCCCAAATTTTTTTTTTACCTTTGGATAATATAAACTGCAGCCATTCCTACACTGTTAATGGCAGAGTTCTCAAACTTGATACAGTTGGCCACTGGGCGACTGGGATTAATATTCAGAAAAGTGGGTGGATCCTACAAAAGCCAATCAAAACTCACCTATTAATTTTCAAGTGGAATATTTACATTGTTGCCCTTCTTACTCTCTTAATGGCAAAGGCCTCAAACCTGATACAGTCGGTCATTGGATGACTGGGGTTCACATTCTGAAAAAGGGCTGAGACACAAACAGCCATCTGATTTGTTTCATTTCTATTGGAAAATACACATTTTACTGGGAAAATGTAAACTGCAGCCATTCTTACACTGTTAATGGCAGGGTTCTCCAACTTTGCACAGTTGGTCACTGGGTGACTGGGATTAACATTCAGGGCAGTGGTTGGAGCCTACAAAAGCCAATCAGAATTCACCTGTTGATTTTCAAGGGGAATATTTAAATTGCTGCCATTGTTGCACTGTTAATGGCAGAGGCCTCAAACCTGGTACAGTTGGCCTTTGGGTGACTGGGGTTCAAATTCAGAAAAGGGGTGGAGCCACAAACAGACAATCAGATTTGTTTATTTTCAATGGTGTAGACAAGCAGTCGGCACCGTCTTCAGTTGCTATTATTTATTCAGCTTAGTCATGTAAAACACAACGTTTCGGAGCGCAGCTCCTTTCTCAAGTGATGACTGTCTGACAATAAACATGAGTACAAATCTCCTTTATATACCCAAGCGCATGTCTAAAGCACACCCCAAGGCTCCAAACTGGCCAATCGCCGCTCTCCCATGGAGCGGACCTGATGGGGAACACATGTCCCATGGAGTGAACCAATGTGTGGACGCCAAAAACCCCATGTGATGCGGAGGGAGGACGCGGAAGAAAAGGCGCATTTTGCAATGCACCCCTACTCCGCCCGTCGACGTCACTGACTCCACCCCCAGGTACACGGACCTGATGGGGAACAGGACTCCTCAACGTCATCACTGACGCAAGTCAGTGGGACGCCGCCCAGCTACCACTCCCCGCCGCCAGCCAGCCACTCACTGAAGCCGCCCGCCCCCCGCCATCAAACCCTCTCCATGGCAACATGTCAACAGACAGCGGTGTAAACACCGCGCTGTCAAGCACACTGCCATGTGTCCGGGCAGACACGGGGCGGCTGCGGGTCAGTACAGCCCAGGGGATTGGGGAGCCTGGCAACAGAGTAATCGCCACCACCACCCCATATCCGATCGGCCGTTGCGGCCAGCCCACAGCAGAAAGGCCAGCCGGGCGATGTGGCAAGCCACATAGAGGGGACAGGCAGAGGAGGAACTCCCCACCCTCCAATCAGCACACATGGATGAAGGAGTAAAGAAATATAAATAAAATAGGTAAAACAAAATAGGCACAAAAGAAAAACAAAAACAGAAAACAACCTGAAGTAAAATGATAGTACAATAATTACAAGAATGGTCTGAGATCAAGTTCCCTATTCATGCCTCGGGCTCCATACAATCTAATTGTTTAATCCAGTGAGCTTCTCTCAGTAATAATAATCTATTCCTATCACCGCCCCGTTTAGGGGGGGGGGGGGGGTACTTGTTCAATGATCTGACACCTGAGTTGGCTCACATTATGATTAAATGTAGCAAAGTGATAAGATACAGCCTGATCTAATAATTTATTGCGGATTGCATGTTTATGTGAGGACAGACGCACTTTAAATTTCTTTGTGGTCTGGCCCACATATGCCAATCCGCATGGACATTTAAGAAGATAAACTATATAACTAGTATCACATGTGTAGTATCCTCTAATGTTAATCTGTTTCCCCGAATGGGGGTGAAAAAAATGGCTACCTTTGGTAATGGAGTTACAATGTACACAATTGAGGCACGGGTAGGTGCCTGTTCTCGGAACATCAGGAGGACGGACTAGGGTCCTCATTTCAGCATGGCATAATCTATCTCGCAATGTGGGTGGTTTTTTATATGACATTAGTGGGGGTTTTTGGAACTCGACCACTGACGGAAAGGCCCTAGTCAAGACAGACCAATATTTTTTAATGATGTTATTAACATCCAAACTATACGTACTAAATTGAGACACAAACGGAATACGTTGGTGTTTGAGTCTGTCCCTCACCGGTCGGTCCCCACCGCCCCCATCAATATCTTTCTGAGCAGTCATAATCAGTTCTTTTGGATAAGCTCTCGCTAAAAATCTACTAGTCATATCTTGAAATCTGAGTCGTTTATCCTCATCTCTGGTCACAATTCTGTTCACTCTCTGAAATTGGCTCTTAGGGATAGATCGCCTGGTACTCAGTGGGTGAAAGCTATCATAGGTGAGAATAGAGTTACGATCTGTTGGCTTAATGTACAGGTCTGTACTCAGTTGGCCATCCTGGAGGATAACCAACGTGTCTAGATAATTAATTGACTGCTCGTCACTGTGTGAGGTCAACCGAATGACCCCACACTGAGAATGAATACAGTGCAGGAACTCATCTAGGGACGAACGTGGCCCCGCCCACACGCAGAAAACATCATCAATATAACGTAACCAGACCTTAGCATGGTTCTGGAAAATCCTATTGCTTTATACATACGTCTCTTCGTAAATATTCATATAGATGTTTGCGTAGGACGGGGCCACGTTCGAACCCATGGCTGTCCCCTTCACCTGTAAGTAGAAGACATCGTCAAAAGAGAAATAGTTGGACATCAAGACAATCTTAAGTAAATCAATTAAAAAGTCGACCTGTGGTGAAGAAAAGTCTGAACATGTGGTTAGGGTGTGGAGTACAGCCTCTACACCCCCATCATGTGGGATGGAGGTGTAGAGGCTCTCCACGTCCAATTTGACCAACAAACTGCCCTCAGGTATGATACCTATGGTCTTAATAATATCTAGGAACATATTAGTGTCCCTCAAATACGACTTCTGGGATATGACGTATGGTCTAAGGTGATAATCTAAATACTTAGCTAGTGGTGCAAACACTGACTCTATCCCTGAAACTATTGGCCTTCCAGGGGGCTGTTCTAAACGTTTGTGAATTGTGGGGCACAAATATAGCAGGGGTGTCCTCGGATATGGGCACACCAAAAACTGAGCTAGTTTATCATCTATGATATTACGATCAATGGCTTGATTAAGGGTGGATTGGATCTTTCTCTGTATATCTGGAAGGGGGTCGCTGGGCAGTCGTACATAAGTAGTTTTATCCTTGAGTTGGCGATACGCTTCCATTTTATAGTCCTTAGTATCCATGACTACCACTGCGCCCCCTTTGTCAGCAGGCTTAATTGTGATAGATGGTAGTTCCATAAGTTCCCTCAGTGCTAGCCTCTGTTTTTGGGAGAGATTGTGTGTTACTCGAAATTCTTGATGACCACTTCTTATTAAATTGTCCACATCCCTCTGAACCTGGTTCACGTATGTATCAATAACTTGACAAGATGGAGGGTGAAAAGAGCTTTTCAATCTCAGTGATGTATCGCCCAATTTAAGTTGGTCACTGCTATCCTCACATGTATCTCCCTGTTGGAATCGTGGTTGACTAAAGTAGTATTTAAGCTTGATCCTACGATAGAATCTCTGTAATTCAATGTCCAATTGGAGTGGATCGGGCCAGTGGGTGGGGGCAAACGACAATCCCTTGTTGAGTAGCGAGATCTGGTTCTCAGTAAATGGAGTAGAAGATATATTAACAACCAAATTGTTTGTAATTGTTACTTCTGTTTCGGACGTTGTCGTAGCCTCTCTTTTATAGTGCCTGTGCCGGCCCCCCCGCCTTGTTCGTCTTGGCTTGACTGATTGTCTGTGGAATCGTCTGGCGTACTTATTGGCAAAAAATCCGATGAGCCTCCCTGGCTCGGATCTGCAGGTGGCGGTGGATTCTGGCCATTACTTGGTTTCTTAGGACCACGTGGTTTATTTGGTCTACTGGGTCTTTTGTGAGGCTGTTGCCACACATAGACGTAGCCAGTGGTATAGTCAGCTTCATCACGTTGGAATTTTTGCTGTTTAATCAACTCAATTTTTTCGGTAGTATTGATACAGAACGTATCCAGTTCTTTCTGGTGTTTCTCATACTGTTCTTCCGTAAGGAGGTCTCTCAATTTATCATCAAGTTGTATAATTTGTTGTTCCAACTTCGGTAGCTCTAGTTGTATCTGGGTAATAGTGAGTAACATGGAGTCAAAGGAAGCTTTGTTCCAAATCATAGTCCAAGTGTTACAAAAAGAGCTATTGGTGGGAAACATGATGGGGCTGACATGAGCCCTAATGCCTCGAGGAATACGTCCTTTGCGGTGATATTCCGCCAGTGTCGCCGCATGCAATTCAAATGCAATACGTGTTTTATGAATTCTTTCAAGATGGCGGCGTATGGACTTGGCATCAGCTCTATTAAGAAAGGCTGTTTCCTTGGTCACCGAGGTGACAATCCTTGCTGCATCTTCAGGTGTATATGAGAACGTGATGGCGTCCACAGCATTGGATTCCATGGTAGGTATAAATAGCGTCAGGTGCAATACTGTTGGTAAAAACTTCTTCAGATGTAGTTATGCACCCTGACAATGAGAAATGACGTGCCAGGCTGGAAGGACAACCAATCCCATCAGAAATGTAGACAAGCAGTCGGCACCGTCTTCAGTTGCTATTATTTATTCAGCTTAGTCATGTAAAACACAACGTTTCGGAGCGCAGCTCCTTTCTCAAGTGATAACTGTCTGACAATAAACATGAGTACAAATCATGCTGAAATGAGGACCCTAGTCCGTCCTCCTGATGTTCCGAGAACAGGCACCTACCCGTGCCTCAATTGTGTACATTGTAACTCCATTACCAAAGGTAGCCATTTTTTTCACCCCCATTCGGGGAAACAGATTAACATTAGAGGATACTACACATGTGATACTAGTTATATAGTTTATCTCCTTAAATGTCCATGCGGATTGGCATATGTGGGCCAGACCACAATAAAATTTAAAGTGCGTCTGTCCTCACATAAACATGCAATCCACAATAAATTATTAGATCAGGCTGTATCTTATCACTTTACTACATTTAATCATAATGTGAGCCAACTCAGGTGTCAGATCATTGAACAAGTACCCCCCCCCCTAAACGGGGCGGTGATAGGAATAGATTATTATTACTGAGAGAAGCTCACTGGATTAAACAATTAGATTGTATGGAGCCCCGAGGCATGAATAGGGAACTTGATCTCAGACCATTCTTGTAATTCTTGTACTATCATTTTACTTCAGGTTGTTTTCTGTTTTTGTTTTACTTTTGTGCCTATTTTGTTTTACTTATTTTATTTATATTTCTTTACTCCTTCATCCATGTGTGCTGATTGGAGGGTGGGGAGTTCCTCCTCCGCCTGTCCCCTCTATGTGGCTTGCCACATCGCCCGGCTGGCCTTTCTGCTGTGGGCTGGCCGCAACGGCCGATCGGATATGGGGTGGTGGTGGCGATTACTCTGCTGCCAGGCTCCCCAATCCCCTGGGCTGTACTGACCCGCAGCCGCCCCGTGTCTGCCCGGACACATGGCAGTGTGCTTGACAGCGCGGGGTTTACACCGCTGTCTGTTGACATGTTGCCATGGAGAGGGTTTGATGGCGGGGGGCGGGCGGCTTCAGTGAGTGGCTGGCTGGCGGCGGGGAGTGGTAGCTGGGCGGCGTCCCACTGACTTGCGTCAGTGATGACGTTGAGGAGTCCTGTTCCCCATCAGGTCCGTGTACCTGGGGGTGGAGTCAGTGACGTCGACGGGCGGAGTAGGGGCGCATTGCGAGATGCGCCTTTTCTTCCGCGTCCTCCCTCCGCATCACATGGGGTTTTTGGCGTCCACACATTGGTTCACTCCATGGGACATGTGTTCCCCATCAGGTCCGCTCCATGGGAGAGCGGCGATTGGCCAGTTTGGAGCCTTGGGGTGTGCTTAAGACATGCGCTTGGGTATATAAAGGAGATTTGTACTCATGTTTATTGTCAGACAGTCATCACTTGAGAAAGGAGCTGCGCTCCGAAACGTTGTGTTTTACATGACTAAGCTGAATAAATAATAGCAACTGAAGACGGTGCCGACTGCTTGTCTACATTTCTGATGGGATTGGTTGTCCTTCCAGCCTGGCACGTCATTTCTCATTGTCAGGGTGCATAACTACATCTGAAGAAGTTTATTTTCAATGGTAAAATACAAATGATTGATGCCAAGGACCCTAAAGCTCACAAACTTGGTCATTGAGTGTTTGTGTGTTAGGGTTAGAAAAAGTGGGCAGAGCCAACACCAGCCAAATACATACCCGGGCAACGCTAGTTGTTAAATACAATAAATGTCAGGTGTTGGAGACAATGGTAATAGCGGCTATAAATGGAAATTTGGGTTCCGGGGGTGGCCAATAAGAACAATCTGTGGCCACAAATACCCAATTCACGGCACAAAAATTTCCATTTACAGCCGGCAGTAACGTGGGAGCCCATGTTGAGCCCAAATTTCATGTTTTGAGACCAAAGTACCAATTTTCTAAGCCACCACCATGGTGAACATCCTAGGTGCAGGCTATTTGAAACATGTTAAGCTAACTGCTAACTTCCTTCATTCTATTTTTATCAACTCATATAAACTTTGTGTTGTTGTTTATAGTTCATAATTTAAGGGTTTTAAGGTTAGGCCTGGGGGAGGGGTTAAGATTAAGCATTAGGGGGTTTGTGCGAGGGCGGATGGTTAGGGTTAGGCGTCATGAAGGGTGTTTGTGCGAGGGGGCAGTTAAAGTTAGACGTCAAGAAGGGTGTTGGGGGGGCGGTTAGGGTTAGTCATCAGGAGGGAAGGTTCTGTGTGAGAATAGGTTTAGGTATAGTATTTAATACCGATATTTTATTATCGTTTTTACACTTTAATAGTAAAATATCAGTATTAAATATCGATATTTTACTATTGGGATTACTGGGCACCCAATTTCTAAGCGCCTCCACCTGCTATAACAGAGGTTACATTTTGGATGTCTATGGATTGTTACGTCGTTGCTTTTGGGTAATCAACTATGGAAGTTTTATCACAAATTACCATCCTCAGCTGATTTACCTAATACTACACTTAAGCTTCATTCACACGCTAGATGATACCCGATTGAGGTGGCTGATAATGACCGCCTCTGCTGAGAATCTGGTGTGTGTACAGCAGCCCGTGATACCCCAGCCAACAGTCAGCTAGGCGGGCCAATAGTGAGCTGGGCGGATTGATTCAGATGATCGCCTCCCTATAGCTTTGTCTCCAGCCCACTCACCCCGCCCACCATGTGACGTAACAACCGCACCACTTCGCTGGTCCTCCCCCATGCATAAAATTAGAGCACATCACTAGCCTAATGACATGTCTGAACAGTGTCAGCCTTACAACTTCGTCTGAGAAATCGGACAATGTTTCTCTTATGTGTGTACAAAGCATTAGGGTTAGGGATTCTCAGTTTAGCACTTTTATCTTTCTCAAAGTTCTCAGGTTCCCCTGTTAATCCCCTTTGATCTATTTAAATATTATAATCTTTATAACTTGTTTAACAAAGTCAAGTCATTTGTATTGTTTGGTTTGTGTTTAAAAATGCCATTATGTCTGTATAATTTTTTTTCTTTTTTCACATGACTGTATGCATTCATTTTTGGGTGGGGAGCTATGTGTATTGTGTATTAAATTGGGGACAAACGTGCGAGTAACTTTAACCTCCTGGGCGTTACGGACGAGCTCAGCTCGTCCAATAATGCCGCGGTGTATTGCTCAGGTCCTGGTGGGCCGATTTGCATAATTTTTTTTCAAACATGCAGCTAGCACTTTGCTAGCTGCGTGTCTGTTCCGCTCGCCGCTGATCCGCCTGCTATCCACCGCGAAAGAGACTCCCACTGACGTCAATAACGTTGATGACGTCATTCCGATCGTCGCCATGGCGATGGGGGAAGCCCATACAAGAAATCCCGTTCAGAACGGGATTTCCTGTTGGGTATTTGCGCCGGCGGCGATCGGAGGGGTGGGTGGGAAAGCGAAGGGAGGGGGGAAGCATCTACATGTTAAAAAAAAAAACTATAAAAAACCCTCCCGCGGCCGTGCGCTGCAATTAATCAGAACGCCAGGGATGTTAAAGAGAACCCGAGGTGGATCTTTGGGGGGCAGATGGAACACAGAGGCATGTTCTCTGCCTCATGACATGCCTCTGTGTCCCCACACCGCTGCTCTCTGCCCCCCCACCGCCGCACTATAACCACAAGATTTGTCGCTAACTCGGAGGCAAATACAGGAGAGAGGAATTCTCTGTTCAAAACACCCATTCCTGCAGGGTTTCCTGAACTGTCATTGGGCAGCTCTCTCCCCCTAGCCGCGCGCCCTGCCGCTCCCCCGCCTCCCTGCACGGTATGAGAGACACAGAGGCCCATATGCAATTAACTTTTTCTCCTTAGTTATCTCGTAGGAGATAATTTTCATATTCTTTTTAAAATAATACGTCAGCATTTAACAATTGAATAAGTACCTAAAGCTGTTAAAAAAAGTACTATCAAAATTATTTTCAGTATTGTCTTGCTTGCTGGCGGTTTAAAAGGCATTTTATGACAAGGTGTGAAAATTTCCCCTAGGAGAAAACTCAGGAGAAAAAGGGAATTGCATATGGGCCAGAGAGTCTCTCAGTGCAGTGTCGTGACCCAGAGGTCACGCAAGTGAAAGTGGGCCATTGCGGCTCGCAGGAGCGGGGCGGAGCGGCAGTATTTGCGGCTACCTGATCCGCTCAGCCCCACTGATCAGGTAGCCTACTTTTTTTTTCCTTTTTTGCGCCCAACTCAGGCTCTCTTTAAGTTCCTCCAATAGCTACCTAATCATAAAAAAGTGTAAAATTTAAAATTCATAAGTATAAAATGTACATTTGATCCAAAATAAAATGCACTGTACAATTATTTTTTCATATGTCACTTACAGTACCGGTAGGTAGTTACAATTTGAAAGATCTGACAAATTTTGGACTAGCTCATCTCCTCATGCGGTATTCTCAGGGTTTTCTTTATTTTCAAGAGCACCTACTGAATGGCAATAGCTCAGTCCAACTGCCAAAATAGTGTGCAAGTGAGTAGGGAGGCTGGCTGCAAAGCCAGCGCTTGCATAGAGGCAAAGGAGGGCAATTATCCCAGGGCCTGTGTGTGTGTGTGTGTGGGGGGGGGGGGGGGGGCAAAGGTACTCCTCCCTTCCAGCTATGGTGACCCATGACAGTGGGGGATGCTGTGCTGTGTATTTACTGTGCATAGGAAAAGAAGGAGGATGATAATGGGAACATCAAAAAATGCTTTTTGGGGGACATACTTTATGATGGACTCCCAATGATATTGTGTGACGGGGAAGGGTGGTGGTGGTGGGGGTGGGGGGGAGGGGGGGGGGGTTGGGGAATTGGATCGGGCCTGGCAGCCGACCCAGAAGTCCTGGAGGTGATCTGGTTGGAAGGGGGCATCAGGGGGCCCCCCAAAGTTACTTTGCCGCAGGGCCCCCTTGTAGCTAGAACCGGCCCTGGCTGGCTGACTTTGTACAGATCCTTTACTAGGGATTGGTTTTGTAATAAATAAGGGAAATGCTGAGAACCCCCATGAGGAGATGGACTGGTCCAAAACCTGCCAGATCTGTCAGATTTGTAATGCTTAAAAGTGACAGCAGCAAATGAAAAAAAAAATAATGAATACTGCATTTTACTCAGGGAGAAATGTACATCTTATATGTATGTTTACATGTGGTTTAAATCTTTACAAAAGCTTCAATATTAGCTAGGAGAGTTTCTGGAATGGAATTGTGATGTGTGTACAGCTATTTAATTCCATTCTGAATTACTTTCTGCGTCATTATAATGCTAACAGTCCTAAATCACCTGTGTAAAGCTGAATGTCTCCAGAGTGTGGCTAACATTTTCCATGAGGTGCCAGCATGGGTCTGTTATTCTCCAATACCATCATTTTATCCTCATCACGGATCTGAGTTCCTCGACTCCTCTGTGGCCGGGGAGGGAATCTCCCAGCATGCTCCGCTCTGTGCGGCACAAAGCAATACAAGAAATACCTTCACGGAGCTTTACGACTTCCCTCGCCCCTCCACAGCTGCAAGTTATTTCTCCTTCATTTATATCGCCACTTGAAAGGTAATGTTTATGCCGCTATTTATTTTTCTCTGCCCCAAATTATTGTTGCACATTTGTCTGCATCAGGCTGGGTCTAATTTTCATGTCATTGTCATTTTCAGGATTCATTAGAACAGAAACCACACCTGGCTGGAGCACAAGTTGAAAAACCCGCAGTGCCTAATAAATGATATCGCATGTAGACTGCATTCATGGTTAACCATCTCCTCACCAGGCTGGAAAAACTTCAGAGTTGTACTTGAGGCTTGATTTACACATGAAAAAATGTCCAGTCCTGTCCTGCCAGTTTTTGACAGTTGGCATCAGTTTTGTCTGCGTTTCTATGGATGTGTTCACACATAAATCTCTAGTCTGGTCTAGTCCTGTCAATTTGTCAATTTTGTATCAGTTTTGCATGTGTTTCTATGACTGTGTTTACACATAAAAGGTGTCTATTTCTAGTCCAGTCCTGTCCGTTTTGTGTGTGTTTCTATGGATATGTTCGGAACCGTCAGGTAAAAGTGAAAGAACATTGATGCAAAACTGACAGGCACAACTGAAATGTGACGGGTCACATAACATTCCATTGCAGAGTGTACCCGAGCAGTGTCGTAACTACAATTCATCGGTCCACCAGGCCACCCGGGCGGTTGCCTAGGGGGCAATGTGCGGGGGGGGGGGGGGTAGACCGGGTGCTGGTTTATGTTTAAACATTGCAGCACTAAGATAATTTTCTGGTGCAACCCTGCCCACATTCGAATTATTTTAATATTGCTGCATTACGATTATTTTCTGGTGAAACGCTGTCCCATTACGATTATTTTCAGGTGAAATATTGCTGTATTATGATTATTTTGTGGTGAAAAACTACCCCATTATGATTATTTTATGGTGAAACATTGCTGCAATATGATTATTTTATGGTGAAATGCTGCCCACATTACAATTATTTTCTGGTGATACATTGCTGTATTACAATTATTTTCTGGTAAAACACTACCCAATTATGATTATTTTATGGTGAAACATTGCCACATTACGATTATTTTATGGTGAAACATTGCTGCACCACGATTATTTTCTGGTGAAACGCTGCCCACATTCCGATTATTTTTCTGGTGAAACATTTGTTGCATTACAATTATTTTCTGTTGCAACGCTGCCCCATTATGATTCTTTTCTGGTGAAACATTGCTGCATTATGATTATTTTGTGGTGAAACATAGCCACATTACGATTATTTTCTGGTGAAACGCTGCCCACATTTCAATTATTTTCTGGTGAAACATTGCTGCATTACAATTATTTTCTGGTAAAACGCTACCCCATTATGATTATTTTACGTTGAAATATTGCCACATTACGATCATTTTATGGTGAAACATTGCCGCATTATGATTATTTTATGCTGAAACATTGCCGTATAATGATTATTTTCATGGAGGAGCACCAAGGGGGGTGGAGCGCCAAAGGTTTTCTCACCTGGAGTGACAGAATGGCTAGAGGCGCCCCTGTGGGCCCCTCAGAAAATCTGGGGCCCCCTTAATGTTCACACCCCTTCCCTTGCCTCCCCCGGGTGTCTTTACGACCTTGAGGTCTATCTCAAAAGGGTTGTAAAACAAGTGAGGCCATCATGATTTTTACACCCATAACAAGAAAATTACTTGATCTGAAGGATGGGCCCCTGTATCGGAGGAAGAGAAGGTTAGTAGTTGGGGCCTCCCACAGTTAAGGGCCCCTCTGCAGTCACAGGGGCTGCTCCCCTCTAGTTACACTCCTGTACCCGAGGCAGATTGGGTAAAAAACAGATACTTACCTTCTCTTGTCCTCCTGGCCCTGACCATTGCCACCCACCACAAAACATATCCAAGAAGAGATTAGCGAATGTGTTCTGGTGGCCACACTCCTTAGTGTACGGTCATGTCTTCACAGTAAGCTGGAGCCGCTTGACAAGGCTCTAGAGGATCCAGAGGCTTCCCTCTTCCTAGGTAAGCATCTTTTTTTGTGTTACAGCCCATCTCAGGTCCTCTTTAATGTGGGAAGAAAATGAAAATAAATGGAGAAAACAGCTGTAAGCCTCTAACATAGCCATATAAGAGTGGAAATTCAGATTCATATAAATGCCAGCCGGGGGCCCCGGGCTTGCATATATAAAATAAAGGCGCACAGACATTTGGGCGCCTAGTAATACCGATAGTAAAATATTGGTATTTAGGTGTAAAATGTTGGTAATAAATACCAATATTTTACTATAGTTAAACCTAACCCTACTCTCAGGGCTTGCCTGTGCTCCCTTATTGTGTTACATGCTGGTTTTGGGGTCCCGAGCAGTGGCAGTGCTCGGGGCCCCTGCCTGTCATGTGCACTAGTGTTTGCATATTTTAAACTTCAATTGCAGCTCCTTATGCAGTTTAGTTAGGAGGGGGGCGGATGAGAGGGAATATCCTGCACACTGGTGCCCCCTGCTGGTCATATAGATTTTGTCTATATGCGACTGAAGCCCTCTCCAACGTTTGGCTGAATTGCTCAGCCTCTGCTTAATTAAGTACTGCAGATTAGGTGTAATGTATTTGCACTTCTTATTGACTGACGGGCAGTCTACAGACTATATATAAGTGGCAGAGTGCTGTCAGGGAGTGAGCATTTCTTTTGTGTGTGTGGTAAGTTGAAGGAGCAGTGGGGGCAAGTTCCTAGTGGTGGGAGCTCCAGGGCTTGCCTGCGCTCCCTTATTGTGTTACATGCTGGTTTTGGGGTCCCGAGCAGTGGCAGTGCTCGGGGCCCCCACCTGTCATGTGCACTAGTGTTTGCAACCCTACTCTCACACAGAACCCTCCTCCCTGACACCTAACCCTTAAAACCCCCCTAACTGCACAAAATACTTTCCTGACACATAATCCTTAACCCCCCGCCACAAACTACCTTGCTGGCACCAAACCCTTAACCCCACCCCCAATCTACCTCACTGACACCAAACCCTTACCCCCCCCCCCCCATAAACTACCTCACTGACACCTAACCCTCACCCCCCTCAATCTACCTCCCTGACGCTTAACCCTTACCCCCCCCCCCCCCCCACCCCACACACTACCTCCCTGATGCCTAACCCTTAACTCCCCCACAAACTACCTCACTGACGCCTAATCCTTAACCCCCCTACAAACGACCTCACTGACACCCGCCCCTTAACCCTGCCATAGACTACCTCCCTGACGCCTAACCCTTAACCTCACTCCCACAAACTACCTCACTGACACCTAACCCTTAATTCCCCCCAAACTACTTCCCTGACACCTAACCCTTAACCCCCCACAAACTACCTTCCTGACACCAAACCCTCAAACCCCCCCTCCCACAAACTACCTCACTGACACCAAACCCTTAACCCCCCACAAACTACCTCACAGACACCTAACCCTTACCCCCCCCCCCCCCCACACACACAAACTAACTCCCTGATTCCTAACCCTTAGCCCTCCCCCCACAAACTACCTCACTGATGCCTAATCTTTAACCCCCCTACAAACTACCTCACTGACACCCGCCCCTTAACCCTCCCCCACAAACTACCTCACTGACACCTAACACCCCCCCCTCCACAGACTACCTCCCTGATGCCTAACTTTTATCCCCCCCAAACTACCTCCCTGACACCTAATCCTTAAGCCCACCCATAAACTACCTCCATGACACCTAACCCTTAACACCCCCCCCCCCCGCCCCCCACAAACTACCTCTCGGACACCTAAACCTTAGCCCCCACCCCCCCACAACCCACAAACTACCTCCCTTACACCTAACCCTTAACACCCCCCCCCCCCAAACAACCTCCATGATGCCTAACCCTTAGCACCCCCAACTACCTCTTTATTACCTGACCTAGAGATAAAATAAAACACACATTTGCAGGCACCAAAATAGGCGTCTATACAAATATTGGCTTTTGGATGCCTGCGGTAACCTTAGATTTCCTTTAAAGGACATGCGAGGTGAAAACTAACTGATGAGATAAACAATTGTATCTAGCCTTCTTCTCCTAAAAATGATTTTTTTGTTTAGATATCCCGCAGTTTTATTTTATATTTAAATCTAATGTTCACATTTTTACTGTTTCACTGTTTCTGCTCAATGACACATGCATTAAAGTATGCCATAACTCAAATCTGTGAACTATTGACCCTTTTTTATCTCTTTCCTGCTCTCAGAAGCCATTTACGGACAGGAAAGTGTTTAATGGCTGTAATTCCTTATCAGCGAGGGTTACGCTATAGTCCGACCCAATCTCAACCCAAACAGAAACTGTCACTTGCATACCTGATTTTTAACTCTTTCAGTCAGAGAAAGAAAAAAAAGTAGCACAGCAGTCATTTCTGTACTTGGCACTGTACATACATATATCTATCTCATTATGTCACATGTCACCTCTGTTGTCCTTTAAGTAGCTCTGCATACTCTGTTTCCACTTTTCACCAGATTTAATATACCAGAGTGGGCTTCACTGTCTCCTTTCTCGTCCTTTTCAAAGTAGCGTTGTTTTAGGCCAAAAGAGAAATAAAGATTTCATGTCATGAGACTTTCATGTACTGTTTCCTTGAATTATAATTGGTAGAACAGTTTGTTTCCACTGTCTCTGAAAATAGCAGCCCAGTACAAATACAGATAAACAGGCTCATGCCAGAATGTGGACAGAATAGTTAAAATTGTCCAGGTAATCACTTTTTATACCTTTATATTACACAGCCTTGCAATTTTGTCTAATTAGTTCAATAGAGACTAATTATATTTCTTCATGCATGTGTGCAAGTGCACGTTAATTGCTAGTTTTAAATGTTAAGTGTTCAGTAAATTTGTTTTCCTTCTACGAGGTTATGCTTGAAGAGGCACAACTAAAAGCAAGATGAAGACCATGCCGCAAACACACCCTGTCTGTCTTTTAATTTAGCAATCTGCATTGCAGGTACTGCAGACACTGCAATCATTAGGCTGTCTGTAGTTCTATATCCCACAACAGCACAAAAATATGTAATATTTTCTTTGCATACATATTTGTTGTTACCGTATGTATTTAGCATTTAGCATTAAAAATACACATTTTGGGCCCGATCCAATTCACTTTATCTCCTAAGTTTTCTCCTAGGAGATTATTTTTCATTTTCTGTTTCAAAATAACTTTTCAGTACTCCGATACTTACAAAAGTACCAAAAAGTAAAGAAGTACAATACTGTAAAAATCATTCTATAATTTTTTTTATTCTATAAAATATAAAATTATAAAATTCTTGATTGCTAGTGGCTTAAAAGACATTTAAAGGGCACCTGAGCTGGGCAGTAGGAAAAAAAAAACATACAATACATACCTGGGGCTTCCTCCAGCCTCCTCGCCGTCCTCCTCTGCCTCCTGGATCTTCTGCATCTGGTACCAAAAGTCCTCCAGTCAGGGCCAGTCGGTGCAGGCGTAGTTCAGCCGCACTCACTCCCTGTCACACTTCCGTGGCTGGTAGTGTTCTGCACCTGCGCAGTAGTACTGTGCAGGCACAGAACACTCACAGCCACGGAAGTACAACAGGGGTCGCACATGCTCAGTACGCAGGACTTCCCGGGCTGAATTGCCAAAGTTTCAGACAGCGCAGGAGGACAGCAAGGGAGTGATTGGCCTGAAGGGGGCAGGTATGTATTTTTCCCCCCACTACCTTAATTGAGAAGATGTAAAAATATAATCTAGGAGAAAACATAGGAGAAAAATGTAATTGGATCGGACCCTTTATGTTTAACAAGAAACAAAGGAAATACTATACATCAATGAAGCTTGCGCACAAAAACATTGGTAAAGTCGGCATGCGCAGAGTGCACAATTTTACCCTTAATTACGTTGACAAGGTCATGCATGTTGCTCGGTCAGTTTGACCCACATGACCTAGGCAACATGAACATTGCTAGGTTAAGGTGTGCTGCTCTACTTGCATAGTGCGCGTTACTCTAACGATATTTGCATTACCTAAGTAACGTTTGTTGAGCAAATTGCGCAAAGTGCTCTACCTTGTCAGGGTAATTAATGATAACATTTCTGTGCACTGTGCACATTCACAACGGTGGCATATTTGTTATCAATCTCGCCTTGCAGCGCTGGGTCCCTGGTTCGGATCCCAGCCAGGGCAACATATGCATGGAGTTTGCATGTTCTCCCATGTCTGCATGGGTTTCCCCTGGACACTCAGGTTTCCTCCCACATCCCTAAAACATACAGAAAAGTTAATTGGCATCCCCCTAAATTGGCCCTAGACTACAATACATACACACATACATAGACATATGGCTATGGTAAGGATTAGATTGTGAGCCCCTCTCAGAAACAGTTAAGTGAGAAAACAATATACTCTGTACAGCGCTGCAGAAGGTGTTGGAGCTATATAAATACTAAATAATAATAAAAAATGTTTTATGCATCTGTCCCAATGTTTTGTTTTTTTCTGGTGCTCTATCTGTACCTCCATCTGGCATTTGTAAACATAAGAGAATATATGCTTCACTGGTAAAACCTGCGTAAAACCAAAATTATATTTTCCTGGAGTCCTAGAGCAGACTGGATTTGTAAAAATGTAATGTACCCCTCATAGTAGGTGTCATAGTAGGTCATAGTAGGTGCCGACTGTGGCAGTAGTGGCTGCATAGTGTAATGGTTAAGGGCTCTGCTTCTGACATAGAGACCTAGGTTAGAGTCTTGACTCTCCCTATTCAGTAAGTCAGCACCTATTCAGTAAGGAGATCTTGGGCAAAACTCCCTTACACTGCTACTGGCTACTGAGTGTGCCCTAGTAGCTGCCTCTCAAGTGCTTATAGTCCGACAGGAGAAAAGCGCTATACAAATGTTGGAATTATTCAGGGCCGGATTTAGGCCAAGGCCGCCTATGCCATGGCCTAGGGCACCACAGCAGCAAGGGCACCAAAGCAGCAGGCTAAACTGATGCAGCATTTGCAAGCTTGCAAATACAGCAATGCAAGGAGATCAGGCGAGCGCGTGACCGTGGTACTCTGCTGCTAGCCACCTGTGCAGTCCACCTTGTTCTCTGTACACGTTTGCATTGTGGTCGGCGGCTATGGACTTGGAGATGGAGAGGAAAAGAAAGCTTCTGCACTGAAGATGAGTGGAGAAATGAGTGACACTGATGGCTGCTGTGGTGCGAAGGTGAGTTGGCTACCTATACTGTAGGGGGTGGGAGGAAGGAGAGATTAAAGGAGTCATCTGGCTACCTATACTGGAGGGAAAGGGGGAAGGAATCATCTGGCTACCTATACTTGGGGGGAGGGGTAATTAGGCTATCTATACTGGGGGAAAGGGAAGAGGGTCCACTTGCTACCTATACTGAAGGAGGGCGGCTGGTAACAGTGGCCTTGGGTGGTAAAGAGTACAAATCCGGCTTTGTGATTGAGTGCAGATCACTTCTTTCCCCCAGTATGCTCTGTACTGCTGAATGGCCAACCACTGGGTCCAAATGCAAAAGCATGGGGTTAAGAACTATGCAAATTGTGAGACCCAGGCCCATATGCAATTCACTTTCCCTTCTGACTTATCTCCCGGGAGATAATTCTTCATATTCTCTTTAAAATAACTTTTCAGCACTTTGTGACTAAAAAACGTACCAAAAAGTGGGCAAAAAAGTACTATCAACATTATTCAGAGCATTTTCTTGCTTGCTGGTGGCTTGAAAGACATTTTATTGATGAGTTGTAAAAATACCACCTTGGGGAAAGTGAATTGCATATGGGCCCCAGATGTTTCGATGCTTGCTTAGACCATTCTATGTTCTTGCAGCAGGTGTATAAGAGGTACAAAATACTGATTTGTAAAGGGACACTTTTTAATTCCATAATTCAAGACTGTTTGAAAACTCCTGTATTCTTTATAGCAGTCAGGGCCGGGCCAAGGCAGAGGCTGGAGAGGCTCCAGCCTCAGGGCGCAGTGTAGGAGGGGGCGCA